>NC_142243.1:118243605-118546635 GCF_052056855.1 Sturnus vulgaris | reverse complement strand
ATGGCATCAATTGTTTTATTGAGCAAAATGCTGCCAAGCTAGTCATTATCAGGTCGAAATTGGTAGCAGTTATTTTATGTTAGAGGGAAGAGGTGAATTCACCACGTTAAGGTGGCACAGAAAGCTTTTGCCAACATAGACAGTGCTGGTTAGCTGTGTAGAAATATTATTGCAAGCATTTTTATATTACAAATATCCTTGTATTGTACCTCCACTTCAGCAGTGGTTGCCACCCTAATTTTTCAAGCTTTCAAACTCACAAAGGAAAAACTAGATGTCATTATAACATGGGTATATAACAATAAAAATGCAAGATGTCCCTTTGCAAGTTGGAAAAGGAGTCAACCACAAGGCAATCTTCTCCAATATATTTATGTCATCTCAAAATAATCAAAACATCACATCTGTTGTTTTCCTTTCTTGTGCACTGTCACTGCACCTACATTTTCACTCGATGTAGTAAGTCTTCTGCTTCCAAAGCCATTCAGGGTCTTCCCAACTTCTCCTTAAATACAATCTTCAGATTAAACTTAGACCCCAGTTAAATTCAATACTTAACCTTCATGAAATATTTTCACCAGTGTGCTATAGCAAAAGCAATAAGGACTCAGATGTCCGAGGTCACTTTTAAGTTTTTGAAATGTTCAGTTATGCAGCAGGAGAAATGAAATTACTTTCAAGTATAAAGCAAGCAGCTTGGAAGGAAAGGAAAATAATCTGAGAAGGGAAAGGTCAGAGTTACGTTTCTAGGATTTTTAATAGAAATTCAAAGCACAAAGAGCTACAAACAATGGCCAGCAGAACAGGTCAAATATGTGTGAAATGAGGGAATGAGATAATGTTTTTTTATTTCATTTTTAAATGCTCGTAGGATACTTTTATGTCAGCATCTTCTTCCCCTTCCTAGCTAGATAACTTGATAAATTGAACCTTTCCTTCCCTATGGAAAAGTTTCTGGAGCATAACTGGGGGCCCAATTCGGGTAAAACAGCTGAAAATCATTCACCTTGAAAGAAAAATTATGGACCTTGAAAGAGTGCTTGTGAAAACCCTGTGTTTTTGTACCTTTCCACTCTATTTTTTGCATGGACATCATCCACTTAGTATTTGCAATTCCCTGGGGATTGCAACAGTGACAGTAGCTAATCCAGAGTGGACCCTACATTCGATGAGCAAAATGTTGCTTTTGCAGCTGAGGAATTCAGTGCCCTGGTGGGAGTGGAGAGAGCTCAGTGATCACCTGAGAAACACTCCGTGTTGTGCAGCTGGAAATCACAGCAACCTCCAACACTGCTTTAAGCTACATTTCTGAAGCACCCAAAATATGGGAGTTTCGAGTCACCTCTGCCTGCCCTGCAGCCCCATGCTGTGCCCCACGAGGAGGAAACCAGCCAGCCTTCACCCTGCCTGCATGTCACACATCAGGCTCTCCTCACAGCTACAGCCTGCAAAAACAACTTGTTTTGGATGCTGTGCTAAAGTGGGAACACAGCACTCCCCAACTGGGCAATAAAATACTAGCAATGAAAATGTAAGGCTGGAACTGGAGAAAAAGCTCCAAAATTCTGCTGCCTCAAAGTGAATAATCAGAAAATAATTGAAACTCGCATTCCAAATACATTATTTAGATTCTGTTTGTTTGGTTTTCTTAGTATGACTGAAGTGATAAAAATCTCTCATTTACAATTTTCAGCTAATCCTTCCACATATGCATTAGACACTGCAATCCTTTTCATAGATGGAGTCTAATACTTCCTTTGTAATTCATGGACGAGTTATCTTAATTGAAAAAATTAGGATAAATTGCTCCACTTATGTGGAGTAGTTATTGTCTTAAATAATAACCACTGTGTCTGGATTCCATCACAATTTATTCTGGTACTGAGCACCCTGTTTTTCTTCTTATTTTATTGGAAATACCTTTCCTATAGCCTCTGTGGAAATGAGAGAAACAGTGCTTTTATAAAAAATACATTTAGGGTTTTTTTTTTTACAGTTTGTTCAATTCACTTTGCAGCACATCATATTTACTGCAGTTCAGGCCTGACCTCAGAAATCTTGGAGTGCACATATTCCTCTCTCTCTGAGAAACAGAGGAGTGTTTAATAAAGTGAACCTCCTTGTATTTCCATAGACCAGTATAAAATTCTTGGCTTCATTGTTACTTTGTCTGATACAATTCCGGGTAAGTAAATGCACCAATAATTGCATTTGCTGCATTTGCTTATACTGAGTGGATATCACACTATTTCTTTCGCTCAGATAAAGTTGCAAGAAGCCTCCTTTCTTTTCAAAGCTACAGGCATCAACAACCACTAGGCGGGGACAATAGCTGTCAGTGCTCTTTCCGTGAAAATATCACCTTATTGCCACCAGATCTGTCCATGGTTTTGCCGTCTAAAAGAGGTGAAAATTGTTCAAAGGCAAAAGTATTATTAATAAGAGCCAGATTCATCTGAGATACAAAGTTTAGCATTCCAGTTCTTCACGTAAGATTGCCTTCAGCACCTCTGAGCAGGAATATCTGCATCATTGAGATATTTCTTACTTTTTTCGTATCTTAAATGATACACCTAGACATTTATTAAGGAATATAAAGATACTGGGAAGCACTGGAACTCTGTTTTCTAAAGGCACATTTTAGGCAATGCATATCAACTGTAATTGACTACCTCTCTGTATTATAGCTCCTCTCTGCTTACATTAGACATAATTTAATAAAGATATTTTAAAAGTAACAATGCACATCTTGTATATTCAGATTAATAACTCATGTCTTTTAATTACTTTGATTATATTTGCTATAGGAGAGTTGACCTGCAATGTTTTTCTTGGCTCTGATACCAGTTATGTATTTTCCCATTAAAAATTAAGCCCATTTAGGCTGAGGTAAATGGAACCTGACTGTTTGATCTTAAGAAATACTGTGACCTTTTACTCTGAGCTGAAGAAAATAATCAACATGCTGCTCTACATTCCCTACTCTTCAATTCCATCAAAAAGGTTCTGTGTTGTGAGGACGATTGCTTGAGGTGCTAAAAGGATGTTAATTTCATATTATATTAATTCATCTTCATTTAATGACTTTGTAGCAGCTTGATTATCATGACGAGTATAGTTTGGAAAGGAAAGCTGGTCCTGCAGAAAAGATACCAATGTGAATTCTAAGAGAGATTTCATTTCTAACTCAGCTGCTCATTTTTTGCTACACTTCAGAAATTCTTTCAAATTCTTTTCTCCATCAGTAAAATGAGGATAATTTCATCTTGGCTTCACCTTGTTCTACCTTGAGTTTGGAAACTAGACAAACCACAGGGTAACAGGGCTGTCCTATGTGCAACCTGGACAGTGCTGGCATTGCAAGCACTACTGCTCTAAAAGCAGTTTTTCTTTTGGCTGGTATATTTTAATGGCAGATAAAAAGGTGTTTGTGTCTGTGGTAATTCTGGATTATACAAATGCTAAAGTTCTTATCAATACCAGGATATTTTTATTATAACATCAGTAGCAAACAACAAGATAATGTCTTTACTGCCATGAAAAGTGTTCTCTTTCTCTTTCTCTCTTCCTATTTCTTCGTTTCTCATTTCACCATTGCAGAGGAAATATTACCCTCCATCCCTACAGTGAGTACTTTTCCTTAGGTAGTTTTTGCTCTGCAGTATTTTGTCAAATTTTGCCAATCTCTCTATTTGTTTCATCCTCTCTGTGCAAAGAATACTTTCCTTGTACAAAACTGAACTCAGACAGGGGATTCCAGAGCTTTCATCTGATGACACTGGGAAAAGTGAGCTCTTCAAGAAATATCCTCTACATCACTCCTTTCTTGTATCACATCCTCTGTGAAAATTAGCATCTTTCAGGAGGAATGAAAGGACTCTGTAGTAGGCACTGTAGGAAAGGGTAAAACAAGAGTGCAGCTGGGACCTTCTTCCCACTCTCCACCCTGCCAGGCCCTGGGAACCCCTTTAGAACCTTCATAGGGGTGTAGGTTGAGGACTAGTGACAGAGAGGAGCCAGCTAAAGATGCAAATGACAGATAGGGAGAAGCAGATGAACCAAAGAGTCAGGGATATCTGTACTACTTGCAACAGCCACAGCTGGATTTCTTCTGTCCAGTGCTGGCTCTACACAGATACCTCTGCTCTCTCTCTCACTTGCTGAAAATGTCCTTGCAGATGTACATTTCACACTAGATCTCTTCCCATCTTTTCCCTGTTTCCTACCATCAGCCAAAAGGCTTACACACAGTAAAACAACCCTCTTCACTAGTTCACTTCTACACAGAATTTACAAGCCTTTTATTTGGTCCTTTAATATGCTTTACTCTTCCTTCATCCTTTTTCTTTTCGTGCTGTAATCTGTATTTTACCCACAGGGATTATCTGCACCTCTACACACAGTGAGATTCTAACACTGGCTGGTTTTCATCATGAACAGATTAAGCACAGTGAGTGACATTAAACAGAGTACTGAAGGCTATGGCAGGCTGAGGAGCTGAGGGAGCTGGCTGATCACAGATGCTCGTGTGCAGAATGATGAAAGCAGCAGCCTCTCAGCCCAGGAACATGGGATGTACTCTGCCAGAGGAACAGGACACTATCTGTCCTGTCACACCGTGCTGACTATTAGAGTATCATGGCAGAGCTGAGAGTCAGTAAGTGACCCAGGAGGACTCCTCTGATGATGTCCATCACAAAAAGCTCTGCTCGTACTGAGCAACTTCACAGCAAAAGAGACATCAAATGTGTCACTTCTGTAGTTAGTCAGTGCTTCCCTAACCAACTCAGGAACAAACTTGAAAGTAATCCTGCTGATTCAGAGGCATAGCAATTTACTCATTGTTCCAAATGCAGATGCCTCACATGCTAACATAAATATACCCACTGGGATGGTTTTTAAAATGTCTACCTCTTCTCTTGAGGGTTCACTTACAAAGTTGGCTGATATTACTGCATAAAGAGAGAGTCTGATTCTCTTCTCACATACACTGATTATAAGCAAGAGCAATGCCTTTGGCTGGAATGGATGTATTTCTGAAAATCCACACAAACATCTGAGCATCCTTAACCTGAGTCTGATAGCTGATGTAAAGACAAAATGGTAAAAAAATCACGGTTTCCATACAGTAATAGTACTGACTTTTCTCTTGCTTCTAAAGGATAAAGATCTGTCTGTATCTCAGTGAGTGTGTGACATCAATGTACTGCAGCATCAGGAAAGGCAAATGAGACCTGGGGAGGTATAAATTGAGGTGTCTTCTTCCTCCAGGGAACATAATTACACATTATTGTCCTAATGAAATTTTAACTGACATACTCTGTTCTGTTCCCATCACTCATGCACAGAAATTATGAACTCCAACCATAGCAAATACAGAGCAGAACATTCACATGACATCTTAGGACAGACTGATGAAGAGCACAGCTTGTTCACTTCGGCAAAATGAGGACTAAAGAGAATAATCCCACCCCAGAGACACAGCAGGATGAGGGGAAAATGCTCTTTTAACTGAAGAACAATGCTGGAAGAAAATCAATTTAATATATACCAGCTAGAAATAATTAGGAGCTGGAAGCAGAAGTTGGCATCTGACAGTCAAAGAAATGCAGCTGAGCATGGCTGGGGCAGAGCACTCTACAAACAAGAGGTGTCGGGGATCAGTGTCATTGCTTTATGTCCGTTCCCCAAGATGTCAGTCAGAGCACAACAGTGAACAGCCCTGGCTGCTATGCTTGAGAACCTTGTAGAAGTGCTTGGAGGTTTGCCTCTCTCTGGTTCGTTCCTATTTGTGTTTTCCTGGGCACCAAAATTGTGACAACGATGCAAATCTACCCGTACTTGTGAGTTCCAGTAGTTCCAAATTAGAACCCTTGGTCTAATAAAATCTGCTTCCCTCAAATTTTACACCCTGTTTTACACCCGAGGCTCAGGGAGGGAGGCAGAAGACGTGCAGCAAGAACTCAGCACCAGCAGCTTGGGGGTTTGGCGGAGCAGCAGAGAGGGGGGAAACAAAGAAGGAAAAATGAATTAAAAACAAACAAACAAAGAAAAAGAGCCAACCAAACAACAAACCAACAAAAAGCAAGCCCATACCAAAAAATTCCCAAACCCAGTCCCACTCTCTGCGTTGTGCGAGGCTCTTTCGGGAGCCGGCGCCCGCTGTCCCGAGGAGTGGGGTTACCTCCGGGGGCTGCCGCCAGCCTCGGGGCGCCTTTCCCCGTCCCTCACGCCCACCCCCGCATGACTCACTCGCTGTCTCATTCCCCGCCCGCCCCCGGTGAAAACTTCCCCGCTAACTTTCGCGGGGCCGATTCCCCGCTCCCCTCTCCGCGATGGCAGGGGCACACACACGCCCTCATCCCGAGCCCCGCTGGAGTCACGGGCGGCGGGGCGGTGGTGCCGGGGGGGATGTCGTAGTCGCCGCGTCAGCGGGAGCCCGACGGCGATTGGGGGAGGCCGCCTTCTCCCCGCGGTCACGAATTATAAAGTGCCGCCGCCGCCGCCCGCACACGCTCCGCAGCGGCGCGCCCGGCCCCGGCAGCGGGCTCGGCTCCGCGCCCCCCGAGCCGCCCTCGCTGCAGCTGCCAGCGGGCCCCGGCTGTGCCCGCCTCCCCCGGGGCTCCTCCGCAGGCTGCTCGGTCTCGCTATAAATAATAGTGGCTCCGACGCCAAGGCTTCAGCAAGGAGCAGCTTCTTCCTCGGCAACTCCCGGGAGCCCCGAGGGCAGCGTGTGTGTCTGTGAGTGAGCGAGTGAGCTGCTCTGCCCGCGGTCGGGACCGAGGGACGGCCGGGGTGGCTCTGCCGGGGCTGGTGCCCGGCGTCGGGGGGATTGCTTGGGGCATCCCGGTGGGAAACCCTTCCCGGCACGGGCTGGGATCCCGTCCGTGCCGCTCCGCGGTGAGTCTCTTCCTCCCCCTGTGGTGCCGGCTTTTGCAGGCAGGAAGGGATAAAGTGTTTGGGCACGAACACTTTCACCAAACGGGATCTTTGGGGCGCTTCATCCTCCTGGTCCGTTCCTGCTCCGAAGGCAGCTCAGTTGCCTCGCAGCTGCCTGCTTAGTTAAAACTCCCGCTTACCTCGCTAGCGCGATCACCCCGGCTCTAAAAAGCGTGGGTTTAGCGGAGTTGGTTGGAATCTTTCACTCCGGCTTTTCCTTCTCCGGGGCTGGGGGAGGCCGTGCCGGGGATGGGAGCGGGAGGAGGCGGCTGCCGGCTGACCTGTCCTTCTTGCAGCTCCATGGCGCTGCTCCTGAGACTCGGCTGCTCGCTGCTGGCCCTCAGCACCTGCCTGCTCCCGAGGGCAAGGGCGGAATGCGGCCGGGACTGCGCCGCCTGCGCCTACCGCCTGGGACCCCACGCCGGCATCCATCCCCTGGTAAGGGCACGGCCCGGAGCCGCCCCAGCGCCCCGCGATCCCCGCGGCCGGGCTGCTCCCCCGCTAGCTGTGAAGGGAGGGAAGGGGGAGCGGGGACAAGCAGCGAAATAATAATAAAAAAAAAAACTAGTGGGGGAAGTGACCGGGATGGCTTGGAAGACCCTTTTTCTGAAGTGGGGAGAGAGGGAGAAGCGGGTTTGGGAGCGCTGGGCAGAGGGCGAGGAGCGAGCGGAGAGCGCTAATACAAACCCGGAGCGCTCCGAGGAGCCCTCAAAGCCCGCCCGTCCCTCCCGCTGCCCGACGGCGAGCGGCGGCCTTCGGGCACAGGGACAAGCGACACGGCACGGAGAGCAGCCCCGCGGGCAGCGAGGAAAAGGCCGAAGGAAAACGTGAGGAAGGGAAATCCGACCGGAGAGGGCATCTCTGCAGGGGAAGGACGGGTGGCTGCTAGGTATTCCAGCACCGACAGGGCTAGGGGAAGCCGAGCAGAACGGGAGGGAGGGTCTCGACCCTTGTCCGCTGGTTCCATGGTAAGATGAGCTCTCTCCGGGCAGGATGGCCGTCGAGCTGAAGAGATCTGCCTGAAACCTCACTTTCAAAAAGTGGGTTTAAAGCCTATTTGAGCAGCAGTACCTTCGCTGCTTCTCCTCTCGGCGCGGTGCTGCACAGCGCTAGGGATATGCCTGTGAAAGATATTGGCTTCCAAAACAAATAGTGCTTAATCCAGAATGAGGGAGACTGGGGTTGGGGGTTATCAGTAAACTTTATGACATTGAAATTATTTAAAAGAATAGTCACAGAGGCAACTGAACTTGAAATTTAAAGATTGGGATCAGTGAAAGTCTGAGATCTCTCAGCCGCTCCTGAAGAAGGTGAGAACTCTGGCTGCCAAGTACTTTGCCAGTGGCATCGATTGTTCCTGACCTCAAACACACACACACTGAAGCATCATGCTCTCAGCACATCTAAATGATCTTAAAAGTTTTGTTCCTATCATGTCATTGGTTACTTGCGAGCATGCAAAAGGAAGGACTTTGCTCTCTAGCCTTTCACGTAATTAGGAACCACTGAGTACTTCTACTTACTCCAAAAGCTCAAGAACTCCTAACCATAGCAGGCTCGGAAGGGCAATATTGTTTGGACAGCTGGCAAAATAATTCCCTCTACTTCTTTTCTCTTTTCTTTTCCCTTTGCTTACATTAGCTTTCGATCAAACTTTAGCTTTGATGTCAACTAAGGTAAAAAAGTGGTAGTTTGCCCTTATGGAGGGAGGGCTTTTCAGAGTATATGTTCTGCAGGTCTATATTGACAGTATCTCTTGTGCACATTCAGTAATCATTAAAAAAAGAATCAAAGTCCTAATCTGTAACAATGTTGATTATCTAAATAGGTAAAGGAGCAATGTAGCATACCTTGTATTTGTTAAACATGTATGAACAATTCTTGGAAACTATCATAACATAATAACTGAATTTATCACCAGGCTTTTCACACTGTACCTGGTTACTCACACTTACAGAGTACATTCATCTGACAATAGAAGGTTATTAAAACTAACTGAGAAAGGGGAGAGACCTATTCTTGCTTTGATTTAGAGCACTTCCAAAGTCAGACTGAAGCTGAAATCTTATTCTCTTTACAGCATGACTATAATATATAGTAATAAGCATGTAGTGTCAGTTAATTGTTGTGTTGCAAAATATACACAAACCCCTTTAATTTTCTTGTGATCATACAAAAGAAATCATATTTAAATTTCTCAGACTAAAGTGAGGCTCAAGAGACAGGTTGTGCAGTGGACAATGAGCTATCAGAGAGAGCTGTGCTGGAGTTGAATTTCACACTTTAAAGTGTGTTAGGATCCTCAGAACACATCATCTATAATCAGAATGAGTGTTTCTCTTATTGAAAATATTGATATTTTTTCTTTATCTGTTGTGGGCAAGAAGAAAAAACACTGAAATGACCTTATTTTACAACTGAAGAGGTAAATTCCCCTGACAGAGATAATAGTAGCTAATATCTGTGTTATTATCATCACAAGACAGGCTATGAGATATGCATAAGGTACTGAAAGCTTTTTTTATGTCGTAGCCTGAAAATTTTTCAGTACAGTCAGAAACAGCACAGCTTAGGATATTTTTCCCTCTCTTTGATGGTCACTACTTTCCAGGTAGAAAAAAATGGAACTTTGATCCTTCCCTAAGAGAGCCTGTATTTCTGCATTTCTATTGGTACACGTTGGAATGACCTGTTCCACAAAGAGAAACTAATGGCAACACACAGCCTTTAAAGCTATGCAATGTATTGAAGATACTGAACAGTACAGTGCAGCTGATTTCTTTGCAATGACCATGCTGTGTAACTTCTTTTCTAAAACTTGTGAATGATACTTTTAATTATGAAGACTGAATACTCTTTTACACTTGTGTTATGAAGCAAACCACAATTGGTTTTTAGCTTCCCAGTAGTAAATTAAAAAAATAAATCATAACTCACACAAGTGTAAGAGAGATGCAGGAACTGTACTTGTGGCTTCCTTTGAAACAGAAACATAGGGGCAACCTTGACATAGAGGACCCACAATTCATATTATCTGGTAGTCTGTCTCCTAGAGTGGGAGACTACCTTGTCCTTCAGAGAGGGATATGAATAACTACAAAACAGACAGGTACCAAATCATCTGTTCCCAAAGAGCATTTCTTCCAAGCCACTCACAAAGAAAGGCTGGCTCATGCTCTTTTATAAGCAAGTAAATCTAAGATAAGGTTGTAGCGAGGTGATAGTTACTATCAAATCCTTCTCAGTAAACCACATCAATTTTTCAGGCTTGTACACTAGAATGTGAAGGAAAACTGCCTTCTGCCAAGGCTTGGGAGACCTGCAAGGAGCTCTTGCAGCTGACAAAGCTGGATCTTTCTGAGGATGGCAACATTGCTCCGGGAGACAAGAAAGAGCTGGATGAGAACCACTTGCTTGCGAAGAAGTACGGAGGCTTCATGAAAAGATATGGGGGGTTCATGAAGAAAATGGATGAGCTCTATCGGGCAGAACCAGAGGATGAAGCTAATGGAGGAGGAGAAGTCCTGGCTAAGAGGTATGGAGGGTTTATGAAGAAAGACTCAGATGATGATGCCCTGGCCAACTCCTCTGATCTGCTGAAGGAGCTTCTAGGAACAGGGGATAACCCTGAAGCGGCGCACTATCGAGACATAAATGAAAACGACGGCGATGTCAGCAAAAGATATGGAGGCTTCATGAGAAGCATAAAGCGCAGCCCTGAATTGGAAGATGAGGCCAAGGAGCTGCAAAAGAGATACGGTGGCTTCATGAGAAGAGTGGGCAGGCCGGAGTGGTGGCTGGATTACCAGAAACGATATGGTGGGTTTCTTAAGCGCTTTGCCGATTCCATTCTCCCTTCAGAAGAAGATGGGGAAACTTATTCCAAAGAAGTCCCAGAGATGGAGAAGAGATATGGTGGTTTTATGAGATTTTAATACCGTTCCCTTTGTCCCTTTTGTCCTAAATGAGAAAGACTGCCTTATTTGTCATAACTTATTGTAACGTGTTGCTTGTACTGTACAGTTTTTTACTGTCCTTAGTTAATGATGCAAACTGCAATTTGTTGTTTCAGGTTCCGTGTTCTTTCAAGTCAAATAACTAATTTCTGGTTTAGTCAAGTTTCAGTCTGTATCGTAATTTCCATGCTAGATCTATTTTGATTACTGTATTCGTTTTCTTTAAAGAGGAACTACATCTACAGTAGAGTTGCTTAACTGTACATACAATAAATTCTTCATCCTAACTGCAAAAATTCTGAAGTGCTATTTCTCCTCTCTGTCATTTAATCAAATATCATCTCAATTTTTCCTTAAGCCATCAGAGCAATACCAAGTAGTTTTTCC
This sequence comes from Sturnus vulgaris, assembly GCF_052056855.1. Taxonomy (NCBI): domain Eukaryota; kingdom Metazoa; phylum Chordata; class Aves; order Passeriformes; family Sturnidae; genus Sturnus; species Sturnus vulgaris. The sequence continues at coordinate 118,535,353 of NC_142243.1, read as the reverse complement.
ATAACTACAGAATTTGTACTGCACACACCACAGTTGAAACATATTTCGGTCTTTAGTTTTCTGTTTCTTAGAACACTAGAATAATTCTAATCAGTTAACAGAATAAATATTTAAAGCCTAAATTTATAATTCATAGTTTTCAACAGTTGACATTAAAAAAGAAAAATTACAAGTGTGTTTGACTTTAAGCACTAAAATAATTTCTCCAGAGTACAACACAGTGATATGTTTGATTAGTTACATCTTTTATATACATGCAGGATAGGATTGTACACTTAGCCTTAAAATAATAAGCACTAATTTAAAAAGCGGTAAGATGGTTTGTGCAAAATAAACATGACCCAAAACTGCATAAAAAATACCTGATTTTGCAGGGCACCCGACAAATGTTATAAATCACTTTGGCACAACTGAAATATAGGAAACTGCTGGTCAGACTTCTCTGTTTCAAACAAAGGCAGTATAAATAAAGCTGAGAACAAACAGTAAAGCCAACACTAACGCTGTAGATCCTTTGCAATTTACACAGGTGATGCTTATATCAAAGGTCATATCTCATCCCAACTCCTTCCATAATTCTGACTGTCTCCCTCTATCCCTAATCTGTGAGTAGTTTTCCCCCACCTACTACTACTAGTTACTGGTCACTTCTCACCTAAATTAAAGTGATGAAAATTGCCTTGACCATGGCACTGCCTAAAACCTTCTGTGACTCTGCAATCAGTATCTGTATTTCAGTTTTGCACAGTACTACCTATTTACATAAAGGGAAAAAATTCTGACTTTAATTTAAAGGCAAGGGGATTGTCTAGGTGCTCATGACTTGTAAAAATTAAGATGTGTTTCAAAACGCACTTGAAGGCTTCATGACATACAGTTAGTTATGATGATTTTAGACTTGGCCCTTAGAGAATGGTACAGGTGGTCTGAAGTGGTTAATATCCTGCTTGTTAAAGTGTAAGGCATTCCTTTTCCTTCAGGAAAAAAAAAACAGGGCACCTATTTTCCTGCTGTACAGAACTGATATGAATTTTTAAATCCAGAAAATATAGGTGCCTGGAGAAGCTCCATGGCCTCTTCAGGATTCAGTTGTGTTCCCTATCACCTTTCTATAGAGCTCTTCAAGTGTCCACCAGCCACAGGAAAAGTCTTCTCATTCTTTCCTCCATTGCACCTGCCCATAGTGGCTGGAGAACAACACATCACCTGAGTGGTTTCATCCACAAGAACCTTGGGTTGTGCACACTAGGGCTGTTCTGGAGCACAAACCCACATATGGGATGCAGCCATCAGCAACAGGTTTGCTTTAAACATACACTCCAGGAAGAACTAAAATGACATCCTTCGTATTTCATGTCAACATTTAGTCACTTCTTTTCCCTAAAAAGTTACCTGTAATTTAGCCAAGGAGGGACCCTTGCTGGCTTTCAAACTAAAACCAGCATTGGTGTACCTGATGATGCAGTTTACCAGTTATTTTTACACATCCTTCACAGTTAACAAAAACTCAGAAATTTAACAAGGAATAAACACCCCAGATCTCAAGAGATCTGGTATGTATATTGAGGAATGAAGAGTTTTGACCAACCAAACCTTTAAATTTATATCAGTATGACACCTTTGCCACCATCTTTGTTTCCTTTTGAGCCCTAAAATCAAGAGCCAAACAAGGTTAGGTGATAAAATGTGGTTATGATTTTAATGAAGGTCCCTCCAGGTGCGCAACACCCCAAAATACACACCAAAAATGCACCAAGGATACACACATGATATAGGGCACGTAGAGTTTTATGAGTTTAGAAAATTAGCATAATTGACAAGAGTCCCCAGCTAGAAACAAGTGATGAAGTAATTCCCCCCTCTTGTTTCAACCCCTTCTGAAGCCCACCTTCTTTGCTAGTTGTTTATAGGAAAGTGTCTTGGGCACGTGTCTTGACTTGATTCCCATAAGAAGTGGGATTAGAACAGGCCCTCAGGAATTTGTTTGTCTAATAGGAAAAGTACTGAAGTTAGGTAACTGTATAACTATATAATAGCAGTCTACAGAGCTATGAATATATATGAACAATATGCAAAAGGAAAAATCATTTTGGCATCATCTCCTTGGCATACTCTTGCAAAAGCTGGCAGCTCATGGCTTGGACAGGTGAACTCTTCACTGAGTTAAGAACTGTCTGGTTGGCCAGACCCAGAGAGTGGTGGTGCTGCATCCAGTCATTAGTGGTGTCCCCCAGGGATCAGTGCTGGGGCCTGTCCTGTTTAATATCTTCATTGATGATCTGAAGGAGGGGATTGAATCAGCAAATTCATGGATGACACTGAGTTGGGTGCAAGTGTCAATCTGTTGGAGGGTAGGAAGGCTCTGCAGAGGGACCTGGACAGGCTGGATTGATGGGCAGAATCCAACAATATATGAGGTTTAACAACTCCAAGTGCCAAGTCTTGCACTTTGGCCACAACAACCCCTGCATTGCTATAGGCGGGGGACAGAGTGGCTGGACAGCAGCCTGGCAGAAAAGGTCCTGAAGGCTCTGGTTGACAGCTTCTGAACGTGAGCCAGCAGTGTGCCCTGGTGGCCAAGAAGGTATACAGCATCCTGGCCTGTATCAGGAATAGTGTGGCCAGCAGGAGCAGGGCAGTGATTGTCCCTCTGTCCTTGGCACTGGTGAGGTCACACCTCGAGTCCTGTGTCCAGTTCTGAGCCTCTCGGTTCAGGAAGGACTTTGAGGTGCTGGAGTGTGTCCAGAGAAATGCAACGAAGCTGGTGAAGGGTCCAGGGTACAAGTCTGGTGAGCATCAGAGGGAGCTGGGGTGGTTTAGTCTGAAGAAAATGAGTCTCAGGAGAAACTTTATTGCTCTCTCTAACTCTCTGAAAGGAGGCTGTAGCCAGGTGGGGTACAGCCTCTTCTCCAAGGCAGCCAGCAACAGGACACAAGAATATAATCTTAAGGTTCACCAGGGACCAGGGAAGGCTTAGGTTGGATATTAGGAAGAATTTCTTTACAGAAAGGGTGATTAGACATTGGAATGTGCTGCCCAGGAAGGTGAGGGAGTCACCCTCCCCGGAGGTGTTTAAGGAAAGACTAAATGTGGCACTCTGTGCCGTGGTCTAGCTGAACATGGTGGTGTTGGGTCACAGGTTGGATTCAATGATCTCAGAGGTCTTTTCCAACCTGATTGATTCTGTGATTCTGTGAATTCATATAGAAAAACAAAAGCACTTAGTACAAACATTTAGCTGGGACATATGCATGCAACCCAAAACTGGAGTGAAGCCATCCAAACTGGAGTTAGTCCCTTCCAGGGCTGAACAGGGAGGAGGCAATGTACATGGAAGGGAGATGTGACTTTGACTCTAGGAATGAAATAGTAAAACTGAATAGTCCCCATTCCTTCCATTATAAATGAAAATATCTCCAGGCACACGCTTTCTTGCTTTAATAATTACAATTTTAAAGATGTGAAATTACAATAAGATCTAATTTTTTCTGTTGATGTGGAATTTCTTATTTTATGCCATCATTCAGGCACTCTTTAACTCTAAAGTGTTCCAACATTTCCAGTAATTAACATTTCAGATTAAATCTGCTCAAAATCTGCCAGTGAATCAATCAAGGTTTCCTGAATCACAAATCAAAAATAAGTTTAAGATAGGATCTACTGAGCTGGGAAATGAAAAAAGGCATCTCTGTCTCTGTCCAGGTTCTGAAAGGCTCCACTAATTTTCCTCTTACAATACATTCCTAGAACTATCAGTTCATCAGAAGATTATTGAAATAGCTGAATTGCTTTATATAAATAAAACCAGAAAGGAGGAAAGCCTGATGTCTAGAAAGAAGATTAATTGCGAGAGTATTCTGAAGAAAGAAATGTCATTCTGAGACCAAAACCAGGATTCTACATTTCCTTTTTCTGGCTTTTATCATTGTTCCAGAATAGAATCATTGGTCTGAATATCAAGTATTAAAAAAAAAAAAAATTAATATGAACAATGTATGCTGGAAGGGCCCAAACCAGTCAAAGAGATTAATGCCTCTTCATTAGGAACAAAAGGGGAAAAAAGATAGTCTAATTTAGGTTAGACAAGGATGAGTTGGGCTTTTTAATAGGAACTAATTACAGGAAGGAACAACAAAAAAAATTATTTCCTGAACTAAATGGAGTTCACATACAGGAGAGAGACAGAAGCTGAATACACTGATTTCTGAATACCAAACTACTTGTAGCTGAAGCTCTGCCTGAAAACCTAATCTTAAATCTTTGGATAATGAGCAAAGGCCATAAATCTATTTCCACATTTCGGCTGAACTTGGTATATTCTGTGAGCTGAAATATGCAAAGCATAACTTTGAATTTCCTGTTTGTTTATTTCTGGGAAATTAAAATATAGTATGATATATAATAAATATAAATAACTACAATGTTATTACAATCATTATTTTGTAATTATTTCTAAATATTTACGATAATTTACTTTATAATTGCTTATAACTATATCATAAATACAAGTAAATATAACATCTAATGTTGTTAGCTGTTTCAGATAATGTTTCCCAAGATAGAATCTTTAGAACAGAAACATGTTCTAATTTAATATACTGAAATAAGTATTATTATACTGTGTTCAACAGAGAGTCTAAATATGCACTGGTTCTTTTTAATTCTGAAAGGAACTTAATTAAGAAGAACCTAAATTTTCAGTTTATGGTCTATAAGAGTCTCTCTGTCATTAAGAGTGGTTTTGGAGGCCTACATATAAGGCAAAGTGACAAATTCATGGCACAGCCCTGTAATTTATGTATACATCTCAGTGCCTCAGAAAGTTTTCCTTTTGGCTTTCTTCCTCAAGCACTACAGTGATCAGCTGGACACAATAAACAAAATTCCTCTTTATACCAACAAGACCATGATAGAACTTTCAAATTAAAAGGCAAATGAGTGGTAAAGTTTTCTGACTCTGTTTTGCTGTGAGAATTAAGAGATTCCTGGAACAGGTTAGCTGGCCCTGAAACCTGTGACACCCCAAGGAGCATGCTGTATTTCTGGTCTTTTAAAGCTGTAAAGAGAGATCTTAAAAATCATTCAGAGAACAGTGTAACCACTGCCCTATCAGAGTCATAAGGAACAGTGTGACTACTTCCCTGTCAGAGTCATAATGCTTCTATCCTTCTCTTCAGTTCCCAACAAGATCAGAGATTCAAGAATCACCCATGAGACTCCTCTACATGACTAAACTTTGCAGTCGGGTCTCTTTCTCCAACAGCAGACACTTTGGCAGTGTGCAGACTTCGTCTCTTCCACTCCCTTTGAAACCCTACTACCTCTTGCAGAAATCCCTTTGTCAGCCTGCACTCACAGCCTTGGATTTAATTTCACCACCCACCACACTAAGGTTTGCTTTCTGACTCAAACCATAAAAGACTCCTTTAATTGGTGAGTGACTGAGACCTTCGGTTCCAACTGCTAGCTGTGGAAGTTAGGTGGCCGTTCTTATATTTTTGCTTTTAGCATTTTGATCATGACTCTTTGCTCCCTGCAGTATTAAAAATAGTTCTATATGTCAACAGGAATACACTGGCTATATCAAACCTGTATCATACCTGCATTTCATTCTATCATAGCTATACCACAGTTACAGCATTACACTGTTCCATCCACCTGAGAAGGATAGGGAGCTATGGGCATAGCTGTAAGCAAGGAACAGGGCAGCAAAGCCAGCTGTAAATCATTAATCCAAGCATTCAATTACTAATCCCATCAGCCTCATTTAAAGCATTTAAACTGACAGTTGCATATCCAATTAACTGTTGCTATAGAAAATGAAAATGCTTAGAGGTATTTGACAGACAAATCTTTACTGGCCCAGCAGGGATTTAGACTGAATTTGTTTAATTAGATTGTGACTTTACCTAAATTGATCATTTACAGTTTCCTTGCTGAAACCATGGAATGAAATCTCTCAAGGTTAAATAGTTGTCACAAAATCACTCTGCTAAAAGATTAGTTAAAAGCTCTGCGCTGTGTTGCTTCCTCAGGGAGAAGGATGGCATTTCCTTGTGCACAGATCACAAGTGCTAAACGTTTTCATAGTTATCCATGTCTGTCAGGACATACATGACCTTTGCCTCTTGCCTCTCTGGCATTACTCTGTTTCTCAACACAGTCTGCCCCAGTCCACATGACTGCTTACAAGAGACCCTGTATTTCCCTACTTTTTAAATGTTTGTGCTGTTTGAATGAATGCACTGACTTGCACTCCAATTGCAGTGAGATCTGTGTGCCTTCATCTGGTCTGAGCTCATCACAATTCCAATCCATATAAAATTACAGGACACCAAATTAGGAAAACCACTCCTACAGTCCTATGAGAATCTGCATCTTAACTTTTAGACTTAGTGCCCCGCAAAACATTCTAAAGAACTTATTTAGGCAATGCTTTTTTCCTTGAGGAGGAGGCAATGGCAGCAATAGCACAAATGATAGGCAATTTTCTGTCATAAAAGTAGTTGAAGCAGACAAGCCACATAAGCCCCTCTTAGTACATACAAACCAGAGTTTTTCAATCATGACCTGCACTATAAATGGATTTACAGTGAAACTTTCACATTTCTCTACACTTTGATCTCTGCAAATAACTAGCTGACAAGGGCTGAAATTTCAAGTGCACCACATTTCTCTATCTAGAAAAATATTACGTGGAAGTATACCTTTTTATTTTAATTTTTGTTAATACAGCGTGGCTGTCATGCTATGACAGCAATTGACACAGTTAATGTGACAAAGTCATTCTCAGAACATGATTAACTGATTGCCCATCAACCAGAAGAAAAGCTGTCAGCTTCCATCTGAACAGACGCAGTGGAAATTAATCAAAGCAAAGCACTTCTATGGGAGTTGTTGCATGCTTAAACTTTGCTAACCAAGCTGTTGATCAGCAGATTGAACACAGGGGATGTGTTTCACACCCAGGTATCCATCATACTGAATTTCTCTGTAGTAACTGTGACAAAAAATATGAAACAAGGTTCTCAGGCTAGATGAGGTTCAGAAGTGGTATCTTCTCCCTGTGGATTCTTCAGAGATCCTTTAGACTCCAGGAGTTTCACCATCACTACATAAAATCTTGAATGAATCTGTTGCCAGTATCATCACCATTCAGAGCATGTAGTGCCTGCAAATTCCTTTTAAACTCACGAACCTCACTGTCCCAGCACCAAACCTGGCAGGCCCTCGAAAGGCTAAGGTCACTGGTGAAGATGACCAAAATGGTGACAGCATGACAACAAATCTGCTCTACATTCTTTGTGTGAATGTGAATACCATCGTCATTCAGTTTCTCAGTATCTTAATGAGAAGAGAAATTAAATTACTAAATGACCTTAACCTGAGGCAAAATAAATAGGCATAGCAGTGATAAAGATAAATTCTTAGAGGAAATCCTTTTCCGAATAATATCCCACACTACTGAAGACATCCCCTCCAGTTCTTGCACTGCTTTGAGGTGTTTTTGTGGTTTGCTGGCACTGTTAGGGTACTCCATCTCTTCTGGTCTCCTGGTTGCACTTCTTCCTGGGATAATTATTCTCTAGTTAGTGATTTTCAGACTATTTGATTATTCAAGTTCAGCAGGTGCATGAAGTCACACCTTGAAGAAGCTTCAGCTATTATGAAACAGCAGTTTGCCAGCCTAAATGCCCAGACATCCATCAGCGCATCCCCATCCCCTTTGTCTTCTACTCTGTATTGTTGTAGTTCAAAGTGTCTAATCCAACCCAGTCTCTGATCTCAGAAAGTGATCTCAGAAAAGGGATACTTCCTGAGCAGGAATACCATCTTTCCTTCCCCTTACTATCAGTCTCCTCATCACTGCTATTACTGCCCCATCACTATTAGGCTCCACAGCTGCACAGTGACAGTGAATATTGTTTAGTCAGGCTAAAAGAGATCAGTTAGCCCATTTTTTTCAGTCCTCAGTACTACCATCACTTAAATAAGAACTCATTTTTTTCAGTATACAAGAAAAAATGTGAATTATTAATGAGTACATTCAAGTGCCATTATACCTACATGTAAATAAACAACCTATCCTAGTAAAATAATGTGAATGCTTGTCATTCAACATGAAAAGAGTTAATGAGGGTTATTCCAGCCTTTCAATTAATTGGGAGGAAGGGAATACCATTTGACAGGAAGAACTGGTCAGGCTACACACAAAATAACTTTGTATGTCTGACTAACTTAAAGAAGACATCACTCTCTTCCGTGGTTTCCTTTGGGGAATATATTTCACTACAGGAAACAAAGCCAGTTTTCTACACATGACAGAAAACGTTATCCTTTTGTCCTCTATTAATTTACCTAAAATTGTCCCCAAGACACTTGTTTTTTCCCTTGTGAAGAGCACAGATAACATCAGCTTTTTCCCAAATGTTTCACATTTCTAGGGATGTGGAGCTCTGCAGCTTATATTCTTAAGTGTCTTTGGACACAATAATGACAGGCTCTGTGCTCTACGCCCTCTTCCTAGGGAATGTAGCATCAGCTGTGTGTTTTCACTGGAATGAAGCAGCAGACAAGCACTGGTGCCCTGCAGCTGGTGGCCCCACACCAGATATGACTGTAATCTCACACCACACCTGGATACTGCCAGGTCACAAACCAGGAGCTCCAAGCACTCCAAGCACCTTCTCAGTCACAGGGTGGAGCTGCCCTTTGACTAACATGGTAATTACCAACTGGCAGAGCATTAAGCATCTGCAGGGTTAGATGTGGCTGCAGACAAGCAACATGTTTGAAGATGGATGTGGCATGCACAGGCCTGCAGAGGGATCCCTGCACATCTCCACAGCTCTGGGGCTGCAGAGTCTCTCTAGGCTCACTGCAGGATGGCTTAAAATCATTAGCTATGGATTTTCTTTACAGTACTGAAAGTTTTTCTTGCATGCCTATTAGCAAAAACTCTCCCATAACTGCAGTAGCCTATAGTTATCCTCTGGATCATGCCTCAGCAGTATTACAACAGCTATCTCATATAGCAGTTACTAATTTTTAGTTCAGTGGAGGTTAAATTAGTTTGACTGACTGTGTGATTAAGTATATTGAACCAATTAAAAGAAAAAAAAAAACTACCATAGGAAAGGAGGTCTTCTGTGCTCCCTACTATTCTTCATAAAGAAAGCAATTCATGCTTTGATTCAGGACACAAGATCCAAGTTTTGTGAGCTGGAACTCATTTTCTTCTTCATTTATAGAGTGTACAGTCACTTCCTGCATATCTCTGATCAACTTCATCTTGAGGTAGGATGACAGGTTCACTGCAGAGCGAATGCTTAGTGGATGCTCCATTGTAGTCCTGAGTTTTGGTCCAAGCTGTTAGAAAGAATATGCACAGATCCGAGGGATACATTAAATTTGTGCTGAGGAAACATAAAAAACATTAAAAATTTAAAATGTTCCATTTAATAAATCATTTAACCAAAAAGCACCTGTTTTAAAAATCTTTGCCCTAAAAAAAAATCTCAGTTTTCTGAAAATAAAGCATAAACAAAACTAAAAAAAAAAAAAAAAAATAAAAAGAACCTTTGCTATAAAACATTTAATTCTTAAAAATAACACCCCATTAAAAAATGACCCACATCTACAGCTTTAAAAAGGCTGTAGAGTTAAAAAAAAATGTCACAATTGGAAGTCCAAGCAGATACAAATCATAAAAATAAAACCACAAAAAACTGTTTTCTTCCTTCTTATGAAAAAATCCCTACAGCTTCAACAAAAAAAAGTTCTCTCTCCAAAAATAAACTAAAAAAAACTAAGCTAAAAACTAATTATTATATGTTTGTTTTGTTATTATAAAATTTTTTTAAGTAGTCTAAAAAATCTTATTCTAAATTTATTTTTTCCCTTTGTTTGTAATACATTTCTTTTTTATACCCTCTTAAGTTTTAAGCCTGCCTTACCTTTAGTCCTAGTTGTCTCACAACAAAAAATAAATATATTTAATTTAACAAATCAAAACTAAAACATTATTTAGTGAGTTAGACAAAAAAAAATTAAATCAAAACATTTTTTAAAAAATTAAATTAAACCAAAACACACAGGAAACAATTGGAGCTTTACCTGCTGTTCTGAAAGTTAAAATTATTAAAAGTGGAGAATTAAGGTTGTCACATACACTGTGCAGTAAGGGATTCCCACTTGTCATCTTGTGTTCAATACTGGATTACTTTTAAAAGTCAATGTCATTACTTAATTCACTATCACTCTATGTGCTTCTTTCTGGTTCTTTAAAAACATGGACATTTTGTCTTTATAATATCAATTCACTAACTTCAACAAATGCTAGTGACCTACAGAGAGGTTCTTTTTCAACCAGTCTTTACCAGTGCTAAACAGTTCACCTTTTGAGGAATTATGTATATTTGGGGGTTATTTTGGTCCTCCAAATATATGAATGCAAATTACCACATGATTTAAACAATTTGAAACAAATTATTAGCACTGATATGACATGAAACCATTTTGAATGTCAAATAAAATTCTTCCACAAATTCAGCAGAGGCCTAAAGGATTGTTAGACCCTGCAGAAATTTGTTTTGTCAGAAAATGTTAGAATATCACTCGTCTGTATTTATCAAAGAATTTGTTTCTCACATCTGTTTGCAGCGTATGAATGGCTTGCATTAAATCCTAAAAAGACAAACCCAAGTCATTCATTATCAATAAGACAACTACTTATCAAGCACTTTAATAAAGTAATCCTATACTACTAAATCCATATTTTTCTTTTTGGGAGTAGATTTTTAAGTTTTACATGCTGGTAATACATTAATGACTTATTAATATATTGATAAATACTTAATAACTATTTATTAAAAGCTGTGGGATATAATGATTACCGGTAATTAATCACATATATTTAAAACACCTATTGCACCTCAGCAGTGAAGATACTTTTCAATACCATTCATCTGAGTGCCTTGCAAGTAAGCATCTTCACAATTTTAGTAATGAAAAGTATTAGTTAATGTATAATCCACCAGAAATATTCAAAAGGTCCAGCTGGCTTGAGGACAAGAGTAATTCTCTACCCTAATCTTTGCTACCAATCAAAAGGCCCATAAAATGAATTATGCTTACAATTACTATGCATGGCCATTAGCAGTTGTTACAAATTCATGCATCAAACAAACATATACTCACTGAAACACTGGTAACTTTATCACCTTGACAATTACAAATATGCCAGAGGATTTACAGCATGAGAAAACCTCAGCCAAATCCCTCACTACAGGGATAGATTTCAGCATATGTGTTTGATTGATTCTTATGCACATAGAAAAAGGATACTGAATTATTTCAATAGACTTGCTTGATAGACTTGATAGGCTTAATTTGACATGCCTCTGTGCAGGTTTTGGCTGGAGAAGTTTTCTTCACAATGGTTGATTTGGGTGTCATGTTTGGATTTTTGTGCTGAACACAGGGTTGATAATGATGGTTTTGTTGGTGCTGAGCAGGACTTACACAGAGCCAAGGTCTTCTCTGCTTCTCCTGCTGCCATGAGGGTATGGGAGCACATGGTAGGAGACAGAGTCAGGACAGGTCACCCCAACTGACCAAGGAGATATTCCAGATCATATGGCATCATGCCCAGACAATCTGGGAGGAAGAAGGAGGAGGAGGAGAGCCTTTGGAGTGATGGTGTTTGTTTTCCCAAATAACCATTACACATGATGGGGCCCTGCTCTCCTGGAGATGGCTGAATATCTGCCTGCCCATGGGAAACAGTGAATTAATTCCTTGTTTTACTTTGCTTGTGTGCACAGCTTTTGCTTTCTGCATTAAACTGTCTTTATCTCACGAGTTTTCCAGTTTTTGCACTCCCAGTTCTCTCCCTGATCCCACTGGTGGGGAGTGAGCAAACAGCTGCATGAGGCTTCGTTGATGTCTGTGGTAAAACCTCAACAGTCTCTCATGACGTCTCTTAATTTCTCATAACATGGAGTATATACAAAGTGTACAGAGGTGAATAGACACACTGGTGAACTGTCGTTTTTAGACATTCTTGGTTGTGTGAATATCCCTACTCTTGGTATTGTTAGTGATGTACTTTTAACTGTTAGATTGATCTATTTGTGCATTTGCCCTGTTTCCTACATTTAATAGATTTGTTATGATTAAAACAAATGCAAGACATGTGAAGGTTTGTTACTGGAAGGTCAATAATAAAAATATCACTCACAGAACTGTTTCCGTGGCTTCTCTAGCTGCAGCAATTTTCTGCTGTTGTTCTTTTTTTCAGTACAATCAAATGTGAACAAGCTTCTGGTACAAATTCAAAGCTAATTGCAGAGAAAGGTAAGTTTGGGGCTAGAGACCAATTATAGCTCATATATCAGTCAGGAGAAGAAGTTTTTGTTTGACAACAAAATTCAATGTTTTGAAACACTGGGACAAAAGTGAGACAAAACTGAGACAAAGCCACACAAATACTTAATTTCAAAATGCTAAACAATTCTCTAAAGGAATCATCAAATCTAGCTGGCAGTGGGCAGAATGCAAGCTATCTTAAATCACTCTGCATTCCCCAAGACCCTTGTCACTTACCATGTCCACTCTTTACCTCAAGATGGCAATGAGCTGTAACATTCCACTACCACACCAAAGTGTCTAATTTAGGTATATAAATTATTAATCATCATTGTCATTTTCATCACTTATAGAATGATAGCTGGCTGGTCCTTAGGCCAGGTCAGCATAAGAGCAAAGAAGTCACGTGTTTCCATACTTGCATAAGCATGTGCTTTGAAACAGGCTCCTCCTGCTGACTTACAGGTTACGAAGTCCTGGTTGCAACACCATTCCTCACCGATGCTGTTCACCTTGAAATGTCATCATAACAAGCAAGCATCTTCCCTGGTTTGTTTCATAACCAAGAATTCCTTGCTGACTCATTTCAACTTCCCTTCACCATAAGCTGCTGCTTTTGCCATGTAATTACTGATTTCAGCATAGGACACTTGGAGTTAGGTTACCCACCTATTTTGCATTTCTTGGCACCTTGTTTGGAACTACAGCTCACTGAGGCTTTGAGATCTGCCTTCATCCTCCATGCGGGTATTTCAGCTTCCCCTTTTGCTGACACCTAAATAGAATATTCAACAGTTAACTGTGCATGGAAATATATCCCTTCTATACAACTGTTTACACTGACAGAGTACAGTTTTCCATCATATTTCTTGGTGTAAATTACATCAAATCTTGTGAGCTATCATTTTATCTCAGCTTGTGAGAAAAATATCTTATGAATCCCCATAAATTGTAGTCTGAATGGTGTATACAACACAGATATGTACATCAAAGCACACTGTGAATTTATTCCATTTTTTTCCTTTTATGACTTGCCAATAAACAAGACCTCTAATGTAACTCATTTGAAATGCAAAGGACACCAAATAAGTAACAGATAAGTTCTCTTCATTGCCTTTTTACATAAACAGTGTATGGAAGATGTTATGGTGATTGAGACAAGTTGATGTCACAGGAGAAGCACATTCTTACAGACCTAAGTATGCGAGTGGCTTTCTATTCAAAAATATTGATGATACAGTGGTGTGGGGCTGCAGTTTTAGAGTTGGATAACGCATGTCTGGGAAACTGAGGACACACAAAAGTCATTTTAAAGGTGTGAAATGATAATCAGGGGATTCGCTGATTTAGGGCACGTGTTTATGATTATCATCTTTTGCTCCCACCCGGGCAAGCTGGAGAACAATAATTTATTCTATAGATTAAGAAGTTGTACGTCCAGCGAAGCAGCAGAAGCACAGGGAGGAGAGAACACTTGCCCTCCGATCTCCGGCCGGGTGGGATGGAGAGGCCAGGAGGGATGGAGCCAGCAGTGCCGGCCGGGCACGGGAGGGCTACCGAAGCAGCAGCAGCAGCAGCAGTGTGATGTCCCGACGTGGAAGAGGGCGCTGCCGCCCCGCAGGTGCCCTGGGAAGCTTCCCAGGCTGGGTTGGTGCCCTGTGCCTCAGAGCCGGGCGGTCCCGCACCCGCCCAGCCGGGAAGCGCCGCCCGCCCGGGCCCGCACCCCGCACCTTCCCGGGCCGCCCCCGCCCCCGCACGGAGCCAGGTCCTCGGGAAGGGCTGGGCAGGGCCGGGCCAGCCCTGCTCCGGCGGGCAGGAGGGTGCGGGACAGTCGGGAGCCGGCGGTGAGTGCGGCGGGAGCGGGCGCAGGGAAGGGGCGAGGATGTGACTGCTGGGGCAGGGCCGGGAGGGGCCAAGGGGCCGCAGCCGCGGGGGACGGGACAGGACGGGACGGGTCCGATCCGATCCGCCGAGACCGTGCGGGAGCTTCTTCTCCTGAGCCTCTCCTGTCCCGTCCCGACCACTGTAAAGGGAGCGGTGCTGCCTAACGCAGGATGAAAACCAGCGCTCCCCAGCGCCAGGGCCAGGCTTTTCCCAGTTGCTGGCAAATGAGAATACGTGGTGTGATTCCGGCAGCGCGGCACTGGAAAATACGCAAGGTGTGGGAACCTGGCTTCCGAAACAGGTCACGTTTCCTGCGAAGGAGGACAACCCTCCTAAGGTTGATATCGCACCACTGTGTTCAGTACTTTTTTGTTCTTCTAGCATCACCTTGCTGTGAAAACAAAGTGCTCTACAGCTATTGCCGCAACATGCCTGCCTAAAATCAGTATTACTAAATGTTTTTAAAGACAGAGTTGGAAGCTGAGGAGTCCGGGATGAAACCGGTCCATAGGATCTAGAGGAAGACATTTGCTTTAATCCTTCTAATACTAAGGCAGCTTTCACAAAACAAGTCTTTAATAATGTATTTTTTACCCACACAGAAGAACACTGCCAAAGAACTTGGTGTTTGAAGGTCAACCTCTCCTTTCCTTCAGTCAATATCCCACTGCTGCAACATATTGTGTTCTGGGTTTGCACAACAGGACAGTGGTGCTTGTATCTGAGAAATTATGTTCAACTTCAGATGCATCCAGAAGTTACTACAGTACCTGAAATTATTTTTTTTTTTACTTACTGAGAACATCTTCTGTGTATTTTCTCTACCCAAAAAATATTTTGCTGGTGAAATAGTGCTTATTACTGGCTCTGCAAATGGGATTGGAAGGCAGGTTGCCTTAAAATTGGCTCCTTTGGGAGTAACCTTGGTTCTTTGGGACATTGATGATGAAGGTAACAAAGAAACAAGCAGATTAGCCCAACAAAAAGGAGCCAACCGGGTGTTTGTCTACCACTGTGACTGCAGCAATAGGGAGAATGTCTATGAACAGGCAGACAAGGTAAGATCTGCATTTTTGCTTCTTTTTAATAGAATATCCTATTGAGTTTATTACTGTTTTAGAAACCATACTATTCCCTAGAGGAAAGTAATCATGTTTTTCAATGTCTTTCTCCTTTTGAATAGTTCCCAGATGGAACTTAAACTGTGGTTGCAACAAAGTAACTGGTTTAATCAGTTTTGTTGAGATTTATCTGTTTCTATTCTTCATTGCGAGATGGGAATGTTTAGATTAAGAGTATGGTAAAACATGCAGCAGGGATTATCTCCATATATTAACCTATTTAAGCTTTCTAATTCCTTTCAGATATCAATAAATAATTTTTAAAGAAAAGAACAATCAGTGGATATTGTAAAAGGAGGATTCTTTCCTTTGCCTATTTGTTTAGGAAACTGTATTTCTTTTAAGGTTAATTTGGGATATAATGTTTTCAGACGTCATTAGGATGTGGCTGGTCTCCAGTCAAATTGATGATTCAGCTTCAGTTCCTTTTTTCATCAATACAGGTGGAAAATAAAGTAAAGAAGAGCTCAATTTTCAATGAAACTCTTCTGCTGTGCTGACCTACGCTTTGTAAACTATTACCTTATTATTGTCAGAGTTCAGAAACTGGACATTGAATTAACATGATTCATTTTTACTGTTCCTTAAACTGCCTGGAAATGCTTCTCAGTGTAACTTCATTTAAAATTCAGTTAGCCACTCTGCAACTTCATCCAAGTGTAAACTTCTGTTAAATTCTCAATGTATATGCTTATATACATGACTCTTATGTCACATCTTTGACGTTCTGTGCCTGAAGGCATACATCAGAGAAATTAGCTAAATTATTTTATGATGTGAATGTTGATAGATTGTTTCAGAATAGACTTAAAATATAACATACGAGTCTTGGATGGCAAGGTGAGGACATGGGGGGGCTAAATTCTTTGTTTTGTGCTTGTTGTTTTTAATTTTAACCAAATCAGATTGAGTCTTTCTGAGCACAGTTATGAAAGTTTGAAACACCTTTTTTCCTCAAGAAACATTCTTGAGGAAAAGTACTTCTAAAAGGTAAGTTGGATTCAGGATCTGTAAGTATCTGGAACTGCAATTCTCATGCTTGCAAGTCAGAAAGGGTTTCTTTTACCCATACTCATAACTGGCATGTGGGCCACAGATCACTCACACTGTAAAGAAAAAAAACCGAACGTTTTGAAATTATTTGTTTGCTCTTACTTTAGCAGAATCTCAAAAGGTTCGTTTTGTGCCCCCCAGTAATTTTCGATCTCCAAACACATTAAGCAAATCAGCCACAGGACTCCAGCCTGTGGAATTTGTTGTGCTCAAATCAGCAAACACTATTCTGAAGTGCACACACTGACCTGCCAACAGAAACTTAAAGAACAGTTCAAATTTTAAAAATTGCTGTTAAGGTGTCAAATTATTGTTAACAACACCAACATATTGACAGATATCTGCATGTATTGTTCAGTCCTGCTGGAGACAGAAATATTCTTAGTAAAGAGTTTTTCAACTGCAGCCCTCCTCTCCTCTTGGAAATACCTGCAAATTTTTTGATTGGTAATATGAAAAGTCTTGATCTTGGATACAAGAAGAGAAAGCAATAGCAAGAAATTTAAATTAATTGGTATTTTCCCATAATGTAAGTTTTGTTTCTAGGAAAAAAAAGAGACCATTGAAGTCTCTAAAGAAGAGGTTTTGGAACAAACTGGTCAAGTGAACAACAACCAATTTTCAGGAACAAGAGGTGTCCACCTGGGAATTCTGAAGGAAATCAGACATGGATCTGCTGGGCTAGAAATGCAGAATGTGTCTTTTGCTGTAACAGATGATCAAGGAACAAAGCATAGCAAATATGCCAGTCTTAAAGGGCACTTGAGAGGACGCAAACACACTATGAACCTGTCTTACAAAAAACTAGTAGAAATTATGTTAACAGCAGAATTAACAGACACCTAAAAAATACATCATGTAGAATAATCAGCTTGACTTTTTCTAAATGGAAGCCAAGCTTCACACATATTTTTGTAGTAGTGAGTAAACAGGACAACCGATGGCATGGTAAATAGAATGCTGCTGTTGGTGAAGATATGTTGTCATGTTAAGAAAAAGAGGATCATCATATGGGTCTGACTAAAAGAGTGGGGGAAAAGTACAGATGTTTTCCTTGAAGGAAGAATTGAGTATTCCTGCCATACTGAACAGTGTCTAGGTTTGCATTAATTTATGCAGGTGGAAAGGGGTAAGTATCTGAGCCCTACGTGTCAATGAGAAGGTCTAAACCTGACATAGCTGGAGAAATATCAAATGAATCTCCACTGAATGCTAAGGTTCCTGAGAAAGCCAAAGGAAGGTCAGATGTTGGGACCAGATCCAATCACCTGTTTCCAAATTGCCAGACAGCAGCACATGAATTTTAACGTTTTTGTAGCCATAATATAATTTTTGAGATCTCAGATAATCATCTATCTTTAGCAGAGAAATCTGTGAGACTGATTCTTCATACTACAAGTAAATCTTGGTCATTTGCTTAGATATAAATTCAAACCATGGCACAAAATCTTTTGAAAACAAACCCAAATGGAACTAATGATGATTTTATCTATCTATTTTATGATAGATGCCATTGTGCTCAGAGGATTAGTAACCCCCAGTTATCTGAGCTGAATTCTTTCCACTTCAGTAGAAATTATATAGAAAATGGGTTGAGCAAGCTTGGTACAGGATTGCGGGTTCTCACAATTCCAAAAATAGTGGATTGGAAACATTCAGATTGCAGTCAAATGCTCACAGTACACACTAAAGCTTCATAACGTTTTACCTTTGGTTTTTGTGGAAGCCAAAAGTATTCTGGAGTTCAGGAAGCAATTAGGCAAATGTGGGAAAAGGGGCAGGGTGAAGAATCACTGGGATATATTAAAAACAATGATATAGCTATCTTATACCTCTCAAAATATCCTGAGTTGCAACATGTGAAAAGTTGAGCAGACAGGAGACCTTAGAGCCTGGATCCCTTTTTTTATTGCTTTCCACCATGAGACAAGGGTTGGGGGGCTTAGATGGACCTTTGATCTGATGCAGTACAACAGTTCTTGCATATTTATGTTTTCATACATATCAATTATTGCAAATATTGCTAAACATTTTCTTAAATGAAGTACAAGAGGCAAGGATACCTTCTAAAGCTTTCTGTTTATCTTTTTTTCTTTTATTCAGGTTAGAAAAGAAGTTGGGGATGTTACTATTCTAATCAATAATGCTGGCAAAATGATTGGGAAAAAGTTCTGTGAACTTACAGATGAAGATTTTGAAAATACCCTCAAAACCAACTTCTTTTCTCAAGTCTGGGTAAAGTTTTTGTGAGTTTTTTACTCCTAAGTGACCAAAAGGTACAGACAAGTATTTTGGTGTTAAAACCACAATTGTGGCATCTACCTTAAAAACTCAGCTCGGAATAGGGATGTGAAGGACCTTGATTGGGGAATATATGTTTTCATGACCATCCTGTAACTGGAGACAGTCTCCCCAGAATGTCTCAGTAATGTTAACACAAACCTACCTGGGCACTCTGGTAAATCAAAGTTTGTGCAGCTGTACCATGAAACACGCCCTACCTGTAACAGCTGAGGTTGAAGGCAGTGCTGACATGACGGCAAGTGACTTCCCTGCTCCTGATGGCTTTGCCTAAGAGACTTGCAGCATTCCTGGAGACACAACCATGGTTTACTGGCAGTCTTAGCAGTGTTACATTTAGAGGTGGACTCAGTGATTTGAAAGGTCTCTTCCAGCCTAAATGATTCCCTGATTTTATGCTGCACATGTTGGTCTTCAGGCTATGCTTTCATTCCCAGTCACCATCTGATTGAAGTACATAGAAAACTAATCTAGCTAGTAAGAATTTGGTTTGATTTTTTTACCTCTGAAGGAATTTGCAGTTATTTGAGGTCTCAGTAGATTTAGGAGGGCTTTTTTGTGAGAGAGTGTTACTATTGCCCCCTCTTGCACTTTTTGTTTATATGCCTGAGTGAACAGCCTGCATCGGGGAACAATACAGCATTGCAACTCCTTTGTTAAAAGGCAGTTCTCAACTGAAAATCATTGCAGATAGAAGTTCTCTAAGTACTCCCCAGCCACACTGCACCATTCTTCCAAATACTTGGGGAAAATGGACTGGAAGAGGCGTTCCCCCTGACAAGTCTGAAGAAACCCAGGGCAGGAGGAAAATGATGTACTAGGCACTCACATCTGGAGTCTAATAGGATTCCTCAGCTACTGAAAAAAAATTGTTACTGCTCTTGTCTCTTTTTCTTCTCTCCCCCTTTGTCAAACATTAGCATTCTTCCCAGTGAGTATCATCTACAGTGGTGTCCTGGATTGCTGGAATTGTCAGGCAGTTCAACTTGTAACAAAAAGGGCTCACAGACAGCTGAGCTCTCCTTAATATGTTGACTTCTAGCTCCCTCTTGTGTACCAAACCTTTGGCGATAGACAAATTGCGAGGAACCAGGAAAGCAGAGAAAATACAATATACAATATTGCTGCTTTTAATAAGATGACTTTAACGCTGCTAGATCTTCAGACAGAGGGCAGTTATTCAAGGAAATGTTGTCTCTCATTTAAAAAATATTACAGAGATAAAATGTTTGGGCTTCTTGTGTGTTGAAGATCCAGAAAGCAAGTCAGGTTGTATCACCAGATTTTGGAATGAAACATTTTTCTTATGCCTATTTATAAAGGGGATTTTAAAATTATTATATTTGTATTCTTTTAGACTCTCAAGGCCTTTCTTCCAGCCATGGTGGCCTGTAACCGTGGGCACCTGGTTAGCACAGCCAGTGCACCTGGATTAATAGGACAATACAGAGGATCAGGTAATTATTACCAACTGCCATTACAAATTAGATCTACATACTAATCACTTTTCTTGGTCACCTCACAAATGCTTGGCTTTAGCAGCCTGCACTGACAAGAAGCTGTGGGTGCCAAAGGTGATGGTGTCCTGGAGTGAGATGGTGTCGCCTGCCTGAGTGGAGCACTCTGCAGATTTTACTGTCTGGTCACTGACTGTCTTTTCTCCACATAAGGAGGACAATTCAGCTTGTACACGTGCAGTGGGAGGGAGCCCTGCATACAGGTTGTCTAATACTTTCTCATGACAGCTTTTCTACAGGTGAATGTTCACAGACCTGAGACACACAAGGATTATACCTGGAACTACATATTCAGCTGGAATATGGTTTTTCGAGTGCAGAAAGCAGAATTTTCAATAAAATTAATTTGAATTAATTGTGGTTTAAGCTATTAAAAGCTCAATATTCTCAGATGTTTCCCTCAGGAGAGCAGTCTGCTAGTCTAGACTATTTCATCAGTCTAGGTCTGCTGCCCAGTCTCTCCTCAAGCCTCTCTTTGATGTTGATTATATCTCTCAGGTCACCCTATGAGAACTTGAACTTTAGTGTACTAAGGATCTCTTGTTTCTTCTCCTGATTCATGGTGTTACAATAGTGTTTATTTGCTACCTGTTACCTAAGGGTTACCTTGATATATTATCAATATTTGGTATTGGTAATATAAGTCACATTCAACTTTCAACTGTAAGGTTCATGGGAGTGGGCCTATGAGTTTTGATTATCTGCAAGGATGGGGTTCCATACATTCATCAAACAATAAAAATCAGATGAGTTTCAGTCTTCCTGGGCAAACAAAATGGTATTGCAGTTGTAGGACAAATCAAAAGTAATAGGCTGAAGCAGCATTTATAAGCAGAGTGTTTTTATTTTACCATTAGAAATAGTTATTTCTGAAATGTAACCTGTGATATCAAAAGTTGGAGACATTCTGAACTGAAAGAATGCCTGGTTGGTATATGAGTATTTGAAAAATTGAAGAAAATGCTGAATAAGCTCATTTGCCTATATCTTTCTATAGTGCACTGAAAAAAACCTCCTCTGAAAAGAATTCATTTTATCCTTTAGGCAACTGTGCATTATTCATGGGAAGAGCCATTAATCTCCAGAGTTAGGATCACCAATATGCTTCAAATACTAATTGCAAGACTGTCAATGATAGAACTAAATAATATTGTGGCTTACATAGTATTACAAATAATTCAGTTCTGTATATACCTTTTACTGTGATGTTTTTAAAATTTTGGCTATTTCTCCTTTCTTCACTTTCTAGATTATTGTGCAAGTAAGAGTGCAATCATTGGAATGATGGAAGCCATAAATTCAGAACTGTATCATGGAGGAAAACGTGGCATTAAAACCACAATCATTTGCCCTTATTTTATTAGTACTAGGTTAAGCAGAGGCTTCAAAAGCAGGTAAGTAAAGCTTAGATTTATACTATTTCATATGTAAAAAACAATTGCCACTCACCGGGTATATCATAATCAGTTTTTGCTTGGTTGATTTGATTTTCAATTCAGTATTTTTGCCCTATTGGCACAGACAACTAGATTTTTGACATAAAGAAATGCAAGTCTTGCATGCAATCAATTACAAAAACTGTGTCATAACCTCACAGTCAAGGAACAGTTGGGGATACACAGCAGTATTTAAGGGTTAAAGGAACCTTATTTGTCAGGAGAGTGCTGATGTTCTCTGCCCCAAGTAATTTTGGCAGTGTAATTATGGTTATGGCTTTCAGGATACCAATGACCAGTCTTTATTAACTGTGCCCTGCTGCCTGTACAGGCAGGTACTGTACTTCTGAGTGAGAACACCTGTGGTGATGGTATCTGGAGATGTTGTAAGCACTGAAAGAGCCATTGCAGGAGTGCAGAAGCAGTGATCTTGGTCTTTCAGTGCTCTGCTCCTTCTTGCACCATTCATCATCGTGCAGCAGTGTATGTATGCAGAGCAGAGCCCTTCTCCTGGCTGGTGACAAAGATGGTCCTGTTCTATTTGGCTGTCACCTCAGCATTTACAGCAGAAAAGGACTGCTGGAGAGCAATGATGCATAGAACAGTGCATAGTACAGCTAAGTTTGGAAGTTTCCAAAGCAGCAGTCAGTGTGGGCATCAACTTCATTGTGGTCAGCTTACAAAAAAAAGTCATTAAATTCACATCATGGGAATGTTTGCAATTTATTTTGATGATAGCACAAAGTTTGGAGATTCCCTTTTAAGACAACTTGAAGGGAAGGTGGGAAATGCATAAATTATTTAATTATGTATGTGCGTGTGTTTATCTTGAAAGTAAAGTTTTATAATTTCATAACCCCTTTTTCTTGTTTTACAGAAAACCCTGTTTACTTCCTGTTTATGATCCAGAGTATGCAGCCAGCAGGATCGTGGATGCAATTAAAAAGGAAAAATTTTATCTGATCATGCCTCCAGCTGTACACTTACTTGGACTCAAAATGTAAGCATGTGACTTGTCTTCTAGCATTACCTTCTTTGCCTCACCATATGCCTGTAAAATCAGCAGGAAAGTTTAGTCAAAACAGTCTTTTAGTTAATATTCCTGCAGCCAATCCAGTTATATGTACCCAATTTTAAAGAAACAGATAGTTTGATATTTTAATAATCTAGGTGAATAACATTCCTCTGGCCCCTTCTGTCTCTAAGAAATATTTTGAGCTGCAGTTGGGTATAGAAACTTCAAAAATTTTCCTGAGATGGTGCACTGGGAGTAATGCCTGGTCTAGCACTGTCTGCTTCCAGTCCCTGCCACCACAGCAGGCTGGGCTTTCACAAAATGTCTTTGGTCTGTCATTCGTTTTCCCGATTTATAACATTGAAGTGCCAAATGTGTTACTGCCAGATGTTAGAAGTATTGAGCACATATAATTTATTTGTCTTTTTTTTTTTATTTATAGAGTACCTTTTTTGAAAAAAAAAATAGGCTAATTCAGTGTTTGTCTCATCAGTTTCCTTCCTAGAAAAGTAGTGCTATTCCTCGAGTCTTATATTAAGTTCCCTGAGAGTATGGAAGAAGCTTTTGGTCAGAAGAAAAAGGATTGAAACATAAAGTATTCTGAAGACCTCAAGTGCCATTTAATTGAACATTTTCAGTAAAATATATTTTTAAATCATATTTATTCCTTGACAAAAAAATTTACTTCTTTTATGCTATTTTATATTGGTGAGCATGACATTCAATTCCTCACAACTGTCTTTATACTTGGCAATTTTCTGATAAACTTTTGAAAAATCACTACAATTTAAAATTAATTTGGTATTACATCGAGTGACCAAGCAACAGCTTTGTATGGACTGTACTGTTTTCAGACTGAAACTTCGATGAGGTATTCTGTTAGTGTGGAACACAATTCTGTTATAAATCATGGGATAATGAAGACAGGAGGAGTACCTCATATATTCTTGGAAAATTACAGGCAAAATATCTCCATGTATTTGGAGAGAAGTCACATCCATGTTCTTCAACTGTCTTGAAATGAAATTACAACCTAAAGGTCCTAAAGAACAAAAAAAATTCCCCAATAGCAGAAGTCTGGAGATTAGTTACACAAAATATGTGCTGGTATTTAATCGATAAAAATCAATCCTCATGTAAATTTTCAGAAAATGCTAATATAAAATGTTCATAATTTAGAAACAAATAAATAAACTGCATATCAGAATAGTGAATCTACAAAGCCTAGTTTATAAAACCCTAAGGAATTACAGAGAGCCTTTAACAGTCATCTATTGACCACATTTGCCATCATAATTCAATTGTACTTAACTAAACTCATACTTACAAGCTCCCAGACACAAATAGTAATAAGAGTACACCCTATTGAAATCCTTATGTTTCCAAAGCATGCACACATTCAATAAATTCTTTCATGTACCAGTAGATACTACAGGGAAACTTTTCTCTGAGAGAAGGAAGAAGCTATCTGAAGTTTGGCTCTTCACTCTTGCTGTCTTTGGAAAGCAAGGTTTATTGATTTATATTGCTTAAAACTCTCTAGTACCCTATTTTCTAAGCTATATTTCACCTATTCTGCACAGCCACCCTGCAAAACCTAATTCTGTATTGCAGCAACCTCAACCAAGGGCTCATTTGGCTCCATATTCTATTCAGGATAATCTGCTTGTCTCAAGAAGGAATTTGTAAAGCTTAAACTTTCTAAGTCTCACAGTGATCTGTTAGATCTTCTTATCAGTCCTAGAAATCAGTAACTCACTCTTTTGCCTGAAAATACCAGGAAAATAGTTTCAGGGTTTGGGGTTGGTTGTTGGTGGTGGTGTTTAGCGGGGAGTAGTTTCTCTTTTTCATACAGAAATATGATAGATCCATTAATACAATTCATAAACTGTAAGCCAAAACCTTCCTATTAAAGCTCAGAAGATGCATTTGAATGGTGTTCCTGTTTTTCTAATAGAAAATTACCTTCGTATTTTGAAATATAGTGTTCCACTTAAGAAGTATCTCAGAGTTATCAACAACTCCTGAGTATTGTGTCCTGTCTTTCTTTGATGCTTTCATCTTATTTTTAATTCCTCCATGACAAAACTCTTCTTACAGGAGAAATTCTGTTACTACAGGAGCTGCAAATGAGACTGGAATACAGTTTATCTTAAATTTTCTCTTTTTTTCTCACTCCTTTTTCTCTGCAAAACTGATGAAGAAAGGCCTGTGTTGCTGTACAAGTAGTGACATAATCTGTGATGCAATTTCTTGCTCTTGTTTTATGCCCATTGGTACAGCATAACTCTTCAGAGCACATTTTTCATATAAAGGAAATTGTAGTATTGAGTGTCTCAGGAAGAATATTAATTCAAATTATAAGCCTTTTGAGAAAGAAACATTAGAAATATTCTGGGTCACTTTGTAATCTAAATCTTTGAATAAACCTTAGAGGCGATGATATGCAACTTTTATTTCTCATTAATTTCATTCTTCTACATTACTTAGTTCCTCTTTTACTTCAGAATTTAATGTTTCCACCCAAATTTATTATGTGTTCCCTATAAGTCATTATTACAGTTTTTCATAGATGCTCAAGTTCTTAATTTATATACCTAAGCATGTAACAAAAGCCCAGAGACACTGAGATGGAACTCACAGCAAATCACAGAAACTGGACTTTCCCAGAAATTCTGATATCCTGTTCTGCTTTATCACCTGAATTGCCATTGCCCCATTAAATTTGAAAATATTCCCGTAAAAACCTCTCTCTTTCTAAAAGCCTGATCACCCTCTATTATTTTAGAAGGATGGCTTTTATAGAAGACACTCTAGGACTACTCAAAGCTAATTTGAGGCTAGTTTAATAAACTTAAATGAAAAACGTATTTCCAAATCCTGCAATATTTGAAGTGTTTTTCATGAGTAACTCGTATTGTGTCAGCTTCTCTCTGGAAAGATGTTTAGTTCACAGTTCCCACAGGTTATGGGACAATTGTGGAGAGACGGATTTGACACTGGAAGTCAGGAAATTCCCTGTTTCTCTGTCACTACCTTTGTCTTTGACCTAACTTATACTCTGGGAAACATAACAAATAGTGAAAGCTGCATAAACTATGTATAAGTGTACTGTCTCTGTCTTTCATATTTACCTGTCCTGTGAAAAGGAGGCTTCATGTTTATACAATTTTTCATGGAAACTAGAAAAAGAATTTTCATCTCTTTACTTTTACACTTAGAGAAATGTTATTACTTTCTATATTGCCTGATGATTTTCAATATTTCATATAATTTCATGAGGAAATATCTGAATCAATCCAAAGACCCCAGTTATTAACAGATCAAAATTCTACATTGATTACTATTATGGATTTTTCTAGTTTCTTTCTGTAATCAATACAATGCCTCTGTTCAATACTTCAGATTCTTCAGGATGCTACAGACTGCTAACAAAGAATGACTTTAATTTTAAAAAGAATTAACGCAGCTCTAATTGCCTTCTCCCATTGCACAGAACTGTTGCTGAGGCCAAATAAATGGTCAGGTGGCCTTCCACTTCATTAACTAATCCCAGCTGGCAGCAGTGCCTGAGGTGGCACATTTACAGAGTCACCAGGCGTTGCTCAATGCTTTCATCAACCCCACGCTTCCCAGGTGCTCATCGACCCAGTGCACTGTGTTGGTGGAAGGGGCGTTCTAGCAGTTGCTCTGTTGCTTCCTCCATAGCTTCTTCTTCAGAAATGTCGTCAACAAATGAAGCATTAATAGTTCCAATATCCATTTTGAGCGCATTTACTCACTTACAGATACTTTCTTTTCTGCAACTGTATGGGCTGGCCTCAAGAGTCTGTGGTGTTGCCTGTCTGCCTGGGATGATATGCTAGGAGGTAACAGGAAATAAGGAATTAGATACTCCTACAGAACAGGAAAAGAAGCCAGAGAGTGTGATAGTCCAGAAAAGATCTTTGAAAGTTACTTAGAGTGTGGCAGTAAATAAATGAAAAGTAGGAAAGCAGGCTAGACGTGATGTCAATTTGTTGTCTAAAGCCCTTGATTACCTATTGTTTGGATTTCCCTGAAAGCTGAAGGAATATCAGTGCCCTGACTGCTAAACTGGCAAACCTGAGAGTCCTCATACAAATTTAGAGAAGACCTGTGATTCTAAAAATGTCTTCAAAAGCAGGAGATGAGAGACCACACTGTGGGACCATGCAGGAATGGAAATTAGAAGGAAATTGCTCCTCTTCAATATTTAAGAATATAATGCAATGTTGCATAGGACTCTGCTTGCCTTACATCTGTTTACCACCTGGTAAACTGGTGGTGTTTATTTAATATACATAATTCTTTAATATATAATTTCATGGAAGCTGATTTCCTGTTTTGCAAAGGTTTTACAATGACTTTCTAATCAATTATTTCCTTCCATTTGCACTTTTACAATCTGCTTTCCAAGGAAGGACCTTACTTTTACACAAAAGTCAGAAGCCACTGCAATAACTAAAGCAAGAATCAGAAAAATAAATGCCACTTCTTTTATATAAGGAACAAATGTTTTATAAATCAGCAGATACAACACACAGAATTCCTACATAAGGAACAACCTCCATAATTTGAGAATCATGTCAGAATGGAAAACTTACATTATTTCAACCACACATAATAGCAACTAATGCATTGTTGGGATAAATTCTCATCACACGTGCTCTGTAAATGAAAGGTGTTTCCATCTTGGAGATGGCATAATATCTAGTGACAATGATAACAACTAGTTTTAGTGGTTTCCACCACATGCAAAATACCTTTAAAATAACTCCTTCAATACTATTGCAACACAGATGCATTCAGGTACTTCTTAACATAACCTGATAAAATATCTAAAAGGGAAGTGCAGAAGGCTGCCATTAGTAGAATTTGATAATACTTGCAGCATTGCGATGCTCTTGTACTATTAATAGGAAACATCATCTTTCTGGGGAAATATGAAAAAGAAGCATTTAACATTAGGTGGTACTGCATGCAACAAAGAGGTTATACATGCTTAATTCTTGAGTGCACAAGTCTTGTTTTTGTCCTAGTATTTTTATATTTCCAGCTTTTTACTTCTGGTTTCTTTGCTTTCTTGCTAGAAAATTATCCTTAGTATTTCCCATATGCAGCTTTAAAATTGTCTCTGAGACAGTTCAGTCACTGGTAATCTTCTTTGAAGCTTTTGTATCAGTCTTATCACAAAAGCACACAAAATCACTAGGTTGGAAGAGACTTTCAAGATCATTGAGTCCAACCCATGCCCTAACACCTCAACTAAACCATGGCACTGAGTGCCACATCCAGTCTTTTTCTAAACACATCCAGGGATGGTGACTCCACCAGATCTCCAGGCAGACGATTCCAGTACTTTATTACTCTTTCCGTAAGAAACATTTTCCAAATATCCAATCTATATTTCCCTTGGCACAGCTTGAGACTGTGTCCTCTTGCTCTGTCAGTTGCTGCCTGGAGAAAGAGACCAACCCCAACCTGACTACAAACACCTTTCAGGAGGTTGTAGAGAGTGATGAGGTCACCTCTGAGTCTCCTTTTCTCCAGGCTGAACAACCCCAGCTCCCTCAGTCGTTCCTCACAGGGTTTGTGTTCCAAGCCCCTCTCCAGCCTTGTTGCCTCCTCTGGATGTGCTCAGTCATCTCAAGGTCCTTCCTAAACTGAGGGGCCAGAACTGGACACAGCACTCAGGGTGTGACCTCATCAGTGCTGAGTACAGGGGGAGAATGACCTCCCTGCTCCTGCTGGCCACACTATTCCTGATACAGGCCAGGGGCCATTGGCCTTCTTGGCCATCAGGGCACACTGCTGGCTCATGTTCAGCTGGCTGAACAGCACCCCCAGGTCCCTTTCTGCCTGGGCACTGTCCAGCCACACCGTCCCCAGCCTATAACGCTGCAGGGGGTTATTGTGGCCAAAATGCAGGACTCAGCACTTGAATTTATTAAACTTCATCTCATTGGACTCTGCACATCCATCCAAATGTTCCAGGTCTCTCTGCAGAGCCCTCCTCCCAGCAGATCAACACACGCTCCCAGCTTAGTGTCATCTGCAAATTTACTAATGAAAGACCCAATACCCTCATCCAGATCATCAATAAAAATATTGAACAGGACTGGTCCCAGCACAGACCCCTGAGGGACACCACTGGTGCCTGGTCCCCAGCTGGATGCAGCACCATTCTCCAGCACTCTCTGTGCCCGGCCATCCAGCCAGTTCCTAACCCAGCACAGAGGGCTCCTGTCCAAGCCGAGGGCTGCCAGCTTTTCCAGGAGTGTGCTGTGGGAGACAGTGTCAAAGGCCTTGCTGAAGTCCAAATAGGCAACATTCACAGCCTTTCCCCAAAAATATAAAATCAGAACTTCAGATTGTATGAAAGGCAGTTTGCCTTCAACTGAGAGACAGCAGGAGCTACCCTAGTGCTCTAGGTCATTGACAGAGAAAGCAAAAAGAGCAGCTTAGGTTGTCTGGAGAAAATTATGTGTATTGCCTACTAACAGGGCAAGGAGGAAGACCATAGCGGAAGGACAGGATTTCTTGCTTATGTGTTGTTATTCATTAAAGGAGTAAATCTTCCAAAATCATGTTTATTAAATTGTGACATTTAGGAAAGGGGATTAAACAAACTGGTCTGTGATCTTTTTCTAATTCAACAAGTTGTATCTTTTTCTAATTCAAGGAAGTTGCAAAAAACCACTTTAACTGTGTCTGTAATAAATATTCTTGGAAAGTACTTCACTTTAAGCTTTCCCATAAAACATATTAGGTGCTTTGGTCAAAGATCAGAATTAGCTGTAAAAATTGAAGTTTTTTCCCTTTGTCTGGCTGAGACTCAGAGTTTCCAAAGGGTACCAAGAAAGAAAAAGGAGAAGGAAACTTCTGGTTTTGCACTTTATGTTTAGCCAAATGTGTATGAGCAGCAGTGCCTGGTATACTGTGGTTTCAGGGTATGTCTAGGATCCAGGATAGTGTGAGGTTCTCACAGACCCTCAACCTTGCTGCTGCCTTCTGCCTGGGTGGCATAAGGGTAAAGCTCAGAGCTACAGCACAAAGACCCAGCATGATCTGCCTTCACTTGGCTCTTCTACCACACTTCTCATCACCTTTGCTGTCTGGCACCTAGATGTTGTTAAAATCTAACAGCCAAACAGTATTCCACTTATTGCAAAAATAAAAAAAACCAGCACATTTTTGAACTCTCATGGCTTGTAAATGATGCCCATTTGCAAGAGGCAAAAACTTCAAAGACTCTTTCTTATAGGGAGTACTTATCTCCAGATATATTTATTTCAGCCTGTCATAGCCAGAAAGAACTAACCACTTCGCCCAAAATTGTATGTCACAACAAGATCAATGAAAAACAACAAAATAGAAAACTAAATGAAAAAAAAAATTGCATCTATGATAGCAGCAACATCCTGCTTCCACACAAATGCAGGGGGAAAAAACGTAGACGTTTGCAGTCATTTTGAGAACCATGTATCAGAAAGGTACTGGATAAAAATATGTCTCCAAACAATGTAATATTTAGCAGAAATATTCTGTTAAAAGTGACTATTTCACTAGCAATACACATTTCCATTAATACAAAAACTGTTCCTACAAGTCTGATAAATGCCTAGCTGACTACTTGTCCACAGCTTAATTTTCCCATCCTGAAAAAAGGAACCAAGAGTAGACAACTTAGAAAAAGGAAAAGTGTGTTCAAAGTTGGCTGCCACCATTCTTAGTACAAACAGGCAGGCTAGTGCTTGGAAGCAAGGGCAATTTCTCTGAAAAATACTGCTTCACAATATTTAGAAAGGCAGAAAAGTTGTCTTCCCTGCCAGTAAAATTCTCTGACCAAACTAAAAATACAAAGGAGTTGATCTTTTTTTTTTTTTAACCAATCATTATGAAACAGATTTGATTAATAAATTTCAAACGTATTTACAGCATTTTTCTAGGTGTCCTATTTTTCCTCACAGAAAAGCCACAGAACAAACAATGCTAATTAAATCTATTTAAATCTTTCCTAATTTTCACTTTTTAATAACATGATGGCATTTGCTTTGCTTACACATAAACGCCTTCCTTTTAATCACCAACTATCCTGTAAGGTTCCTCCAAAGCCTAAACAGCAGAATGAACATTCCTGACGGTGCTAGTTAGAATTCAAAGTACATTACATAGAATTACAGCACACTTTAAACTGAAGATTGAACTGTGCAGCACTTGCTTATTCAAGCTAAAATGTATTTTCTCACCTGAATGATCCTGCAGCAGTAAATAAGTGATCTGTCTTATTTAATTTTTGTTACCTGGAGGTGAAGTGGCAGACCCAAACTACTCATTTCACTGCCTGATTGCTTTCTGAGAGCAGCAATTTATTTCCAAGAGCAGATGAGGAAGTTTGGATGGATTTCCTATCCTGAGATGTCCACTTAACTGTTTAAAAATGGAGTAAAGGAATTTCAACCTATATTCTTAGTGATATCGGCTCAAATATTCGGACATTTGATATGCATCACAAAACAGACAGTAAGAATATAGCTAATTTATATCCAAATTTAAACATATTAAAAATAACATATATACTATAACTACATGTAATGCCAAAACATCACCATGCCGTCGATATGTTGGATTATTCCTTCTTTCTTCACTTCATAGATTAGCAATTACTTATAATTAATAAACTTATACTGACTGGGCAAGCTGTAAACAATGGATTCTGAGTTGAGTGCAGCAGGCAATTGAAACACCAGATGTCTTCCTTATGGCTATTGAATTAGCAATAGGCATTCAAACTGGTATTTTAGATAAAAACCTTCTTCTGGTAAAATCTGGCTCACACCACTCTTTCTCCATGGAAATCAATGTGGAGTGAAAGGTTTTTGCACTTTAGAGGATATTTTCCTCAAAAATGCTGCTGAGGTTAGGAATGAGTACTACCCATTTCTAAAGCAGCTTTAGTGAATGTGGTCTTGGCTAAAAGGTTTGTCTGCCCTTTCTTATTTCACAGCTTCAGAAAGGAAACCATGTCCTGAAATGCACTGATGCAGACACAAAGATTGAGTTCAAGCTCTGATTTTTTTTTTTATCTCTTTATTATCATGCAAATTTCCAGGGTGCCTTTTAAGATTTTATGTTAATTAGAAATGCTAGTTTTCACCTATGCAAACTAAGCTGCTGTAAATGAGGAAATTAAGGTCCTTGTGTAGGTAGACAAGGCTTAATATGGAAGGACAACTAGGAAGAGTGAAGAGTTGATTTCCAGAGTGGAGCTGGGCAGTTTGGAAAACCCCAGAGAAACCTGTGCCACAGGCTGTGCTTATTTCATGTATTTGTTATTAATCTGGAATAGAGGACAAAGCAGCAAAATCATCTGACAATATTAAGGACACTTGAATTTATTTCACTCCCTTCTTCATTCAGCACCTTTGTGTCCCAGGCATCCCTAGAGCATATGTAATAGCTAGCTACCAGCTAAACTAAGGCAAACTCAGTTTCATTTTTTCCTCAAATGAAAACTGGTCAACATTTCCAGATTAGTTCATGGAAGGCATGACTGTGGGGATGGTGACCTGCATTATGGCCAGAATACAGGAGAAAAGAGGAACCACAGTGGCCCGTTATAAGTCTGAAAGAGAGGTACATGAGCAAGGGGGAAAGGTGTCATGGTCCCTGTGAGGCTGGCACTTGGGCATAGACATAGCTAAGCTTTATGTACCAACAGGTACACGAAACGTCAGAGAGCACCCTGGCACAATGGCATTCATCACACACAGAGATCCCTTTATGTTGGAAAGGACCTATAAAATCATTGACTCCAGCTGTTAACCCAGCACTGCCAAGTCCACCATTAAACCATGTCCCCAAGGGCCACATGTACATGTCTTTAAATACCTCCAGGGACAGTGATTCCACCACTTCTCTGGGATGCCTGATCCATTGCTTGACTACTTATTCAGAGAAGATTTTTTTTCTTAATCTCCAGTCTAAACCTCTGCTGGTACAATCTCTGACCCTCTTCCAATTTCCTCTTGTCCATGGTTTCTCTCCCATACAGTACAGTTCTCACTGAATTTTCCTTCAGCTCATCAACTGCTCCCGAAATTAGGGTAGGAGAGACCACGGTCCTGCACGAAAATAAACCTGCCCTAAACCTGCTCCCTCCTCCCATTCCTGCTGTTGCTGGCTTTTTTTTTTTTTTTTTTTTTTTTTTTTTTTTTTTTTTTTTTTTTTTGTTTCCCAGACCATATGATTTAAGCGCACAGCCCTCGGCGGCAGCACAGATTCCCTGGAGAAAGAAGAGGGCTCTCATCTCCCATGACAGCGATGCCTTGGGCAGAGTCACCGCCCCGATGGGAACCCGCTGGAGAGAGAGGAGCATCGGCAGCTCCGTCCTGCATCTCTAAGAGGCAATTTCACAGACTCTTCACTTGCTCCTCGAATGCTGTCCGCAAAATTTGAAAGGCAGAAGGGTACTTGTGCTGAATTCTTTACCTTTTTCCAGGCTATTTATATTTCCCGCTCACACTGGGGTGTGTGATTTAAGGCGAGAGCATCCAACACAGGAGAAGACAGAGGGGGTCAGTCCCTGTTTTCACTCCCTTCTTCAATCCCCGGCCTTCACAAGCCCCCAGATGAAAAGTTCGCCTTTCAGTGGCACAATAGAATTGTGAGAAAGACAGAAACATGAAGGAAACAGCTCACATAAAGCTGTTATAAAAGCACTAGATCCTAAATTCAGCTGATCTTGCCGGACTGTACATCAGCTTTGTGCACACAGGAGTGCCCTCTTCCAAATAACAATATCTGTATATTGAAAGAAATATTTTGCAGTGAACATTTAGAAGTTAAGAGAAATCGCCATAGTTTTGAACTGCAAGTAATTTTTTGCTTTTTGTTTAGAAAACTGTCCCGTGTATGAGAAAATCCATATACACCTTCTAAAACATCTTGTAGTCATTCATATGCCAGGACACTTCTTTGTGGTTTTTGACAAGAGCATTTATAATCCCTTAATCATTGAAATCCTGGAAACTAGAAAAGACAGGGCATAAGAGTGAAATTCATGCAGCAAATTTTTATGAAAGTACAAGCAAGTTACTTAAAAAAAGATGTGCAGAAAACTGCTGGATGCAAAAGACTAGACATGAGACAGAGCCAAATTTGGAAACCCTTGGTAACATGAAATAACAGAAGCCAATGATGTTGCTCAATGTTTATGGGGAAAGAGAAGGATGAACACTGAAAAATGCCACAGAGTTGGGGATGGAAAGCCATAGCTCCCTGCATATGGGGTAGGCTAAGAGTAGTGAAGATACAGTTATGAGTGTGGAATAGCAAGAGTGTCCTCCAGGCCCTGATAAAGAGGCAAATAAATCTTTGGTCTAATTTACAATGAAAAGTCATGTACTTGCAGCCATATGGGAATATACTTAAGTGTCTTTCTGAAGGACTGTTCCAACTACAAGACCTGATGAGGATCCATATGAAGAAATTTTATTTGTGCTTTTTTTTTTTGGTACAAGTGTACAGGTTGCTGTAGGAGACAGTTGCCCTCATTCACATTCCAATGAAGATTTCCTTTGGCATTACATGACTGAGATGTCCTTAATGGAGGTTTTTCACTTGCTGTTAACATGAGGATACAGGATGAAGAGAAGTGTCAAAAAAGAGAGATGTCCCTGTTGTACAGGTCTGGCACTCAGGAAGACCTAGTCCTCCTTCTCATGAAGCATATGAAATTCCCTGTGGAGAACAGGTACTCAGCAAGTATCCTCAGAAACAAACAAAGAAACTTGTTCTTGTGCAGACAAACAGTGTAAAAACTTTGTAAACCCCACAAGCTCTCTCACTTGCTGGCTCTGCAAAGCCTGCACATCATGTGGATGTATTTTACTGCCACATCCAGACCAGAGTGACCATGCAGATAATCAGTAGCTCTCTGAGGCACAGACACCCACTGCATGGCTACACACATTTGTGATTAAATCTTTGTGTGGTCCCGATATGCTTCAGTTTTGAAAAATAAATGCTTTCTCCCCATCAAGTCTAGATTTGGGTTGAACACCCCATCAAATAATATTGTAATTCTTCATGCTTTTCCTTCAGTTTCTGTTAGAAAGAACAGTTATTTCACAATGTTATAGCTCCTGAAGTGTAACAGAGCACAAGAAAGAAAAAATTACTTTCCCAGAAATGCTGGCATCCTTTTTAGTTACCTAGACAGATGATATTCCAAGAAATGTTGATAAGGTTTGTCCCATCAGTACAGCTCAACAGCCATGAGCTTCAGCTTTTAGCACATTCTATTTAATGAACTTGCTGAGAACTGTAACCAGAATTGCTGGCACGTATTCCACTTGCAGCCAGTGAAAAGACCAAGAAAAGGAGATGGAAGGAAGGTAAATAGTCTGAAGTACCACGGAGATTTTGAGCCCACTTTGTGCATAAGTGTGCAAATTAGGTCTGCCTTCCCAGAAAAGGATCCATACCATTGCAGGAAACTGAAGTCACCTTCAGCTGGCCCCGATTAGGCATGCATTTACAGGCACAGAACCCTGAATATTTATACATAGCATGAGTTAGTAAACATTTGAACAAGTCAGTTACTGTGGGAAAAAGTCCCATAAATTTCACCAGGCTCTGGAAGAAGTGTTATTTATTCATTGTTAAAATCTCACAATGTCTGCAGCTGTTCTTACAGATTTT
Organism: Sturnus vulgaris; assembly: GCF_052056855.1. Classification (NCBI taxonomy): domain Eukaryota; kingdom Metazoa; phylum Chordata; class Aves; order Passeriformes; family Sturnidae; genus Sturnus; species Sturnus vulgaris. Next base: position 118,499,931 of record NC_142243.1, on the reverse strand, counting down.
ATTGAGAGGTAACTCTGTGAGACTGGAGAATCGATACTGAAATAATTTGCTTTAAAATAAGAAAGCCAAAAGTGAAACTTTACACTTTTTTAAAATCCCTATTTCTTATTTTATCAGGTGCACATTTTCATTTTCTACTTAGACACAGGGTAAGCAGTCAGAAAGATCAGGCTTGAAGTTCAAGTGGAAAAACTCAAGCACATTCTTACTTAAGCACTTAAGGATGTGTCTTTCGTCTTTATGGTGCCTTTCTTCTTTTTGCCAAATATCGATTAGCAAATATCCATTACTACAAACCTAGTAAAACCATGCAATAAAATAGACTGTCATTTTCAATCTGAGTCACAAAGAAAATGTGTTTTCAAATTTTGTGCTTTAGATGAATTGGATTCCTATAGAGACACATGCTTCAGATATATTTTTCCAGTCCTATGCATGCATATATTTAGTCTGAGAATTTCCATTAGTCTAAAGCAGAATGCTCTGGCAAAATGCCCTCTGCAGGAGGAATCAACAATTCCCAGTTTCTGAAGCCTGTGTTACTGGCTGTTCTCTCAACTACAGAGGACAATTTAAGTAAAGGTCCTTGGTCATCTGCATCCTGAGATCAGCCAGGTCATGAAGAACAGTGTTGGAAATGTAAATGCAAGATTATATTTCTGTAATAGTTAAACAAAGTGTTGCAATAACTATATACTTACAAAAAAATTTTGTGAATTTAATGAGGGGCAAGGTTGTAGATATAATGAAGGATTTTCAGATGCCATTACTGGGGGCAACATACAATAGTTTCAGACCTAACTAGAAATGTCTTGGCTTGGCACCTCCAAAACTGTTGCTTACATTGTTCATTTACCTCACAGTCTTTCACTAAGTGAAATTACTCAGTTTGTTGAAGGCTTATGTAATGAAAAAGAAATTATGAAAGAAAATTAATCCGGAGATCATAAATTTCAGCATTTTAGCAATTTCTATTACTGCATTTACCCTTTGTTCTTGGTCATATGGGTTCTTCTACTTCTGTTGCCTCTTGAGCAACTTTGCAAATACAAAACATTAATAAAAAACCCCAGAGACTTAAATACCATGGACTATTACTTAACTACATTCATTTTAGATTGGTTTACTGGGGATGAGAAAGAAGAATGTAAATTTTACAGTATCTTAGGCTAAGAGGAAATCTGTATTTGCCACCTCCCTTTTGCAACAAGGAAAATAATAATATTTCCTCTTAATTACTTTAGGATTTTCAACTGCCTAAACAACATCATTGTTCAGAAAAGGAAAGACTGAAACTAGATAGCTTTAAAATATGGTTACCAGTGAATAAAGCTGCTTCTTCAGGCACTTGCAGAATTAATAAATTACTTATGTTTAATCTTTCTTTAGGTCATATTTTCTGTATGACACTGAAGATTTTTTCAGGATGTTATTTTTAATATCTGTTTAAACAAAAAGGTGCTGTAAAAATCGTTCTTTATTCTTTCACACATACAGTTCTGTTCATTATTTAAAAAGCACATAACACATTGAGTTTCACAATAAATCTAGCTGGACAATCATCTCTTTCTTACAAAGCATTAAAAGAAAAGTTATTTTAGTATATATTTACACTTCAGGTAAAGCAGGAACGTTAGTACTTTCACACGACGTTATTTTTCATTAATATCTGTTGTAAACTCTGTAAACTGTGCTTTATTCATCAGTAAATAGTTGGGAATTTGTTGTTTGCAATTTCTAACCTTCAATTTGATTGCATATGGGGCTGTGAACAGTGTTAGATTACTGCCGTCAAACAATAGGCCTGGAAAATATTTGAATGTAAACAAGATTATAATTAAATGAAGTATTAATTTTATTTTTTTAAAAGGGATATGCTATTACGGAGCAGGTCTAATTTCTTTCCTCTCTAAAAACTAGTCTTCGCAATAGATTTATGTGTAAAACTAATTTAAAAAAATAATAAGTTCTCAGAAATAAATTATTGAATTTATTGAAAGTTGAAGTTTCCCGGCTTTAGCCATATTTTTTTTTATTTTGAAAGCGTGTTCTACAAATGTGGGGTTTTTTCCTAATTACTTATAATTTCTTGAATTACAGTGTGGTGCAAATAAACCACAAAAAGAATTCCTTGCATTACGGCATTCAGCTACAAATTCCATATGATTGTGTGCAGATATGTACAAGTTTAAGCACATAGTCAAATAATACACACTCTGAATTCATATTTAAATCCAGAGAAAGATAATTCCTCTCACAGAGTATTCTGGATGCATAAAAGTAACTGACCACAGTTCCAATGCAATGCACAATTCACCCCAGAATAAAGAACCAGAGTCTCAGATTACTTCTGAAATATATTTGCAGTTTCTCGGTATTTTATTGGTCTCTGAAAACGGTAGCAGTGGATGTCTGGAGAAAATGGTCCTTCTAAAAGCAAAACCTTGCCTCTGTGAAGGGCATCAGCCACCCTATCACCTGTACCTGCCTTTTGCTAAAGCTTCTCAGCTTCTCCATCCCAAACTTAGTCCCATACCTGAAGAGGCTGGGAAGCCAAGACAGCGTGCAAACACAGTGGATTGGGTCAGTATGGGAGAGTAGCTCCAAGCACATCAGGCAACTGCAGGCTTCATAATGAGACCTGCTGAGAAAGGACAAGAACATACAAAGTATAAAAAAGATTCAGTGGTGGCTCTGGAATTTACAAGGAGTCTGAATGAAAATAAGTTTCAATTAATAGTGGCTAGACTTAAATATATATATTTTTTAGAAAAAATGTGGTGTCATTTATAATTGGTGTTTGCTCGGCACTATCTGCAGTGGTCAAAATTACCTACGACACTAAAAAAGTGTCCCTGTAGAGATAAAGTTCATAATTATTTATATATTGTGGGAAATGAGACATGGAAATTAATTTACTCTCGTGTGTTCCATGAAACTTTGACATGAATCTCTTCCACATTCCAAGATTGCTGGTTCCACTGCAAGTGTTTCTTTTGAGGGCATATAAATCTATTTGTTACTAAAATGTCTTACAATTGAAGTGTTAATTGTTTTTAGGTTTCTGCTGAACTCTCAAGAGGTAGAAGACAAAGCAAGATGAATTCTCATAAAGGCAGAACACAACTACATGGGCACTGTCTTCATCTGGTTTTATTGCTCTATTAGTATTTGGTTTTGCACTTTCCTATCAGTATGATAATCACTTTTTCTAGCTTGTATGTTTATGTGTTTATTAAGTCGGTCGAAGGGCTCTCATCATGGATAGGAAAGCTGTAAGCGTAACAAAGATATTGGCAGCTGGCAGAGGGAGCAAAAGGTGGAGTTCAAGGAGTTCCAAGTCTGGGGCCGAGCATAGAGAACTCAGCATCTAGGCCTCAATCACTAAAACTTAAATAAGAGAAGAATGCCAAGTTTGCATGTCATGTCCCATGGCAGTATTGCAAATGTTCAAGTAGCAGAACCAAATGCATTTGAAGAAAAAGGTGTGCTTACTTCTTCAATGCCGTTTACATGTTGCCCAAAAAAGCAGGTATCAAGGTTGCACCAAAAGAATAAAAATCTTACCGCATGAGAACTAGGCAGTGAGCAACTTTCTGCTCAGCTTTGCGAGAATTCTTTATACCTCACTAGCATGGCATTGAAAGTCATTCCAAAATACATTAAGCAGCATGACTTCCTGCTTGCTGCATGCTGTTTGTTCTCTCCTCTTGTTCCCAAGGGAAGATGCTTGGGCAGTGAAGTCTCGTCTATTTGGTAGAGTTGGTTTGATTATAAACAATTATGTTGCCTCAGTGTTTTTGCTAGAAGTCAAATAAATATGCCTTGAACTTTGAATGGAAGGTCAGGTTTGTGACTGTCCTTATATCCCAGGATATTAATTTCATTGTCTCAGAGTGGTCTCCAAGAACATTCTGTCTCCTAGACAGACAACTTTTATGACAGCATTTACCCCTACTGAGGTGGAGATAGGGAGCAAAGGGAATGGTCTGCATGGACAGATGAATGCAGTTGTCAACACCAAGCTCTAGACACTTTCTGGCCATTGTGGAAAAACCCCACTGTGACGAGAAGAACCATCTTCTTGTGGGGAGAGATTGTAGACAGCTGAGGACAGGTCTGATGATACACTCAAAGTAAACAGAATGGCTGAGGGCTTTTTATTGTAGGTGAATTGTTCTAAGTGCTGAAAGCCTGGTGACCAAACACATCAGACTCTTGTAGTCCAGCCAGGAAGCAAGTGAAGCATGAATAACTGAGTAACGTGTCATCGTCTGCCAGCATGGGATGGGGTCTTCTAGCCAATCAAAGCTTATAGAAAGCATTACTCATGAGTAATGCTATGTCCAAACTTAGCACAATCAAGGAATGCAAAAGGACTTCTAAATTATAGATTCAGCTGATCAATTACAGATGTGCAACGACTAACTCCAAAGTAGACTGCACTCTTCACAACGGCTTTCCTCACATCATGATTCTTGCATGGGTTCAGTTTCACACAGATGTTTTTCATCCTTGGGCTAACTTTGTCCAACTACAGAGCCAACAAGGCAGAAACAGCAGCATGGTTGTATGGAGTAAGTAAGAGAGCAATGTCTCATCTACCTATTTCTAGTACTTCAATTTATGCCACCTGATGAGTTTCACTTGATGATAAAAAAGACCCAAGAGCCATCCTTCTTGAACACCACATGTGAGCAGCCCGATAGTATCTAGCAATTATTCATCTGTGCAAGCCTGTAGAAAGGACTCAAAGCAACTTAATACATTCTCCAGCATCCTTCCCTTTCAGAGGAAACAACTCATTTTCATGGCTGACCATCTCAAGTGCTGTGGATATGGAAAGGATATGAGAGGGTGTGAGCATGCTAGCTCTCTTTAAGTAGTCCTTTCTCTTCATGTTCTTGACATTTAGACTGAGCTCAATGCTCTGCAGGTCAGTGTCCAGACCTGAGATCAAGTAACCCTATTTCTTCTGTAGAATAAGTATTTGCTTGTGGAAACTCACTGGGGACTGAGATGTCATCAATGCCCTAGCTCTGTAATGCCTGAAAGCTAATTTTCTTTAGTTAATTGATCATAATGAAGACTGAAGTTTTAGTATTTAAATACAATGAGTCTGTCAGTATTTCCTTCCCTAATTCTTTTCCAGTCATGACAGGACTTACTTTCTTATTCACACCACAGAACAAACTAGTGCTTGGTCAAAACAGACTTTCTGTAGTATCACTTTATATGTTCTACATCCTCATTGCAATGGAGTAGGAAAAAAGCAATAATATCTCTTTATTAATGGGTAGTTGCCTCTGCATAAGTACTCGGAAATTTTTGATGGTAAAATATAACTTCAATCAGCAACATTTCTTGACTGAGGAAATTATGAATGGTAGATGTGCAATGCATACATTGCTACTTACTCTATCAGAAGATCATTAAAGCAGTGCAAATAAACCAAGTAAGTTATATATTCCAGAAATATCTTTTGTTCTGCATGGTTTCAGGTGTCCATTTCCATTCATATCACTCAATGTATCTCTATCTATACTTAGTAGAGGCAATCATCTGTTTTCTGCAAATGATTGATACCAGAAATACAAAATAAACGTAGAATTTAATATACTTTTGGAAAGCTACTGCAATTGCCTCACAGATCTATCTCTGCATTAACCAAGAAGTCTACAGAAAGGGAGAAAAATTTAACACAGTGTATACAGATTCAAAAAGACATTTGACAAGATTTTAAAAAATTACACTGACAAGGTCTAGCAGCAAAACCCCTTGTGCTATTACAGTTGTTCAAAAAAACAGGAGTAAATGTCAACTGCCACAAACTGCATGGTGTTCTGATCCAAAGTGTTCATCATATCCGAAATGACCACAAAAAGGTGTGACTCAGAAGGAGACATGGACATGGTGTGCTGCTGATGTGGTTATTCAGCATCATGAGGCCTGAGAATGAACCACAGAAAAGCCTCAGGAGATTGAGTGACTAAGTACAAAAATACCAGAGGAAATCACTTTTATGTAAACAAATGTAAAATGACATACAAAAACACAATTCTAACTTTGCAAACAAATCTAATAATTGCCCCAGCTTGGCCATTACTCCTAGAAAGTGAGACATTATAGATATAATACATGATTACATAAAAATATCAACACAAACATCAGATATCACTGTTGAATAAAGATTAAAAAAAAAACAACTCAGGAAAATGCTATGAATTACTAGGAAATTAATACTGAAAAAGCAAAAAATGTCATTATGCCACTAGGTAAAATCAATTATGTGCATTATGAATACCAAGACCATGACTGAAGGGGCATAGCAGAAATTAAAAGGTAGAGAGAAACCTAGCAAGGATAATTTTGAACCATAAAGTAGCCTTCCTATAAGGAAGAGGTAAAATAGATTAGGGTTAATAAAACTGGTGAGTAGACAGCTGAGAATATAAGAGGTCAAGAAATCAAGGGTGGCATGAAAATGGTGAATAGAAAATCTATCTAAAACATCTGGGAAACATCAAATGGTACTTGCAACAAAATCCACTGTAGATACAAATGTGTAAATCATTACAGTTTCTTTTCATCAGAAGAACAGCTGCAAGCTCTTAAATAATCTAAGACACTAAATGAGCAGTTTTTATGGTACTTGAATTTACTAGCAACACTTCGATGTTTGCCACTGACTGAATCTTCTTTATGTCTAGTGAGACACCTGAGAAACCTCAGTCTCTTATGTGACTCCTCGCAGATACATAAATTCTTTGACATTTTTATATTGCAACAAATAATAAATAGGATGTCTAATCACTGAAGTTTACAAACTTAAATTGTCTTCTCAAAAATGAGTTGGCCTCAGTGCATGATCTCTGGCTTGTACTGTCCTCAAAACCATGACCTTTAGGGAGGTTTAGAGAAGGGCTGACTGATAAGGACAAAACCCACTAATTAATAATGCCACAGCATAGATAAACATGGGAGAGTGGTCAGGCTCTGATGCTGTTTTCTTTACTAATACAGATGACACACACTGATGAAGACAAAAACCAAGGATATGATGAATCTTCTCACAATCCCAAGGGAGTCAAGGAAGTCTGTGGTGACTGATCACTTCTTTCTTGTGACTCATGGGCCACTTGCTGCAGAAGTTTTTTAAAAGCTCACAGTACAGAGGTGCTCTCTATTCTTACGGAGCATACATCACCAAATAACCTGGGATGAGGACTGTAGGGGCATCATAGATATTTCTGTTATAAATTTGTGCCATATAGACATATATCAACAGCCAAATAATGATAGCAGAAATTCTGTGTAACCATTGTACAATCCAGAGCTATGTGAATGATGTCACTGTGTTTGGAATTATTCCTAAATCACATGAAAAATACTCATGGGCTGTACTAAGCACAGTTGAACTTTGCCAGCTTTCATTTCAGGAAAGCAGAATTTTCTTTTTCATAAGAGTTATCATAAGCACATCAACTGGAAGGTGTCTCTGGGGGTTTCTAACCCAAGTTTCCACTCAGCACTACAGCGTCAACCAGAGCTTTGTCTATTTGAAAACTGGAAAGAGATTTCTCCTCCTCTCAACTCACTCTCTAGTGCTGCACTACCAGTGTAATAAAGAAGTTTTCTCTAGTGTTCATCCTGAACATCCCAGGTCACAGTCTTGTGGTTTTTGCACCTTATTATTAGATGGCAAAATATCTTCCCACAATTTGCTGGCAATGCTCCTCCCAGTGTAGCCCACTATGCAATTGGCTTTATTGTGCACCAGAACACAGTCTTGGTCCAAATTTGACTCCTATTTGTCCCCTGTAACACCCAGGTAATTTGCAAGAGGACTGCTACTCAACCTTTGCTACCCATCCCTTTGCTGATAGAGGAGCATGTCTTTGTGTCCATAAAAAAGGACAGGTTGCTTTTTCCACCACATATTCGAACAATGAATGGGATCCAGCAGTAGTCTTCAACAGTGTCACTAAAACCAGAAGCTCTGAATTTTATTTTCTTAGGAAGATATAATCAGTCAAATGCTATTTTAGGCCACATATATATACACACCAGAGTGTGTAGCACATAGAATAACATCAGATATATTTGACAGTCTTATTTCTATTCTAGTATTCCTGTAAGAATTTTAAGATGGTTAATCCAAAAATACACAGTATTATAATGTGTGTTATAAATCAATTAGAACTTATTTATGCATGGGATTCTTCTTTAAATTAAGAAAACAATACTTCAACCTCAACATTCATCTTTTAAATGAATAACCTGTTTTGGAATGAGATTCTGTGGTTTATGCATGAAAGTTGGCCTAATAAAAACTGGTTTTATGAAAAAATATTTATGCCAAGGGCATGAGGAAAAAGAGTAATTCTAATTAAATAAAAGTTTATTTTGCTATGTACATTTTGGGAAGTTCATATCAGGGAAAAGCTTTTGATTCCTCAACACTTTATTTTTTTTGGTAAAACTGACTGCATATCAGAGCCAACACATTAAAGGTAAGATCAAAGACTATTGGACAAAACAAAATTTTATTTCATTAAAAGGCTTCAGATTTGACATGCAAATGCTATATTTCAGTGCTGAAAATTATCTCCCAACTAAAACATGAATAATTTTGAGATACAATGAATCAAATGTAAACTCTAAAAGTAGAAGAAAACTGCCATGACTGGAGTTCTTACCTACAACAGTAATTTAAGAGATTTTTAGATGGCAAACGTTCCTGCATAAGTTTCTGCATTACTTTTATTCAATACTACTTGCAGTTTCAAGGTGTAGTTCCCAAGTTTCTAAAGATTTTTCATGGAATATATTAATCCAGTTCTACTACTGTCTTTTTAAACAAAGAATGAATTTACCACATAAGCTGTGTGAAGTGAGATATTCTCAAACTGTAAAAATTGCTAGTTTCCTTATGAGATATCAGATAGTTGTTCCCTGACATGACAATGTGTACTTCGCCTAATTCAGACAGACAAAAGGCACTCATTGATATTGTGAGTATATTTGATTATACTGTATGAGGCTATGACTACATTATCACACTATTTGGTTCCAGAAAATACCACGTAACACATATGATGAAAGCTTGACTTGCTCTTTCAGGACCAGTCAAAGACCAGCATATTGTTTTCAGCAGGGAAGAAAACAGGAGAACTTAAATACATAATCCATTCACTAGGAACTGGAAACTTTTCTGAAGAAAAAATAGTGCACAAAAGATCAGCAACATACCGAAGCCAGGAAAAAAATTGAATACATCCCTGCTATTCAGAAGCCAAGCTTACCGACCATAAATCTGCAGTGAAATGCCTGGAAAACCACACAGCAGACTTTCAGCCTTGACAGTGCTTTTCCCTGATTCTGATGTTTCAGCATCAGCAAGCACAGGACACTGCTCCAATACTCTGGGTGGAAAATGGTGTCTCTCCCTTATCATTTGTCCAGACAGTATGTGTTTTATTCAGACTTCTCTCCCCATCAATATAGTCTCGTCTGTAACATGCCCCTGTTGTTGTATTTAAGTTGTGAAATAAGCTCTTGAGCTCTGTATTCTTCACTTCTATTTAGTTACAAAACAACCACAAGCAGAAATCATAACAACTGGGGTCAAACTGTCCAGGTTCTTACTGGAAAACCAGGTGGTCTCTTGCCCTGTCCTACTGGATGGAAAGCCCTCCTGCTGAATGGAGTTCTTCACGTCTGACTGACCTGTCCATACAGGCTGAAAGGAGGGGATGCACAGTGCTCCCTCCACTGCCATTACCTGGGGCAATCTCAACAGGCAGGCCTCAGCCAACCCTGTCAGGAAAGCTAGAATTTCTCATTTTCCACAAAGTTCAGTTCTATTTATTTTCTAAATTCCATCACCTTGTTTGTCTTGATGTGTTCAGCAATGAGCCAGCCTGGAACTTAACTTCCATTAACTGACATTCCATCTTCCAAAAGCAGTTCACTTCTTAGATTTTTGCAAGTGAAGTGGCAGAAAATATCAAACATCGAGAACCTTCAGCTTGTATAAATCTTTCAGTCTCACCATCAGGCTACACTTACACAAAACTCCGCTGAAGGCATTGCTCAAAGTGTGTTTGTTATTCATACTCCCTTGACCACATGGATATTTCTAAGGTGCAAAGACTTTCCTGGACTGATGAATTTGGTCACAAACAGTGGTACCTTAAAGCCAAGGAATAAATACTAAATTTGAGAAACAAGTTTCATTTTAACAGAATTAGAAAAGAGCAATGCCTTTTTACAAAGTCTAAGAAGCACTAGCATGCCAATTTTACTGCCACCTTCTTCCCAAAGCAAATTTGCCTTGCATTGCCGTTAACAAATCCAGATACTAAGTTTATTCTATTGAATAAGTTAAAAGGAATAACATAGGTATTTAATGGTCATAATTTCTAATATTACACTTCAAGAGATAAAAATACACTTTTTCTAAAATACCATCATAGATATTCTCTACTATTTGTTTTGAACAGGACTAATTTAAAGCACCAGAATTAACTGTTTTACACATGGTCTTCTAGATTCCTTTATGACAACCTACTTTGATTTTACAAAAGATAAAAATGAGGACAGACAATAGCTAGGATGGAAGAGAAAGAAAAATGAAAGAAAGAAAGAAAGAAAGAAAGAAAGAAAGAAAGAAAGAAAGAAAGAAAGAAAGAAAGAAAGAAAGAAAGAAAGAAAGAAAGAAAGAAAGAAAGAAAGAAAGAAAGAAAGAAAGAAAGAAAGAAAGAAAGAAAGAAAGAAAGAAAGAAAGAAAGAAAGAAAGAAAGAAAGAAAGAAAAGACTAGAAAGAAAGAAAAGACTAGAAACTCCAAGTAGTCATCCCATTACAAATTGTTTCTTTTTCTTAAGCTTCTTACAGAGGAAAAAAAAAACAGAGCTTCCAAAATATTGATGTTATGTATTTTTTTCCTCTTTTTTTTTTGTTCTTGTTTTCGTGAGTCTTTTTTATTGGTCGTCTCCTCCTTCCCCCACCCCCCACCATCCCCACTCCCCCTCATTTTTTTTGTGTTGGTTTGTTTATTTTGGTTTTAAGAGCAAGATAGTTTTCCTGTTTTGTTTTGGACTTCTGCCAACCGAATCTGTAGGCTTTATACCATTTGTTCTGCTAATTCAACAATACCCAGTAGGTGGCCTCAGTGTATAATCTATTTCTTTACTCTTTTTTCAGTGATTCTGCCTTGCTGTTTTCATTGCAACAATTTTATCTTCATTGGAATCTCCTGTGTTTATCCCTTATTTTCCTCGGGGCTTAGAGAAACATTTTCTTTAGAGAATATAAATATTATTCAGGTCCAGACCGACATATGGGCTGATAAATACAGCAACTCTTGGAGTCTTCAACTCTGGATTTTTCAAAGAACTGATTCTGAGTCTTGTCGTTCTCCCTTATCTCCACCTTGAGAACATAATTGACTTCTGGGAATCAGTCAGCCCCCGACTATGAACAAGGGTATCACCTACATATGTCATCCTATGGGCCTTTCAGATAAAGAAAGGGAAGTTCTTCTGGTTCAAAAAGTGTGAAATGAATTGTTGACCTGATTGAACATCTTCATTATCTTATTTATTACATTCAGGTATTTAAGACGTATTGAAATTCATGTGTCTACCCATTATCACAAAATAGGAAATATTGAGGTCAGCCAGTTAGTGGGGTCACTTCTATAGCATTTTACTTTGACAAGTTTCTGTATTCAGTCTGCCTTGTTAAACATCGTGTTACACGTCCTGCAGACAAGACCAGTTGGCATTTTCACTGTGACTTCTTACACTGAAAGAAGTGTCCACGCCTTTGCGAAAAATATTTACCAATTAAGTATATTTGTCTACGATGGAGTCCCCAAATTATCTGACCTGATTTTTATAGAATATTGATGTATAAACTCAGTCTTTGACAATTGCCAGTAAGCTAATAAGACAGACAGTCTTATAGCTTCCCTACCATAATGAGGCCTGAAACCAATTTGGCAGGGATCAAGGAAATATGAAGCCTCCAAATATTTCCGGAATTGCCTCACTATAAACTTTTTCAAAAAGGCAGATTGAAATGTCCTATAATAGATGTGCCTGTCTGCATCAAGAAGGACATATTTTTAGATTTGTGTTAACAAGAGCTTCCTAAGGAGAAGTTGATGTCTGGTCCTATCATACCCTAACACCACTTTCAGCTAAGTTTGTGACCTTTGCTGCTCAACAATGTGACTCCAGTACTGTCTTCACTTAAGGCTTCATTCATATGGGGCACTAAGGAAAATGATCAAGACAAATAATCAGATGATGTATGTAAGCACGGCTTTATTACATATTCATTTAGAATAAGGGCAGTTTTATTTTTTTCGTAGGCTAAGATATGGTGACCTAAGTTACAAAGACTGAGAACATCTACACAGAAGTTCAGTGCAACTTAGCATATGTGCAGTAATTTATTTCATTTTAACATTCCAAAGTGTCCTAGTGCAGGCAAGCCCTGAGAAAACAACATTCGCCAAAATGAAAACTTGGGTTTGCATTTGTTCCCTTCATAGCCTGCTCTGCTACCATGGAGACAGACAGCTCTGTCACATCTAGTAATCTCATCTTCAAAGAAACAAAAACATTCTTGGTGAAAGAGCCTGCAAAGCTATATTATTGGTCCTAAATGTGATCTTGCACTCTTCACTGAAATCCCACTTCATCAAAAAAGAAAACAGAACGATTCTCTGCCACCCTAGTTTTCTTCTCATCTCTTTCTCTAAATTGTAATCAGAGGTCCCAAATTATTCCATGGGCAGCACTACTAATGAGTCCTGCACAAAATCCTACACGTCCCCAGCAACACCATCACAGCACCCCGTCCACTATTTCATATCCCTTCCTAACCCTTCCAATTCTTCCCCACGAAGGCAGGACCCTGCCACACCTTCAGTCAACCCTTGCATGCCTAGCTGAGGTTATTTGGCTCACATCCTTGATGTCTCCTCTCCATAGCTCAGTCTCCTCTCCATAGCTCATGCTGGTTTGGCTGGGGATTGAGAGCACCCTGTTCAGACAGCACTGGAGGACTGGCCAAGCGTTGGCTGCCTTTGAGCAGGCAATGACTCAATTCTTCCTACATCTCTCTCAGTTCAAACCTCTCCTACAACTCTTCACAAAAAGTATGGAAATGTAACTTCTATGCCATTCTGCCAAATATTCCTGATGACATCACTGGCAGAGACATCTTGGTTAGTAATGTGTCACTGGTCAGAAAGTGATGGTCCTGGGGTCTCAACACATAATAAAAACCAAGTTTCACTGTGCTCCCTACAAAGTAACTTGACCTCACTCCTCGTTTCTTTGTGTATTAACAGAAACATGAAAGAGCCTATTAAAACTAAAATTCAGAAAGGTGTTGAAGTTTAAGACAACGGTTGTATATTGGCATACTGCTGTTTTTAGCACTGAAGAAAGAAAAGAGTAGGTCTTACAGCACTCAAGAACACACTGAAATAAAGAAATTAAAACAACATTCTACTGCTTCGGAATAACTGCAGTTTGGGGGTATATTCTGAATACCGAACATAATTTTGAAGGAACTCCAACTATTTTTAAGGAGAGAAGTGACACATGGAAGTTATTTTCATGTTAGCTGGAGAGACATCGAAGGAAATGCAAATTTAACCCTCAGACTGGGAAGGGCAAAACTGTAGCACATTCCACTTTCATGAGATTTAAATAAGTCTCTTCACGACAGACAAATAAAGCTCTTACAAGCAAATCGCAGATCTCAGCTGTGCTCCTTCCAGAAGCTGCTGCCAGAAAATCTTGACCTCTTATTTCTTTTAACCATGTGGTTATACATAATTTGGGTGACTATAGCAATCACAAGCTCTTTGTTAACATACCAGTGTTGTGCATAAACTATTGAGGAGTCAATGACCTGGGCTCATCTTCCACCCAAGGCAGTGATCTATCCTGATCAACATAGTGATTTAACTGCTGCAATGCATTCACGATTTCAATCACATCTTGGTGTAAATTCACTAGGCTTGAATATAAGAAGAGCCTCATCCTTTTCTTTTAAAGAAAAATAATGAAAATAACCACACCATTATAAAGAAGTGTCTCCAGGCACATCAGATAACTCAGGTAAGCCAGAACAGGAAATGTGAGATGGAAAGCACCAAATTTTTACATACTTGCATTGCCACCTACAAGACTTCAACAGGAATTAAAGAGGGTGAGCTGGGAATGCTGTCTGGCATAAAGCTGGTGTCTTTGGGGGGAAAGTGAGCAGGTAAGTGGAAAGAAGAAGAATGTCCCCAATATGCTGCAGGGATTTGGCAATTAAAACAAATTTTTTGTTTCTCTCATTGACCCCAACATATTTTAGCTGTTTTGAAGTATGAGCATTAGCCCTCTTCTCCTATAGAGCGGTGTACAGGAAGAGGAAGGCTAAGAATAGGATCATACACCAACCATGCACCATATTCATTGTCACTCAGACTTTTAAAGATAGGTAATAATGAGTTAAGATACACGCTAAAATCACTTAAATTTTGCTCTCTTTGAGCATCTGTAGTTTAATTAACATGAGTACATTTTGCCTGTGAAGATATAGTTCTAGAACTGAGGGTCTGACACTGATTCCATCTCATTGCCAAATCTAAGCACATGTCTACATGAGACATATTAAACTGCACAGCTGTGCACTCAAACTTTTAGTCTTGTGCCCAGAATTAACCCTGTTAAATTTTATAAGCTGTTATTTTGTTCTCAGCCACACCAACCCTTACACAAAGCTATCCTTTCATATGCCTATCATGGACCCCTACAACACATATAGACCATGTACATCAGCAGCCCTGACAAGAACACAGGAATTCACCACTGATACATGGTATAAAACTTGGCCAGAGCCATTCTGGATTGCTTAGGAAATCTTGGGAATCTCTTGTCTTCTTTTGATCATATAATGGGGTGATCATAGAATCAAAAATAGTTTGGGTTGGAAGGGGCTTTTAAAAGTCACCCAGTCTAACTCCCCTGCAATGAGCAGGGACATCTTCAAATAGATCAGGTTCTCAGAGCCCCATCCTACCTGAATGTTTCCAGGGACTAGGCATCCACCACCTCTCCGGGCAACCTGTCTCAGTGTTTCACCATCCTCATTGTAAAAAATTTCTTCCTTATATCTGCTCTGAATGTACCCTCCTTCAGTTTAAAATTTTTGCACCTCCTTCTATCATAACAGGCCCTGCTAAGAAGTTTGTCCCCATCTATTTTTAAAGTGCAACTTAAGTATTCAAACTCTGGTAAAAGTCTCCTTCTCCAGGTTGAACAACCCCAACTCTCTCAGCCTTTCCTCATAGGAGAAGTGTTCCCTCCTTCTAATCAACTTTGTGATCATCTGTTGGAGAGGGTCCAGAAGAGAGCCTTCATCCTCCATCCTGTACTGAAGGATGAATCACCTCATATCTAATTAACAGCTTTCTCAAGCTGTTCCGGCTAATCCCCTAACCCCTCAATTCAGCATCATCTGATGGGGACAGATGGGAACAGCATCAGGCAACTTCAAGTGATTATCACCTGTTCAATGAGGAAGAGCTAAGGTTACATTAGCATGTACCTTGATTCCACACTCTGATTTTCAATGTTATTGAACTGCATATCTTAAAAGAGTATGAGATATTACAAAACAATTTTGACAATGTGGTAGCACATTTTTCTGCAGTGAAACTTGCAGGACTATTGAACTAATGGCCAAGCTTTTTAAATCACAAGATCAGCCACTTCTTCCTCACCCTTCTGTATGCAATCCTCTCTTTTCTCATGTGACCATTAGGTCAGAAAAATTAAGACAGCTTATCTCTCATGAGTCTTTGATGCAGTGTTGGCCCTGTTTTTCTGGTTTAAGAGCTTATTGATGGTGTTATAGTGAGCAATAAACTTATTTATAAGCCTAGCAAGCTTGCATTTTACTTATACAAATTATTCTGTAGAGTACAAACAATGGCTATTTTCTTTCCATAAAAATAAATATTATTATGATTATTTACGATTTTTTTTAAAAATCAAACTGACATGGAATAGTGGAAAATAGCATCCTGCAAAGATGGTGTTCATTTTAGTTTTGACCTGCAACTGTGCTCTTAAGTGTTGCAAAATAGAGAAAGCAAAACCTGAACAGACACAGACAAATTTGAGAAGTTCATGAGGTAAGTAAATCTATCTACTGATGATACAAAATTATCTTACCTGTATGAGGCAACATACTAACTATTTAAAATCTAAGGTGGCCTTTTGATTTCTTCCTATATGAGCTCTAGTTCATATTCTACTTCTGAGCCTTCTCATCTCTGATGTCCATTCAACTCCAGATCTTTCAGGCCTTGAGAGATGATCATCACCAACTGGAACTGTAGTGAGGTTAGGTAAGACTGAACACAGCAGGATGACAATCGTTCCTGCTCCATTCCACATGCGTGTAATTGCTCAAATATGAAACCCAGTACTTCCTTATTACAGTTGTCCTATTTCTCCTTGGTAATAAATCAAATTAAGGTGTCATTTTATTATGTATCAAATATCTTGGTGTGTACCTTTTACTGTGGTTGCTACAGGCCTTAAACAAATGAAGGAGTGCATCATTACATCTTCACAGGAGCTGGCAAGACACAAGTTCACAGGATACAGTGATAAAGAAGAAACAGGAGACACAAAATGAAGGCGGAAATTTGCTTCAAGGACTTTCTACAAAGGGACACCAGTGAAAAGAAGATTAAAACACTGAGAAAAATAATTGCTTCACTGGAAGGACAGATCAGTGTGGGCATTAGATCTGAAAACCCGGCACCACTGGTTTGAACTCAGCCATTCGGGACAGTCAACTGTTGGCTCAACTGTTCAAGGAGTTGTGTGCCCTCCATTGCATGTGTTTTTCACTTAAGATTTCATGGTCATAGAGATTTAGCAGTAATATTAAAATTACAGAGGAAATTTCTCTACACTAGCATAAATATATCTACTTTAAAATGAGATTGTTTTGAGGATCATATTATCCTATTAAACCTGAAACTTCTGTACTGCACCAACCTTCATACATGCAATAGTCCAGTAATTTCCAGAAATATCTAATGGCCATCACGTCTTCAAACATCCACTATGTCTGAATTATCATACTCAAAAAGTAATTTTTTTTAATTGTAGGACCATCAGGAAATAATGTTGAGTATTATCAAATTTTCTATGGAGCATGTTAAATAATTCAGAGGAAAAATTAGAAAGATTATCAAGTTTCAAAGTGGTTACAGTTCAATTTTCCACATGCAAAGCAAGTTTGCCAAACATGAAGGAGGTTTACAGGAAAGTATATGAAATAAACTCCAGTGGGTTTCATTTTCTATCACACCTTATCACCGTGATGGCATAATAAATACCTGGCAGACAAAGAAACACAGTCTCTTTCTGTAAAAGAAACAAAACCAACCAAACACCCAAACAAAACCAGCAAGCCACTAAGTAAATTGTTCTTGAGCACATTGCTTCCTAACCAAATGTCATTTACAATTCATTACATGCAGAAACAGTTCTGTGGTAGTTAGATACAGCAAAAACAGAACTGATGAAGAGGTGGACAAAAAACATGATCAAATTGTGGAGACACACCTAAATATTTGAACATTCAGCAAGATGTAGAAAGTATTTAAATCAGACGTTATTTGTAAGGGTTTAGAAAAGTTCTGCCTGTGGCCAAGGTATTCCCATAATTTCTTATGAGAGAGAAACTTTGCAATTTACAGTAATCTTTTAGTAAGTTACAATGGGTAACTTAGTTCATGGTTGGCATTATTCAGGCCAGTACCTTCTTAGTGCCAAGGAAAAGAAGTCATGGAGCACAGGTGCCAGTGTAACACTGCTGCTCCCCACTAGCTCCGGTTCTCAGCCCCTGCAGCAGAAACTCTCTTATACTGCAGTCCTAACCTGTGTAAGCCTGGCTGGCAAAGCACGTTTCCATGTGCTTCTCTATCCCGGCTTTGACTACTGCTGTTTCACCTCAGAGATGAGGCTTCTCTGAGGGAGCAGCTGGTGTGTGCATCAGAGCATCCTGTCCCTGCTTTCTAGACCTAACACAGAATGAAGAAAGAAACAGACCCCGTGGGTCATTAACAAGGCATTCTCCATTCTTACATCTCTGATGCTAAAGAGGTTCTCTGGCTTTGCTGTATGGGGGACTGATCTGCTAGCAGCCTCTCATAATTTTCTACACGTTTCTGTGTCCTGATAGTCAAGTGTCTGGGCAACCTCCTCTGTGGAAAGTCTTTCTTTAGATTTCTGAGGTCAATGGGGAATGAGTGAAACATAGATACTATTTTAATGTTGCAACTTTTAAGTAAAGGATTGATTTTTAAGATTTAAAGAGGTGAAATAAAAACAAAATTGAAGAGACTATTTAAAGGTGGAAAGAATAAAACAGTGGTCAGCTGCCTAAGTAAGAAGTACTGTAGAGTCTTAGGAGTGTTGAACTTAGTAATGCACAAAAAGGGAGTGGTGAGAGAGCTAAGAACCTAGGCCATAACAAGGTGTGTGTATACGTCCAAATGTCAAAGAGCTGATACTTGGGAGACTGATAGAATTACAACATGTAGTAAATATGAGTTGGCTACGGTCCTCCTCAGTGGAACTGGACAAGATTTTCCTGAAGGAGAGACTGTGATGTTTCTGATCCCAAAAGAGTTAAGGAGAGCATACGACCACCAAAGGAAAGGCTGTAGGGAAGACAAGGCAAGCCAGTAGTTCTGGATGAATGAGTTTTTAGCATCACAGACACGCAAAAAAGAGATTCCAGACCTGGTGCCATGGAGACGGTCTGGTTGAAACACAACCTGTAACATTGAAACCTGGCACAACTAGAAAATGAGCACAGAGTAACAGGATAGAAACCGCCTCGCAAGTAAGAGCCCATCAGTGTTTCCCACCCATGGAAATGTTGTCACAGGGCACACCTAAGCTCGAGGCCGAGAGAAAACATTTCGGGACCCACGTTGTTGTGTCAGGTGCCTATTGCTCTATCAGCCCTCGTTGCTTAAGTGCCACCATTGCGGCACCGGGGCCCATCGCCCTGAGGGACGGGACGGGTCCGAGCCGTGCGCGGCGGCCGCCCGCCCGCCCGTCCGATCCGGCAGGTGCCATTTTGTGGCACCGCAGGCCCGAGCCGCTCCGGCGGCCCCCGCGGGGCTCCCCCGCCGCCGCCCCCCGCCCAGGCGGCTGCGGGCGAGGGAACGGTGGGACCCGCACTCTGCCCCCGCCACCGCCGCCCCCGGGCCCCGCGGGCCGGGCCGCCCCTCACGCAGCCCCCGCCCGCACTACATTTCCCGGCAGCGTGGGGCGGGGACCGGCCGGGCCCGGCTGGGGCTGCTGGGAGGGCCGCTGCTTCGCCTCCTGGCTTTCCGGAGCGTCAGGAAGGGAAGGGTTGGTCGGGGTGGTTTTATTGTAGGTGCAAGCCGAAAGGGGAAAGCTCCGCAGCCTAAAAAAAGCATCACCGCTTCCTCAGTTCCCAGCGGGACCGGTAACGGCAGCGCCAGTCAGTGAGGGGGGCGCGGACGGGGGAATCCAGCCGCTGCCCAGGTGGCTCTACAGGGGAAGCAGTTCCTTCCTCTGCAGGGCTGTGGCACTTCAGAGGTCGGGTTTTAAAATCATTTATTTAATTTATGGCTTCTACAATCACTTCGCAGGCATCCTGGAGGCTAACAGCTGTTGGGGGATCGTGGTGGCTCCGGGCTGGGGCTGTTTGTGGGTGTTCGTTCCAAATGCAAAGTCAAGCCCTTTGAGGATGTGGCTGAACACTACTGTACACCTTGCCAGGAAAGACGAGGAATGTGAGGTTGGCATCTGGGCCATCTCCATGGCCGTGCCTTCCTGGCCAATGTTTTGTTTCCCTGTGTTACACCAGATGTAAAAAAGCAGCCTATGAAGTTACATAAACATGCAAAACAAAACTGTACCCACCAGTATTTGGGAGTGCACATGAACAAATGCAGACAGTGTGAAAATGAGAACAGAATCTTTAAAGCTCAGGTTTGGTTTTGGTTGCTTCTAACTGAAAACTGGTGCCCGAGCTGGCCTGTGCATTTTCTTCGCTCAGAAAGTTGATAGTTTTTCTTCAAGAACTATGGGTGACCTGTCAATTAAAAAAAAATAAGGTCTCTGTTGAACATGATGGAAAGCTTTGTCCCACCTTCTTTACTGACTTTCCCTACCTAATGTGTTTTTCAATCTCAGTTTTCAGATGTCTAGAAATTTTCCAATGGAGCTACATGTCCCCATATGGCAAATGTAAGCCCAGTGAGAAGAGGTTTATTTTTTTTCAGTTGCTTTTGTCATATGTTGGGCACAATCCACAGATAAAACAATCCATGGATCACATCTTAAAACGCAACAGGTAGGCAGATGTACATTGTTTACCAATTCAGTGGTACCTTCAATAATTAATAGTTCCTCCAATTGCACAATATAAATATTATGTGCCTATTCTCTAATGCCTACAAGGGCACATAAGTGAGATAAAACCCCAAGACTTTAATTATAGGTGCGTGACATACTATCATGGACAAATCAAAAACATATACCTTCCATAGAAAAGGTCTTTTCCCTAAGGGAAAGTTTACAGACATTATCCCGAGATCAAAAGTCATAAAAGCAACATTCCATAATTATTCAGAAGCTGCTGTAATGCACAAGCATGTCAGTTATATTTTCTTCACTTATCCATCCGGAACATTAAACACAGAACTGTTCTCGGTGGCTTAGGAAGTCCCTGACTGAATGTGTCCATATGCACTGAAAGAGCACTTGTTTGCTTTTCCTGTTTGCCTAAGTATGTGCTGCTGGCTGCATGAGGAGTAAAATACAGGGTTAAATAGATGTTTTGACTAACACAGTGTGGCTGTTCTTCTGCAATGAACAATGTTACTGCCAGTGCCGTATAGGTATCAGTCGTGTCAGATCAGCTGTGTAATTCAGCTTTCTGAAATGAACCACTTCCTTCTTTAAACTGCTGCTCCGAGCAATAAGACCATTCTCCACAATCACTTTGCCAAGTGTCCGATACTTATTACATACATACATAAAATGAATGAATCTCTGAAATGGGACTTCTAGTAGTCAATCACTAAAACCACTGGGTTTTAATACACTTTTTCTTGTGTATGTATTCATTTTATAATCAACCTGCATAAAAAAATTAAAGTTTTCACCATGAAAATCAGTCTGCTTTCCAGGACTAAGGGTGTAGAGGGAAAGGGCAGTTTCTTTTCTTTCATTTACACCAGTCACTTGTTACCACCTAACTTGTTTATTGTGACAAACAGAATAATCGCTCCGTTCATCCACATTATTTGAGATGTTACATTCCTCTATCACACCTCTCCCCTCTCAATTCTTCCAAGCTGTTGAAATGGCTCTTAGGCAAAAGCTATTGCAGTGTGACAGCCTGTTCACTCTCTGGCATACCTTCCAAGTTGTTCTAGATCTTTTCTGAGAATTAGTTCTCACTTAGCATGGAAGGCGTGGGTGGTGTGCTTATTGCTTTGTGTTTTCTTATCCTTCTTCCCTGAAAAACTATTATGTCACTTTGCATGTTATTCTGATATACTTCCCAATGCTTTCCGAACTCTTTCCCTTCTTCAGAGACCATCGATTCGGGCTTAAAAAGCAATCAGTTTTCAGCTTGACAGATTTTGAAACAAAATCCAGTCTAAAACTAGGTGGTCTTGTGGTCTTGTTTTCTCCAAGCGTAATTTTCAGGGAACAGGAAGGAGGGTGAGGAAGATAACATTGGTGGAACTCTCCTTCAACCACAGGAAATTAAATGGGCAACAGTGAAGCATTTTAAAAATGGCTTTCTTTGGCTTTCAGCTATGATATTAACATGTTACAGATTTCAAGTCTAATACAGAAAAATATTAAGTGAGCAATAGTGAGAAATACAGACACTTCAGAAAAATGTAAGGGACTTACTTTATATTCAGATATATGAAAAGTGACACTGTGAGTGCTCAGATAATATCCTGCATTCAAATGGAACAAAAATGGGGGGAAAGTTCTGTCTCTGTAATACTGAGATGATTTCATAGCATTTCTGTGGGTGAGGTTCCACACTTAGCAAGTGATGTCTTGGGAAAAAAAATCACAAAAATCAACATCTCCTGCATAGCTATGGAAAGTCAGCTATGGAAAAAAGTTTTAGTTTCTCCATTTCTAGTATAAAATACAGTGAAAGATAAAGGACTACAAAAGCAGTAGTAAGTTTCTTCCTTAGGGGGTTAGCTGAGAGTAAAGATCTCCTGAACAGGTTTCCTGTCTTCACAAACTTCCTTGAGACTTTTTCGTCATACCACTTTGTGCTGCTGTGGCATCACATGCACTGGCCCTTCGTCACAACAAACATGATGCTCAGTTTAGCCCAAAATAGCCAGCTACTACAGGCATTACAATCAGAGCTGAAATGGGACAACAGTGAATTTTAAAATAAGAATATTACATATAATAAAAAAAGATACAAAAGTTTATTGTAGGGAAAATGTTTTAACAAATGCATTGGATGCATTTCAAACAAGTGAAGGCAAATGGATGTAACAAAATCATCAAGTGTAAATATAGTAATAAAATACAACAAAATGTAGTACAACTTTAAAAAGGGTTGAGAAAAGTGACTAAAAGAGCTGGATGGGATTTTTCTACCTGCTTTGAAATGTCTTTTTCCTTATAGTCTCTAACTTTCTAACCTACAGTGTACTGCATAGGTCAGTAGACTCATTAGTAGTCAAGACCTCAAAGCCTTGAATACAAATTTCCTCCCCAGTTTAGATCGAAATTTTACATGACGAAAACAGCAGTTTACACTGCATGTTGTACCGTGCAGCACAAGTGTGTAGCACTGAGGCACACCTAGAACCACCATGTGGAAATCAGGCCTGTACACTCTTAGCTTCTTTTGGGGAGTTCAACTTAAATATTAAGTGGACTGTTAAGTGGACCACTGAAATCCAGATTTGCAGATGAGGGAGAGTGACAGTTAAGTTTGAATCAAACCTGGCAAAGCAGAGGTGATGTAATCTCTGGTCTCTCAGAAATCAGCTGGATCACTCTGAAGGTAGTAGGTTTGAGGCTGTTTTGAAGTAACCAGGGGAACACAGTGAAACCTTGTCCAAGCTAGTTCACTCCTGTAAATACTTCATGCTCAATGATCACGAATTTATATGTTCTCTGAGAAAACAGTTCCACCAAAATATTTGTGTGGATTTTCTCTACAACTGAAGACCCTAATAATTTAGAAATTGTAGAGAAAAAGGGAAGTTAAAATCCAAAAGCAAAACAGTGCTGTGATCTTGCATGTAGCAGAAACTCGGGGGTTAATGGCATTGCAGCTGGCAGCTAAGTATGATATGTACATAAAAGTTAGCATAAAAATATCAGCAATTTTTCCTTTCATAGCATTTTTTTCCAATTTGCAGGCCAACAATACAGATGAATGTATCAGCCTTTATTTTCTTCACAGACATTAGCAGCATTATCTCAGCTTTTGAGAAATACACAGCAAGCCAAAATCAACCATCACAAGACATGCAAGTATATTCTGGCACACACAAAGTTTTACCGAGGGACAGAGGGTACTTTCTGTCTTATTGAGAGGTATTTAAATGAGAATAGGCAAAAATCCTGATACTTAATAATCACATCAGCTGATACCCTAGAAAGTATGGTGCAAAGCTGGAAACTCCCATCTCCTTTAGCAACAAAGCAACAGAGGAGCAAAGGAGCAAATTTTTTTTTCATGGTAGCTTACAGTGATACAGGTATGGAATGAAGCTGAACACTCAGAGAATTAGTAGCCACACTTTACAGAGTGCATTAGAATACACTAGAAACTCTGCACCTCGCTCTCCACAGGCTGTTCAACATCTAAAACAAGACAAAAAGCAACAGAATTTGAAAAGAAGGAAAAATAGAGAGATGAAGATTAGATCTGGAACAGAACCATTATTCATTTCCTTCTCACCCTATAATTTATCTTCACTTCTAGCCCCTACCTGTATGTAAGGCTGCCCTGGCTTTCTATCAGGGCACAGATCTGCAAGCCCAGATGAGATATTCATGACTGCCACACTTGGAGTCTTCCCTACAGCACATGGAGGTTTAAATTAGTTCTTTGGTTATACCTTGCTGTTTCCATTCTATGTTCTCCTCCAGTCCCTTCTTATTCCTGTACTAGAACACACTCTCCAACCCACTGCTCTCCTATATATTCAATTAATAAATTAAAAACCTAGCTAACTCTTCTTTCTGTTAACTGGATATCAGCCTTACTGTCTCATTTCCTAGACCTCCAACGTTTTTTGGTTGGTTTTGCTTCCCTGCTGTGTCTAATTTTTCCATGTCAGAAACCTTGCATTACTCTTTATTAGGAAGCATTTCTTCCAAGTCCCAAATGGTAGGGAACTGCCTCATTCTCTTTGCTATCAACAAGAATTATGAATTATCTTCTTTTTTTCCCAACTTCTCCCTTTAAATCCATGCTGACAGCCTGTACATTGTAAATGATGTTTTAGCCCAGACTCCCCCAGTAACTATTCACAATTTTTTTTTTTCCACAAAGAAAGGAGAAAAATCTCTTGTGGGACACTTCCTCCTGCAGTACAGGTAGGTACTCTAGTAAGGATGCTAATAAGAACATACCATGGGCACATAGGGGAGCATGCAAAAGCTCTGAGCAAACAGCTACATAGCAGCAGAATCTTTGCAGCGGATTGTGGCAGCCATCTGATTATCTGTGTTCATTGTGCATTGAAGTTACAGCTTATATACTGGCAAATAAAATCCTAGTGTGGGATCAGAAAACACACGCTGCTAAACAAAGCTGATTTATAACAGCTCTTGGACACAATACTTGAGCATATGCTGTAACATTTCTGTATCACACTAGAATGCACCCTTTTTTTTCATTCATCTCACTGTTTTGAATAAAGTGGGTTAACTCTGGAGGCAGATGGGAGTTCAGCCAACACTGCCTGGTTACCAGACTGATATAACAGGCATTCCTGTATGGGTAAAAAACGTAATTTCACACACACCCCTGTGCACAATACTACCATTGCCATGGTTAGAGGCAAGAGCACCCATACTCCACTTTCTTATGGCATGGGAGCCCCAGTTAAGTTAGTCTTGTTTTACAAGCTTTCACTTCTCTTGCCACACCATCCTCTGCTCTGTATGAACATATGATAAATTTCATCAAAGAGCTGGCCCATATCAGCACATTTTCTTGTTCTGATGAGGTTCACTGCCGAAAATGCTTGGGGAATTAAAAACAATCTATCAGGTCCTGACATTGTAAACAGACAGTGAACTATGGGTTCTGAGCATCCAGTGGCTAAGTCATGGTGATACTTAGTGCTGGCATATTCCTCTTCCAGTGAGAACTTGTTGCTCTCCTAATGTTTGAGGAACACCAAATCTCCTGGTTATATTTGCTGTGTAGTTCATAAATACTTTGAGCACATGTTAATGCAGCACATCTCACCCCCTCACCCTCACTAAACAGGACTTGGCACTTTTCCCAGATGAAATGAATGGGGCACAAGTGGGTCATAGTTCATCATTTTTACAATTCCTGTATTTTCAAATCTGCTAATAGAGGGAACTAGAATTCCATAAACCTCCGTTAGATGGTAAATATCACTCAAAGGAAATGCACATAGTAAATGAAAATTCAGAATGTCACGTAGTCTTCTGTGTTCAGGACAATAATCCTTGCTATTGACTGTAATCTCCTTTGCCCCAGCTATTTTTCTTCTGCAGGAATAAAACGGAAAAGTCAATTTTGAGGAACTCTGGCTAAGTGATGTTTGCCCTGTTTCCTTCAGAGGCAACATAGGAGACATCTGATTTCTGTGAGCAAGGCACTGGGGTTTCTATGAAGACCCACTCCTCTTTTAGAAATTGTAATGTGTGACTAAGGACAAGTCTGTGTAGGCTGCAATTGCAGTGACATACCTACAATTGCTAAAGTAGCTGATACTACCAATGAAAATTTATCATAGAATTATAGAATACACTGAGTTGAAAGGGACCATCAGGTACATTAAGTCCAACTCCCTGCCCTGCGCAGGACACCTCAAGAGTGACAACATGTGCCTGAGAGCATTGTCCATTGATCTTGGTGCTGTGACCACTTCCCTGGGGAGTCTGTTCCAGTAGCCAACCACCATCTGGGTGAAAATCTTTTCCTGACATCCAGCCTAAAACTCTCCTGACTCAGATTTATGCTGTTTATTTGAATATTTGATAAGAGTGAAGAGATCAGTACCTGCCCTTCTGCCCCTCCATTTCCCTCGTGAAGTCGTTGAAGAGCACAATGAGGTCATTTTAGAATTCTACAGTAAGCATTCAAAGAAAGCAGAAAGAATGTTTACAAGCATATTACACTATTCCATTTCAACAGCTGGGTACATGGAGGATAACTGATGCTTTAATATCAAAATATTTATTGCATTTTGAGTGTTCTGATAGAAAAAAAAAAGGAAATAATATGAGGGCTTTTAAAAGAATATGGCTCCAACTGCATGACAGGATATTCTTGTTTGTTTTTTTACTCTGAAGTGAGGATGACTGTTCTAATCACCATGCAATTGCATTTATCCAGCTTAGACCAATCTTAACTCTCTATTTGATTTATTCATGCTTCTTGTGACACATCTATAATCAAGATTAAGTGGTGATGACTTAGGTGAATGTAATAAAACATCTACCACAGATTCACACTTAGCATAAATAGAACTCGAATACTACCGGGTACACTGTTCCAGCATAGGTGCCAATATCTACCCACCAACAGATGCCAGGTGTTTCTTTGAAGTTAAGGTAGGCCAAAATACAATACAGCCCTCAATAAAAAAGGCTACAGACTAGCAGTTCGCTTACACAGCATAAGTACTACAGACAAGCAGAAGTGACAGCACTTACGAAGTTCCTCAAGCATGTTCTTATGACTTGAATGACCTTGGGTTCCTTTGAAGACATCCAGTGGGACATTACACAAAACAAACAAACACCACCAGTCCCAGTTCTACACGCACTCTGACAGCACTCTGTCTGGAATTCTGACAGCACTCTAAAATCAATCCAAAAGTAACATGTGGCAAGAGAGAGGCATCCTCATCTGATACAAATTAGAGTAGTTCCATTTCTAGACTAGAATCAAGAATAATGAATCTAGCATCTTCTCTGACACAAGACTGTGAAAGATGCTAATCTGACAGTCTCAAAAATGGTTACTCTACAAACTAGTTTTAGTCTTTCATAATGTAAACTAGTAAAGTGAAGCTAGCTGGTGTATTTTGTTTCAGCAAATTTTATTCAGCAAGTTTCTTACATGCCAAAAATCTTCATACATGGTGGGGAAAGGGGATCTGTCTCTCACCTTCTAGCCTCCAACTCCAATCACAAGGTCACTCTCAATGTTAAATGCTATCAATTTCCAAGTATTAGTGCAAAGCGCATATTTAAACCTTTTAAAAATTAAATAAATGGGGTGGGTTTTTACATCTTGTTCTTTTAAGTGAGCCGTTTTAAACAATACAATCCACACACAGAAAGCAGCAGCCAGTGTCACTGCTTGACTATCATTAGCCTCCTGAATGTACTGCTTTAATGCAATAATATTGGAAAGCAAGCATATTAATGACCATGATAATGATTTGCCAAGCAAATGCCTTCAGTCATATTTTTCTGGTGGTACTAATCATTCTCTCATCATACAAACTTTCCTTGAGATTGTGAATGTTCAGCAAATTACATTTTCAGAGTTCTGCTGCCTAAAGATGAGCATATGGTTTAAAAAAACCCTCCAAAACAATGCTGCCCTAAGGACTTATGTACATATAGCAGTAAACGAAGAGCATTTCACTGAGTTAGCAAACCCAAGACTCTGGTCTGGGTACAGCCAGAACATATTTTCTAAGCTGAAGTGTCGTTCATGCCCTCGAAAGGACTCCACCCTGAAGGAGTCATGCTCACCCCAGTGAAACTCCTTCCATGCAGCACGGCTTCACCCAGGCCAGGTGACCTCTTTACATCAATCACGCCTTTAAGGTGCAGGTCTCAGCACGGAGTCATAACCACCTTATATGTATAAATACTTTTCTTAAAAAAACAAAAAACAAACAAAAAGACCCCCACAACCCCAACAACAACAAAAAAAAACAGGGGAAAGTGCGGGGGAGTTGTCCCGAGGGCCTCCCTCAACAAACTGTTCCGTCATTGGAGCTGTTGACCCTACTCCGGCCTCAGCGAAGAGCCCACGGGGCTAAGAGTCCTCACGGCCGCCCGGGGCCGCAGCTCACCTTCCCGGGCAGGACCCCGCAGCTCCGTGCCGGGCCCTCCCGGCTGAATCCCATCCCGGGGGCCGGCAGCCCCGGGGAAGCGCGGACCCCAGCCCGGCGTTCCGCCGCTGCGGAGCGGACAATGACCATCCCCGCCGTGCCGTCCGTCCCGTCCCGCCCCCGGCCATCCGCTCAGCCCCGCGCCGGGGCGGGCTGCTGATAAAGGCAGGGCTGCTCCGCTCCGCCCTGCTCTGCTCCTTGCTCCCTTCGCACCGCTCTCATCCGCTCGCCCCAGAGCTGCTGCGCCACGCCGGGAGGCGGAGGTGCCCTGCCTGTCCTTCAGGCCGGCAGGCGAAGGTACCGCGGGGCCGGGACGCTGTGGGCCGGGACAGGGTGTGCGAGCTCGGTAGGAGGATCGAGGGCCGCGGGCAGCCGGGCGCTGCGGGGCAGCGACGCGTCCTGGGGAGGCGGCCTGAGCGGGGGCGAGCCGGTCACTGCAGCTGAACGCGGCTCCTGCGGTTTCTTATGATGCCGATTGGGTTGGTAGGCGCGCTGTGCCAAGTGAGAGTTAGCTTATCCAGCATCCCCAGGGGGCGAGGAATTTACTGCTGCACTTGGGCAGCCTTGGCTACAGGAATACTATACGTTTGTGGGATTGCAACTCTCTCGGTACAGTGAGAAAAATTCATCCTTGCCAAAGCTGCTCAGGCGATTGCGTGATCAGACTTTAGTCCTTCGACTAGCAGAGGTGGTGTCCCTTCAGCTGCCAGACTCAATCCTGTGATTCGTGAGCAGCGGTGGTCCGTGAGACTCTGTCAGGTCTGTAAAAGCCTGTCGGTCGTGAGCGGTGGCACACGGGCCAACAAGCCTTTGCCGGTCAAGTTTATCTGCACTCGATATCTGTCTGATACTTCCCTACCGCATAAAATCCTTCCACACTTACGTGTGTCTGGACACAGGCATACTAAAAAACAGTACAAGGCATCACAAGTGATCTGAGGCTGGCCACCTTGGTTAATTCATCTGTAAATACATCCCTGCACACTTTAGTTGACAAGCCAAATCGGCCAAGTGAGTGGCAAATTTAATTGTCTGTATGCATATGCTTGGTTACAGTAGCTGGTGTAATCAGCAATACTAATCATTGAGTGAGAATGGAGACCCAGTCAAACCTGGTTAGGGGAGAGATGTGTCCACGGAAATTAAGCATCTCGTTGAAAGACGCAGAGTTAGTCTTCTAAACAGGAAGCCTCCTGTGGTCTGTATGCAGACTCCATTAAGTGAAAATAATACTTCTCTGAAAGATCTAATGGGCCTCTGACCTATACAAGCCTAATATATGAATATTTTACTTAAAGAATTACTGTCGTGAATTTTAAACTGAGTTTAGGTCAAATTGTGTATTGCCTCTGACAGCAATTTTCTCGCTTGGTTTTCCGTAGGGATTATTTTTAACACCCTTATCTATGCCAGAGATACCAGTCCCCTTTCATGCAAATGGAGGGTTTGATGTTGAGTGCATTAAATTAGTGCAATCAAGTTAAATTCAGCAACTGCATTTATTTTAAAGACTTGTTGCTTCTGTTTTAGACTCAACAAAGAACCTGTGCTTCCAAAAACTTGTACTTTATAACTCTATTGTTGCTTAGAACTGTAATAGCTCTATAGATAAGAGAGCTTATTACAGGAAATGCCAATATTGGCTCTGGAAAAATGTTCCAGTGCTCTTTTGATATTTGTTTCACTTGTTACTGGTGTAACTGCCTCCGTGCACATTTTGTCACATTTTAATGAAAATGAGGAATAGAAAGTACTCAGCGGAAAGCATTCACCCCATAACTTTGCCAGAAAGATCTCTTTCTGTTTCTAGTTTCTTTCTTGTTTTTCTACCCACTATGTCTTTGACAAATGTTTTTCTGTTATCAGAACAGTTTTAACATGTCCTAATGTTTCTGCCAGAAAACTTTCTGAAGTAACTAGCTCTGCTCTAGCAGAGGCCTGTTTCTTTTCAAGACTGGCCTAGTTTCCCATGTAGAAAACCTGAGACTCATGGTTACACGTGTGCGTTCACATGCTGAATTTCGTGAACTTTGCTCAGAGTAGCAGAGACCTAAGTGACTTATCTCCTGGCACTTGTCAAACACGATTGCCTATACACATAGATAGCAAAGTTAACTAAGAGATGTAATCAGACTGGGCATGTAGTGCTGAAGGTTGAAGTGTAAGCGCCAGTGTGCTCTATCTTTAGCTGAGAAAGAAGATGTCATTGCTTCATAATGTTGTTAGTCAAAGATTAAAACCTGTTTTGACCAAAGATGAATTTCTTGCACGGCTTTTGTACACTGGGAAATAAAATAACATTCCTCCAAGGACTTGAAGGCCTGCTTGGTGTCAGCATTACTGGGATGTGCACAGATTGTGAGGTTAAACTCATACCTGAGGTAGTATGATTCCTATGACAAAAGCTTATATTTGCTTCATGCAGGGAGGTGAAGAGAAGAAACTCAACAACTTTGCAGTGCATTTTTAAAGAACTCTGTTCAACTGCAAAAGCAGACTCTCCTCAATAATGGTAGTACAGGTAGCTGAAAAGTCAGTACTGACAGACATTTATTTGTGTCCTTTGGAGATTAATAAGCATATTGTCTTCTGAAGCTCCTTATACTAATGTTTTTTCAGCACAATTGTGACTGTGACTTGTTCTGCATATGATTTCATGGTGACAAGGAGTGCCTACAGAGCAAAAAAAGTTGTAGTCCTAAAAACAGAACTTTTCCTGACCTATAGTACTAGTTTGTGAGCACAAAAGCTCTTTGATCAAACCGTAAGTTTTGATTTGTAATTGTCATGCATTTCTGTTTGAGATGCTGAATGGGCAGATTTTTGTTAGTAGTAGTAGTATGCATTTATTTATTTTAGATTTTTGTCCACATTCTGTCAGGGCATAGAATGAAACCCATGGCATGAGGGATGAGGAATTTCTAAAGTAGATGAAGGTAGGTGTTTCCTACTGCTGCTGAATGGTAAATTAATTGTGTACTGCATCCTGGAGGAAAGTGGAAGCAACCTGAAAATGAAACAGAAACAGGACAAATGGTGTAAGCCTGTGTATTTTTTTGAAACAACAGTCAAAAGCAGGCTAGAGAATATATTTAGAATGGATCTGAAAATATTTTTGCAGTGTTGATGTTTGCATTTTCTCTGTGGTTTACCCGATCTGGTAAATGTTTTGGGTTTTTTGTCAGGTATCTGAAGAAATAACCTGAAGATGAACTTCTTCCTGGAAACATTAAGATTCATTGTATTTTTTGTTTATTACTTACTGGAGTCACTGGTGTTCTTGGTTGTTCCTGTACGGAAGAAGAATGTTAGTGGTGAAATCGTATTAATAACAGGAGCAGGAAGTGGCATTGGAAGACTCTTAGCAATAAAGTTTGCCAGCCTTGGAGCCACTGTGGTCCTCTGGGATATTAATCAAGAGGCACTCAACTGCACAGTTAAAGTGGCCAGAGAAAATGGAGCAGGAAGAGTACACTCTTATGTCTGTGACTGTAGCAAAAGACAGGATATCTACAGAGTAGCTGACCAGGTAAAGTATCTTCTTTGTGGCTTTGACATTATTCTGAGTGTAAGCGTGGGTGTAAGATGCATGATTAAGTTTTCTAGTGGATTCAAAGCAAGAGATTAAAGTTAATTCATTCTGAATGTATTGTGCTTCCTATCTATTTCAAGAATTTTGGTTTTTAGAGTTGACTGGTGTATCTCTATTCCTTAAAAAATAAAAAGAGACGGCTTTCTTTTTCAGTAGCACATTTTAACTGGGTAGCTTCTCATTCATTCATTCAATTACCAAGCAGGCACTTAATCGTGAAGTGCGGAAAATCAATTTATTGAAGCTAAAGCAGTATTTCAAGTTCTGGCAGCCTTTTACCAAAAGACCATACATTGTAAAAAGGATTAACTGCTTAGGCAATTTTCAAATAATTCCATTGCTGTGAAGAGATTTTTGCAGACTTACTTTATCTGAATTAATAAATGTATCTTGATGTCTTAAATATTTCTTTCTTTCATTTCTGAAGAGTTTTGTAAACATAGTGTGGGGTTAGATAATTTGGACAGACTAGCAGTATTGCCAAAAGCTAAAATTGTTAAACAGTTTAAAGTGTAAGAACCTGTTCTCATTGGCTTAGAATTTGCTAAACGTAACTGTTGAACTAAGAGGTTTCCACAGTGAGTATTGCCCGGCGATGAATTTTTTTTGAAAGAAGTTCAGCTGTCTTCAGGAACATCTGTTGGCTGAAATAATGTTTTGGTCCTCTTTAAGAAGCTCTAGCCTTCTGTCTTTTTCTATCTGTGCAAAAATTACTATGACAAGCTTTCAGATGCATGCAGCTTGTGCATGAATTGCAGCTTGTTAGGGGATGGTGCTATTGGTTTTGTATTCTAGTAATAGTGATCAGCCTTAGTCCCCCTTGCAGCTCTGTTACACCAGCTGAGCTGGACATCTGCTGTCCTTGCAGAGAAGTTGCACATCTCTCCACAGTCCTGCTGTGGACCTGCTGAACTGGGAGAACTGGAGGAAGAGTATTGTAGTGAATGAAGCAGATAAAAATTAACCTTTAGTTTTGAGGACTTGAATTGAGGGCGCTGTGGGCCCATGGAGAAAAGCAGTGGCTGAGCCATACTGGCCAAATTGAAAAGAGAACAGGGTGTAGATCTGTGTGAGATAAGTTCAGGATGATGCAAACAGAGCTAGGCAGGAAAAAAAAGTTGTATTAGGGTCCAGTGCATGGTCCCTCACTTGAAACCTTCTGTCAGCAGTTCAGCAACTGTCAAGATTCATTAATAATCCTCATGCTGATCTGCATAGAAGAAAACACCGTACTACCATTATTGCAGAAATGGCATGTCCTGCTGCTGATGTAGAATCATCCAATCTTACAGTTACAAAAATACTTTAGTATTAGGTGGTGCTCAGTTTACTTCATGCAATGTAGTAGACTTTGGTTCTTAGTGTTCACCATCAGCCTTTGCAAGATATGACAGCAAGGTTCCAGGTCCTTTTTTCCATCTGGTGATTCAGCTTTATGCAGACTTGAAGTTTTGCAGGACTATATTCATGTTGGCAGAGCAGGATATTTTTGAAAACTTTGCTCCCAATAAAACAGTCTTAAAGCCAAAATGAAATGTATGTGAATCTTTAATATATACTTCATCAGCCACACAGAGACACCACGAAAAAGTTACTTTGGTAGGAAGAAAACCCAAAGGTTTTGCATGTATCAGGTCATTGTTTCTTTCCAATAGGAAATAATAGGATCCAATAGGATGAAGAACAATCTTTTAGCTATTAAAACCTATAGCTTAAAATTTATTTCTAATGTCCCTGTTCCAGAAGTACCCAGCTCCTAAAGCTTAGTTAAAAAAATAGACAAGATTGGAGAAAGTTTAAGGAAGATTTAACTTAAGCTAGAATAAAGGATAGGTGATAAATTGGTCTTTAATTCTTCACTGTTATACCCATTTCATTTTTCCCAGATAACTCAGATCAATGACCTGTACTTCAGATTCTATATTAAATATTTTCATTCTCCTTTGGAGAGCTGACACAATATCATGCTATCAGCTGGCTTACAGTTCTCTCAAATCAGTCTGTTCATGAATGTTCTCAGTCTGGAGCTAAAATGAAAACTATGCTTCCTCTTACTAAATTAAATGTATAGATATTATTTTTATTCAACTTAATTTCTGGGGTAGAGTGCACCAGATTCTAACCCAGAATTGCTCTTTAGTTTTAAGATGTGTTTACTGTGGCAAAATACTTTGTTATGTTAGTTAAGCTTCCTGCATTAAAGACTTACCTGGAACATTTGTCCTCGGAAACAGAGGTGCTGAAAGCAGAAGCTTGTGTGGAGCTGTTGGACTCCACAAATCTGAAGAAAATCCATTTGAGAGCTCACCTTTAAAAAGGCATCAGGTGAGACTGCAAGAAGCTGAGGTGTTTGGATCCATAACAAGCATAAGTTCAACTTATTTAAATGTATAATATTTCTCTTTGTTAAGTTTTCATATATAATACTTGGAAAGAATGTTTTGTATTTATTGCACACTATCTTGGTGCTTTTTGTTTTAGGTTAAAAAAGAAGTTGGCGATGTCAGCATCCTGATCAACAATGCTGGTGTTGTAATTGGGAAGAGATTTCTTGATTCTCCAGATTCACTTGTAGATAAAACCATGGAAGTGAACACGATGGCACACTTCTGGGTAATATCTGTATTTTGTATGTACATACTAAGACATCCTTTTAACATGTTTTCAGTGTTAATTTTGCCTTTTGGAAATGAAGAAAACGTGAGGATATAGAGCTCTTTGGAAATTCAGTCAGAAATTATACAAGAAATTACTTTGCTCTGGAGTCTGTAAAATTTTTTAAAAGTGTGGAAGAATGGATCCTTTGGGAACCTCTAGTGTAGCTAGGTGGAAGCACTTCACATTGAGAAATTCTCTTAAGAACAGAAGTCTACCATCTGCTAAATTCTGAGGTTAGTCATATGTTACAGTCTCATTATTAATTGACATGAAGCTGGCCCACCCTAAGAGTTGCTGCCCCTAGTAACAGAGACGTGTTCAATTCTACTTCAGTTCTTCTGCTCTGTTAGTGTTCTAATTGTTCTGTAGCTATGATAATTTCAGCAAGAAACACCACATCTTCTGATAATCCTCTTGGTAGTAAGTGAAGCTTTTATCTAGATTGAGTAACCTGGTGTGTTTTTTCTTCTTTTCAGTGAAAACAGGTCACCTATATGGTGTTTCTACCATAAAGAATTGTAAAGAAAATATTCAATCACATTTCAGTTTATCTAGAAATAAATTTAATTACAGAGATTTAATGAATTTAATAGAAGGAAAACATGAAATTAAAATCTTTGCCATTTCACAAAATTTGCAGTGAACACTTAATTCTCATTTGAAAGAAACTTCATGACTAGATTAAGTTATATATTTAGCTTTCATGAAGTTACCATCTGTCTTTGGTAGTACTGGTGCGGTAGGAACTCCCCATTTAAATAGCTGAAGGTTGTAGTTCAGACAAGCTCCACATACATACACACATCCTTTCCATAATGGAAGGGGAAAAGCTTATTTAAACTGTTGGGAGAAATTCTCTAAAATCAACAAGCACCTTCAAAATATTATGCCGTGTAGCTTACTTAGTAAACTGTTACATTGCAACTCTGTTTTCTTTTGCAGACTTACAAAGCCTTCATCCCAGCAATGATTGCTGCTAACCACGGACACTTGGTTAGCATCGCGAGCTGTGCAGGGCTGTGTGGAGGCAGTCAGCTTTCAGGTAGTGCATTAAAGCTAATAAGTTCGATTTTAAACTCTGCAATCAATATCCATGGGTGAAACAAAACACTGTAAGTGTTTTGTAAGCAAGTAGTCAGACTTCCAAAACAGCTGACCTTAAATAGACTGTTTCTTTACAAAGCATTTTCCAGAAGCTCAGCAGTGCTGTTAAACAGGTTTTTCTGCCAAGGCAGAAGGATCTAGAAACCATATAGAACTTTGGAAGCTGAGAAACTCAATGTTGTTAAAATTTAATTGTAGGTTTCTGATAGGGAAGAGGCCACTTTAGATTTAGAGGAAGCTCAGAAGGCATTTCTGAAACATGTATACAAAGAGGGAGGAATATGAAATGAGGTGGCATAGCAATAAAAGAAATCTAGCTTCAAGGGAGTGATAATAAGTACAAATTGAGTTTCAAATTGAAACCACATTAGAGAGCCTTGAAAACATGAGTTTGAGGTATAATAAGTGAGTGCATGGATTTAAAGAAAAAATGGTATGCAAAAATAATTTAGTTGACTGTTGTTCCTTAGAAAGTGGAAAAGTGGTAACAGGGATGACTTGAGAAACCCTCTGTCAGTCTAGAACAACAGTTGATTTAGGAGAGGAAAGAAAAGGAACAAATCACATCAAAAGCAAATTTTAACCTAATCCTGAAAACCATTCTTATTCAGATGTGAAGTGGTTTAGTATTGGACAGTAAAGTTTAATTTGTAAATTTAAATATTTAACTGCAATTAATGTTTTATTTTACAGATTACTGTGCAAGTAAATTTGCAGCAGTTGGTTTTGCAGAGTCAATTGATATGGAGCTGAGAGCTCTGAGAAAGACTGGTGTTAAAACCACAATTGTGTGTCCTTTTGCCATAAACACAGGAATGTTTGATGGTGTTAAATCCAAGTGAGTAAAGTCTTGTGAGGATTTTATGCATTTTTAGCATGCTATAAACTCCTATTTCCTTTATGAAAATCATGAGCCAGGCTTTTTTCTGCTTGTATTATTTTTAGGGCTTCAGATTGGTGTTAACAGTGCTATCCAGTGACTAGGCAACTCAAAAGTCCTAGGTGCTTTCACATTTCAGCTTAAATGAATAGCAAACATAATCGGTGTCCTTTCCTCTGCAGAAGCCAAGTGCTCCATTTGTCCTCTCTGGTTTCTAAATCCCCATTCTCCTCCTGAAATTGATGGCATAGCTTTGCTCATTATGCATATATACTGACAAAGTTTAGGAGCCAAATAAAAGTCTGGTGTGTCTTAACATGAGATATCTGGTTTTATCTTATGAGAGGTCATACGGGGGAAAATAACAATATCCACTCACTCTAACAAAATGACAATTCTGTTGTTCATAGGACTTGTGGTATTTATTTCTTTTTTTAGTTGAATAACTGTAAAATTGAGACTTTTTTGAATAAAATGTGAATCCAAAGCAATTTGTATTATAGCAATAAATATTTCCTTTTCAGGTGGCCAAATCTGCTTCCTGTGCTGGATCCAGAGTATGTGGCTGACAGGATAATCAGTGCTGTTCGGCAGAACCAAGAAATGTTGCTCATACCACGCATCCTTTATGTTTTACACTTTTTTAAAAGGTAAGTTATGTTTCTTTTCCCCTCTCTCTTTTCTGTCTGGGGATGCTTAAATTATAAAAGAGGCTTCTGCTCATTGGTGTGAATTTTCATGAAGTTATGCATGTTTTTGAAAGGGGTTTTTTTTGTTTGTTTGTTTCTATGGGTTCAGTCTACCCTTGGGCCACAGAACAATGACAGAAATGTCCAACTGTGCCTTGCTGGCTCCATTGGGGTGCACTTTTACTGGGGGCTGTAGAGACTGGGCCTGCTTCTCCATGACTGTATGTCAGAAAATTATTGGTTGGAAAAGACCTCTAAGACCTCTGAGTCCAACTGCAAACCCATCTGGTGTCTTGCTCCAGCATTTGGGCCTTCTAGACTCTATTGCAAGTCAGGTTGGACTACTGATCCAATAACTCAGGCTGCCAGATGAGTGTAAATGTTATTTTGAGAAGACCAATGGGTCTACATTCTAAAGAGTGTACTGCCTTTGCCAGTATTAGCCGTGTTAAACTAATCCTGTGATAAAACTGAATAACTTTTCTGATGTCTCTCTGTTCCTTTTTATCTTCTTCCTCCATGTCCCTACCTTACAGCTTCCTACCAGTGAAAGCAAGTGTTCTCCTTTTAGACTACTTTGGAGGCCTTGATATCATGAATACCTTCAAGGGTCGACAAAAGAAAGAGTGAAAAAGCACAAAATTCAGAGACCAGCAGCTCTAAAGTGGGTGTTGTTAAAGGTGGTGGTGGGAAAGGTTCGCTTCACTAGCAGCTATGAACTTTGGGTGCCTCATCTCTCAATAGTAACAAGATTTTCAAGAGTTGCTTTTTAACTGGCTCTTTATCAACAGCTTTTATCTGAAATATTTTTTTTTTAGTCCAGAGAATTTTTTTCTTTTCACCTCATTATGAAAATACATTAGTTGAATTTAGTTGCTTTGGTTTATAATGCCTTAAATGTGATCCTGCAGCACAAACCAATATTTGGCAACTTTGGGGGAGGAGAAAAGACCAAGAAACTACATGTATTTACCAGGTAGCCAGAAAAGCCCGTAGTGGGTCTGACTTCTTGCTGCCATTCAGTGAACCATGAGGATAGGCTGTACTGCCATTACCATTCCCTGGTAAGCTGAGAAATTCAAGAATTTCCTCAAACAATATTTCTAAGTCTTACAAATAAAAGTTTTGTGAGATAAAAATATGCACTGTGTTGGTGAAAAAAAACAATTACATTTATTAATTTTTGGAGGTGTGATCTCTCAAATCACAGATGACAATGGATGTTGGGACAGGGAAGGGTATATAAATTAAGCATTTGTGTTGCTAATGTACATCGTGCCTAATTTACTTTGAAAGCTAATACCATGGCTGCAACTTTGTAACAGAAGCTTTTGTATCTTTTAAGTGCAGTATTTTAAGAACTGCTTTAAATTTTCATCTCCTAAGAAGAATAAACTTGTTTTTATGAAGCATGAGACTGCCAGTCTAGGTGGTTATTCAATGTCTTGTCAACAAAGACAACGAGCTACTAAAAGCAAGGGTATTGTGTTGTACAATAGGAGTTTCTCTTGGGATTATTTCAGAAAGGAATGATGCTGACAGAACTGAATGATATAATTACAGCCATCCTTTGAGTAACAGCATAATGTTTTGCTTCTCTGAGTCGTGTAACAGGTTGCCTGTGTCTACAGAGGCTTGTTTTACTTTCCCTTCTCTCTTAGGACTGTCCACTTATTTTGAGCATATGCTGAAGAGGCATTACCGCTTTTGACAATGGATGCTTAGAAAGCTACCTTGACTTTTTGTAATCCAAAACAAGAAAAAAGGAAGCTTATGTGTATGTCACGTCTGTACATGTTAAGTCCACTTCATGACACAGTTCTCTGCTAGCAATTGGTACAGCAATTGAAACAGTGTGGAGAAAAGGGGGACTTTTTAAAAGGGAAGTCATTTTTTCTTTAAATGATGACCTAGAAACTACCTTCATTTCCCTTGTCTATACAAATAGTAAGGTTTATTAGCAGAGAAAGGTTCACATAGAACTATTTCACTACTGATGAGCAAGAGACACTGAGTAAAACAGTGTGTTAAAAATCACCTTACCTTTATGATGGATTGATGAGAGCTATTCAGAGCTCAGAGAGAATTCAGACTGATGAAGAAGATATTTGTTTCAATCTCCTTTCAGATCTTCAGCTTTTCTTTCTCAAAATTTTTTCTCCTATTACAGTACACCTTAAGAAACAGAGGTTAACCAAGTAAAAAAGAGATTCTCTCAATGTGCAGTCCATACACATATTGCACTGTTCACAAATTCTACCACTGATAACTATGGGGTGTATTTGTGTCTTAAACCTCCTTTTATGCTAACAGAACAGACTTTTCCTCCTGGCTAAGAAATACTAGATATGCAGAGTTCTGGAGCAAAGGGTAAAAGTGAACTGTGCATATGAACCTTGAGTATCAAACTCCAACTCTAGTAAGAGTGAGTAGATTTTCATTTTTAGTGTCTTTGTGAACACATTCTGCTGAGGAAAATTAGAAGCAGTGATTCTGGCAGTGGGATTTGGGGTTTCTCAGCAGGTTCATGTTTGTCACAGTTCTAGGAGGATTTTACCTGATAATCTGTGCCAGATAAATACATCTCCAAGGGATTTTACTACTTCACAGAATCAGTGGAAAGGACCTGTGCTCAGTTAAGTTTTGTATATCTCTAAGGCTGGAAACTCCACAACCTCTCTGGGTAACCTGTTCTAGTGTTTGTTCACACTCTGTTTCAAAACAAATAAATTAAAATTATGTGTAAATTGAATGTACTTTTTTTCATGTCCTTTCA
Source organism: Sturnus vulgaris (assembly GCF_052056855.1). Classification (NCBI taxonomy): domain Eukaryota; kingdom Metazoa; phylum Chordata; class Aves; order Passeriformes; family Sturnidae; genus Sturnus; species Sturnus vulgaris. The sequence continues at coordinate 118,459,796 of NC_142243.1, read as the reverse complement.
GAGGATACCGCTAAGAGTCCGAGTTTGTTTTTAACACCTTCTTTTTAGGTACTTTTACACATTGGGGCTGAGCCTTTTCTCAAGACTAAGCAGTCCTAGAAATCTCAACCTCTCTTTGTGTGGCAGGTGCTTCAGTATTTAATTATCATTGCAGCCCCTCACTGGACTCACTGAGTATATTCAAAAACTAGTTATGAGTGTATTCACATCTCTTAGAGACCAATTTCTGTACTAGACTGAGCATGCATAATATGTCATACAGAGCTTCAGTAGAAAATCTCTGCTTACTAGCTGTCCTAGTAGGAGTACACAAATAATGCCTTTATACAAATGTGCTGCTACCACATTGTATATTGTGGTCACTAGTAAATTACATCATGTGTCTGGAGGATAACAGCCTATCCTGTGGTGGTTTTTATCTCCCCCAACTCCTATGCTGGCAGGACAGATGTGGAGTTGTATTCTGGAGGCCAAACAGCACACATCCTTCCCCTGAGTTCAGGAGACTGCACAGAGCAAGTGTTTGGATCTTCAACTGAGATATGTCTTGAGATAAAAGGTGGCTTAATTCCAGCATAGCAGTGATCTTGACTGATTACTTTCCTGATGCCAAAACTGAGTCTTTCCTTCTGCTTTGGCAAGAAAACTCATGGAAGGATCACTGTGACACCCAAACAAGAAGATAAAACTAGAAAAGGAAGAGCATTTCAGTTGTGACAGGATAATGTCTGACTGCTGGATGGTAAATCAGACAGCTCCCACAAAAGAATTGATTTCATGGCCATTGCTTGAAATTTTAAATAGCCTCTCCCCAAACATGACAGCCCCAAATTTGACTGGGATGGCTCGATTGGCCTAATAATCATGGTTATGGTAATTCAAAGTCAATCCATGGTATTTTATTGCCTCCTGTATTTCTTTTCCATGTGAGATCATATTCCTGTGGTAGCTAAAATCTTGCTGTCCCTTAATGCTTCGAAACATGGAGAACATAGTGCCAAGAAAAATCAACTCGATTAAATCCTCTGAACTAAATTGAGAAGGAAAACAAACAAAAAGCCAGCAGCTGAGATATAAGCTCCATTATTGTTTTATTAATTTGGAATTTGTACCCAGGAGCTATGTGCACCTGCTTGGAATCTGGTGTTCATGGTGGTCTGGTTTCATTTTATGAAGGAGCCCAGCAGGTACTTCTTCTTTGGTAACCTTCCTAGGACCTTCCTTCTTCTGAAGACACTGGTATGGACTGCATTCTTTACTAAGCAGCTGTTCAAAGCCATAGGCTTTGTAAAATAAGCATTTTAACAAAGTAACTTCACTTCTCTCACTGATTTTTTCTTTGCTGTGACAGTCAAGAGAAATGGATTTGGATCCATAGTTACTGGATATTCTAGGAAAATGCAGGGTTACTGTCTCTGAGGTGACACCTAAAAATGTGTTATCAGTGCTTCAGTAGGTGGGGGAGCACTACAAGCAGGGACTTTTGTCTACTCACGGTATGACACACCTTCTCTCTAGTCTTAGGCATATCCAGCTTGATGATATTTTCTCTGCTTTTCAAAGCCACCAAGCTCACGGCCTGAAGTTCTGTGAGAACTTCACAGATAGCCTGTGGCCTATGGCTGAGGAAAACATAGCTCTGTCTAGGAAAGAGAGATGGAAAAATCACACCTTCTTCCTTTGCCCTTGGCAATGTCACACTAGGGAAATGAGCATCCTTAGGACTGCCACAGAGATGTTCAAGACAAAGGTGTGACAAAGGCAGAAGTTCTATGCCAAGGTGCTTTGTGGTGTTGCATCTGCTGGGTTAAACTGCTCAATTAAAACAAACCTTGGTTCTTGGTACAGCCGTGTGGAGAAATTTCACCCCTTATCCAAGGTCATGCATAACTACATCTAACGAAATGTTGTTCTGCACGACTTGTAGTGGAGTAGTCTTCCACAATCCCTGCCCAGGAGGGAAGAACCCTAAGACATATTTTGCCTCTCCATGTCTTGGGGTCCAGAGGCAGCAACCCCGACTTTGGCACAGACAGAAGAACAGAGCCAGAACACGAGAAGCAACAGCAACACTGTCAGCAATTAAAGAGGTTCTTGCTGAACAAGTCTGGCCTGTTGGCACCATAAACTTCATGCTTAGAAGGTGCCATGGTCTAGGATATGGAAGCTGGGTGATGGTGCAGGGGGCAGGTACCTGGGCAGGTATCTGTATCACCTCTATTAACTGTATTGCTGTAAAGGCAGCTTGCTCAGAGATTAATGCAAAGTGATATATGATAGCTGAGGTATCTGTTGAGCACATGGTCTTTAGTGATTGTTTCCCAGAAATGGGAGTTCCTGTTGGAAAGTTAACATGGAAGGTCTTCTCTATATTAATTCTAGAAAACACACTTTGCATTATTTATTGTCTACATATTTCTCGCATGATAATGATTATCCCTGAAGCACACACACAATGCTCTATGCACAGCTAATAAAGTTACAAAACTGATTTGAATCATGTTACAGTAATTGCAGAATCTGTGTTCTACCTGTGTTTTGGGGAGCTTTTAATAAGTTAAGAGAGAGCTGTCAATTCCAAGTAATCACATCTGTCAAGGGTGTTGTATCGAGAAGGAGCAAATATCACTAGAATAGCCAGGTAAGGTGCTTGTTTGAAGTGTTTCCTTCAGGAATTATGTCATTTCTACCCTCTGGTATTTAGTCGATCTTTAACAGAGGATGGGAGTAATTGACAAGGTGCCTAGTTGAAGTTTCTGTGTTAAAATTTCCTAAAAAAAGAAATACCATGTTAATTCCACCAAAAAGAAAATAAAAATACTCGAAGCAGTTAGAGCCTGCTGTAGCAATTATCTCTACCGGCAGCAAGAGGCAGAAATCTGCTTCCAACCTTGCTTCTGAGCCAAGGACTTGGAAGACAGTTATGAAACTAGTTTATTCAACCTTTATTTTTTCCACATTGACAATGAAATGTCTGACTGCCATCTTTCATGCTTTTAGATCCAGATAATTTTATCTGTAATGACATTTATAACAACATTTTAGGGATTATGGATTGGTCCTTCGAATTCAGATAATTGAAAAAACAAAGTATCTTTGCTTTTAATTTGTGTGTGACTGTAACTCTGCCTGTCTAAATGGGTCAGGTTTTCAGCTCTCATTCAAAGGGGAGAGAGTGCTTAAACAATCACTTCACATTCAAGAAATAATGTCCTGACATCTGCTTTTTCCTAAATTTGGAAACATTTGTTGGAAAAGACCTACAGTATCCAAAGTGGAAAACCCCCTCAGAAAAGAAGGCTGGAGGAGGGATAAAAAAAGTGAGGAACTTTAATTCACCAGTTGAAATGAGAGTCCACTAAATATGTGGAGAGTGCAAGAGAAGAGGGGAGGGTGATATTGGTGATGTTGTTGATGAGTAATTAGTTGGTATATGGTCTCCTTGTGGGATGGATCAGAAGACTTCCTTTTGGTCCACGGGATTCTTGAAGGCTGGATCAGTTTCTACTGTTCTAGAGAATTTCCTGGCCTAAAATAAGGGTCAATTTGCATTGTGTCTCACAAACGAGGGATTTTGTAAAAAGGTAAGCACTTCAGAAAAGCAGAATATAGGATATATATAAACAACTTCAGGTGCTATATGTGTGTATTCATACATACACATATATATATATTCACACTCCAATTATACATATATGAAGTATAATGTTTAAATTTTGTTTTGCTTCTGCATGCACAGAGGTATGAAGAGGCAGACATGAAGGTTTCCAAGCCTATCCCCTTTTAAAAATCTTTTCAACTAGTTTTTGCAATTTAGTATACTGTAACAGGCTTGAGATTTACATCTGAAGCCGGGTAGTGACTTGTCTGTCAGATTAAATAATCTCTTATAGCAAGCATTTTACGGCGTAGCACCCTGACTGCTAGGAATCTAGACTAAGGAGACAGTGGCATGTTCACAACATTTATTTTTATTCACCCAGCCACAGGCTTAACCTTTTTAACATTATTTTTCAGAACATGGCACAGAAACAATGTATTTTTCACATCCACAGGAAGAGCTGTTGCATTATTTCCATTGTGAAGACCTGTCATATATTACTCTCTTGTATATATATATATATATGCTTTCTTGTTTTGTTGTATTGCAGCAGAAAAAGCCACAAAGACATACCAGGAATATCTACCCATGTTCTCCACCCGAATTATAGATTAATTTCTTTGGTTTTTGTTTTGATTTTTTTCTTTTTAATAGTGTTATCTTAAAATCCAGAAAGTAGCAATAGAAGTCCAAGGAGATCAAGATAATAAGCTAAGGGATATGTTCAGGGTTCATACCAATTCTTTGTCTGAGAATTTTGAGGGAGACAGAATAGAGCAATAAATGATGCCTTTTCAACCAAATACAAATTCTCATAACTATGTTGAAGCACGTGATCTTGCCACTTTGAAATCCAGGAAATCACCCCAAGGAAATCTACAATGTCCATTCTCACATTCCTGCATGTAAACCATTAGAGCTTCTGTGGTGGCTAATGAAGTTCAGGATTCATTAGGGCTTCATGCCTGTGTATTCCATTAAACCTGTTTTGGGAGACATTCTGCCATAGGACTGGTCTCTGGATTTTATACACCTACTAATATTTTTAAGGATATTTTCACATCAATAGACACATTAATCTTTTAAACTGTAAACCAAATATAATCTGAATAAAGAATGACTTGAATTGAGGAAGGGACTTAGAAAATGTGGTAACTAAAATAGTCTTTTCCAGAGACTGGGGTCAAAGAATGCTATAAGGCTGTGTTTCTTCCTAAATGGAGAAGTAAGCATCCTTTTTCTTTCCCCACTGTAAGCAGACAAGAATTTTTTACTTTTTTTGAGATGCATTGATAATATCTGCTAATTAGGGGTAGAATGGCTCTGCATCTTTCATCAAGCAAATAGTCAGGGCACTGCGTCAGTAGTGACTTAGTAGCACTTCAAGATTTCTGGAAATTCCTTGGCTTTCATCCTATTGCCACTCCCTAGCTGGACTGTAATGAGACTTGGATGGAAAATTTTAAGAACCTTTGTATTTTGCCTGCATAGAGAAAGGATTGCTATAAATTGACTACTGTTACCTTGGATATTTTTAGAGATTAGCAAAATGGATTGATTGTAACTGGACTATAGTCTCTTAAAGTAATTGTCTCTTAACAAAAGTGATTGTCTTAAGAAGAAAAGATATAAACTTACACATACATATGTTATGTTTAACTTTAGATTACAGTTAACATTATGGTAAATAGCTTCAGTGGTATGGAGATTTGAGGCAGAAAGACAAAACAAAGGCAAATCACAGTCAGTAGAATGCTGATAATAATTGTTTGTATTTAAGATTTTTGTATGCTCTCATGCAACTAAGCACACACAATTTAGCAGTGGATTTCTACTGAGGCTGGAACGGGATTAGAGTAGGCAGCACCTGAGTTGTGTGCACCCTTCCATTTACTTTTCTACAGATATATGGATATTTGCATTCTGCATGAGGTGATGTTTTGGATCATTGTGTGTAAGAACCTCAAATAGCACCAAGTCCAATGTCTGCTATTCCAGACAATGGAATATTTTTTAATATTACTAATGTGGAGTACTCACGGGAGAATACGTGAAGGAATCCCTTTGAGTAAATCCTCTATTTTTCAAACAATATGCTTACCATAAGACTAGTTTGAAGGTTTATCGAGAGATTATATGAGCAAACCTGGCTTATACGGGGATTTTGCCACATCCTTGGATCATACCCCACGAAAATAACAACAGACTTGCTCCAAAAATAAGAATTTATAGAAATAGACTTGTTTGTTTACCTTGGTCCTGTCAGGTGATGAACCCTTTGGCTTTGCCACAATGAGAAGTTACACAGATGTGTAACTTGGAATAATCCTTTTTGGCTCTGTTTTCTCCACCCTACATGACAGAGGATATAACCATCATTGTGCAAACATTGGTTTGCAAGAGGGTTTTGGCTCAGAAGAAGCTGACAAAGATGATGGTAAGAAATATCTGTTGGCAAAGGGTGACCTGGATAACCAACTAAACAGGAGCCATGACACTGCTGTTCTCCACATGCTGGTTCTTCCTTAGGACCACAGGAGAGGCTTGGGGATGATCTCCTCACAATATCTGCTCATCAGCAGAGGCAGCTGGTGCTGCTGTTGCTGAGAACAGGCAGCTGGCACATACACTACTACTATACACTGTACACTACTGCTACCTGCATAGGCTGGGGCAGAGTGGCTGGAAAGCAGCCTGGTGGAAAACGACATGGAGGTGCTGGGCAACAGCATCCAAACATGAGCCAGTGTGTGTGTGCCTAGGTGGCCAAGAAGGCCAGTGGCATCCTGGCCTGCATCAGCAATAGTGTGGCCAGCAGGAGCAGGGCAGTGATTGTCCCCCTGTACCCAGCACTGGTGAGGCCATGCCTCGAGTCCTGTGATCAGTTCTTGGCCCCTCAGATCAGGAGGGACATTTTGGTTCTGGAGCATTTCCAGAGAAAGGCAACAGAGCCGGTGAAGGGTCTGGAGCACAAGTCCTATGAGGAGTGGCTGAGGGAGCTGGGGGTGTTCAGCCTGGAGAAAAGGAGGCTCTGGAGGGGCCTTATTGCTCTCTGCAATTACCTGAAAGGAGCAAGGCAGGGAGTCAGCCTCTTCTCCCAGGTAACAAATGTCAGGGTGAGAGCACACAGCCTTAAGCTGTGCCAGGGGAGGTTCAGGGTGAATATCAGGAGGAACTTTTCTACAGAAAGCGTTGTTAAGCACTGAATGCCCAGGGAGGTGGTGGAGTCACCATCCCTGGCAGTGTTTAAAGAAAGACTGGATGTGCCAGTGCCATGATCTAGTTGACATGGTGGTGTTTGGTCATAGGTTGGACTCAATGACCTCATAGGTCTTTTCCAAGCTAAAAGATTCTGTGATTCTTTGACTATTAAGGTGAAGAAGATCCTAACTGTGAATAAAATAGTCAAAAAGACACATTGATCACATAAGTTAAAAATTATTGTAGTAAACTAACATTGGTTTGTATCTCTCAAACAGTCTCTGTTTGTAAAAGACATTTAGACTTGCCACATATCCATGTGTTTTTCTCCCTAGCAGCTGGTTGGATATGTAGAAATATAGAGCCTGGCAAAGTTTTCCTTCTGTCTTTCTCTACCACCACCAATCCAGAAAGCAGTAATTTGAAATAGCAAGACTTCAGAAGGATTTTCTGGACCTCATATACTTTTCTGGAACAATCTCTCTGATTGGAATACTCCCTTACTTTTCAGGTCACCAACAGGAAAAGAGTGAAGCATCCCTTACGAACCTTTCACCAGTTACATTGTACATGAGCCATTCACCAACTGGTTGTCTCTTAAAGACAGCTTTGAGCAATGCCTGTGAAAACCCCTGTCATGAATAAGCAGTTGCACTAAGAAGTTTTTTAGCAAGCAAGATCTCAACAGGCATTTTTGAAATCACAGTAGTATCTGTGCAGCCTCTAATAGCAGCAAATCAAGATGTGGAAGCACAAAAATTCTCCCAGCTGCAGAAAACTATTCTCTTGCCAGTCTGCCTTGACAGTTCACTGTTGCTTGAGGAACTGCAGCCAAGCCAGCACTTTCAGTACTTCAGCAGGTGATTCACCAGCAGCTGAGTCATTCCTGTCCAAAGCTAGCACATGCACAACCCAGGGAGGGGTGGAGGGCTGGGGAAGGGAAGCACAACAAAACTTCCTCCACTAATTCATGCCATCTGGGAATGACAGCCTGTAGGCCTGCAGCTTTGTTTGCAAAATATTGTTTACAATTTTTATTATGAAGTCCATAGGGAAGGAGACTTAATTTTATTTAACAGTTCATCATCATTACACAAACCGTTGTTCTGGGTTTAGCTTCAGAAAACAGGAAGCAATACTCATGATTAGTTAGTCAGACCTTTTTTTTTGCAGGCTTTCGTTGTTAAACAATTAGATGGGAAAATTGGAATTGAACCCACTGACAGGCAACTGGAGTCTTTTGGTGTTAGAGGTTTCTCTGGTGAGCCATAGAGGATGTGAGCTGTCACAGCCTTGACTCGTCACTTTAGTTGGTGGTAACCCAAGCTTACATGGGAGGTCACTTGGCTTAAAGGTCCATAACTGAACACAAGGGCAGCAATCACAAATGGTTATCTGTAAGCAGATGCTGCTTTGTGCCTGAGGCTCACATGTCCCAGTGCTTGCACAATCACTTTGTTTAAGTGTGAAATTATGTAAGACCAGTCACTACCCACACAGAAGCTCTGCCCTTTAAGTTGCTTTGTTAACAAATGTGAGCAGTCCAGTGAAGGACCCAGCACCTATGAAAACTGGTGGAAGGTTGAAGATGAGCTGTCCCTAGGCAATGGGACAGGGTAAAGGGAGCAGGGTCTCCTCATTTGACAATGGTGAGCTGTCGGACAGCTCAGCTTACAATGTTTTGTCTGCTAATCACGGGCACCACTTAAAAAACATTAAAAACCAACCCCCCCCCCGTAATAATTAGTTGTTTTCCATGTTCTGCAATGAAAAATTAAAACACCAAACTTTGCAACATAAAGGTACAAAGTTGATTTTTCATTAACACATAGTGCAGAAAAACCAAATTCACAGACTGTGTAATGCTTTAGAACACTTGGCTACAGTCAAAATAAGTCTCAATAATCACTTTGGTCTGTAGTTTCCACAGAACAGGAACATCTACTGCACTTCCACTCTGACCATGCAACCTGGGTTGAAAACAATTTCTGTCATTAAGGGTAGAGGTGAATAAAGTGGACATACTTCTCAAACTTTGAGTTTACCTCGGGAGAAGAAAACTGGACTAGAACTAGGCTCTAGCTTCCCCAAAACAGCTGTTTCTCTAAGGGAACATGAGTAGAGGCAAAATATTCCCGTATCTTCTTTTTTTGCACCAACTTCTCCAGATGGGAGGAGAGACTTGAATTTAGCACGTGGTGCAACTTCCTGAGGAATTCGGATGAAGGTGTAAGAATATGAGGAGTGTGATATGAACAGTTAAAAGTCATGATTTAAGATGTATCAAGTGGTTGGACATTTCCACACAATGAGTATAGCCTGAGACATACCTAGAGGGCCAACAGACATGGGGAAGAAACACTGCCTAAAATCCACAGATTTCCATTCTGAAAACACTTGTCTGAAACTCATAATGTCTGGGCGTGGGTCTATGACTACAAGAGTCCTGTGGGGATGCCACAGGTCTACAACAAATAAGGCACAGGCTGCACTGTGCCCCATCCGTGTGCTCTAACAGAACGTAGCATCATTGGTGATTGAGGCTCCTGGCCATTTGCTGAGTGGGGAACTTCAATATTACAGGTGCATATGAAAGTTATTAAAAAGGGTAACATATCTACAGACTAGGTCTCCATTTTGAAAAAATCCAGATTTGACACTGGCAATAGAATCCCTCTCCTAGAGGATTTTTTTTTAACATAAAAACATCTTTATTTTCTTTCATACCAAAGTAAGTCTGCAAATACTCTCAAACGTTTTTTCCACTCTCTCTCTGCTTGCTTGAATTATCTTCACAAATGATACTTAGCTTAATATTCAAATATTTGAAACAGGTTTTAAAGACAGGAAAATTTACATTTGTAGATTTGTAGTTTTGAGAGCTAAAATTTGATGGCTTCACAAGAGGGCAAACAAGCACATGATCACAGACATGCAGTGAACAGTGATGTGTAAAATGCCTACTTAGATTTTAGCTGGTTTCCTCTCAGGTTTGGGGTTATTTTTTAACTTTTGCTTTTGCTGAGGTTTTTTTGGTGTTTTTTTAGCAGAATGAGGCCTAGAAGTTTGAGCAATTAAAGTATTGGTATAGGTACAAGCTACCTGTCTTAATAATGGGGTTAGAAATGGCCTATTTGGAAATGCCATTAGCTGCCAGTACTTACATATTTGTTGTTTTGGGGTTTTTTTCAGCTCAGCTGGTAGAATATTGTCTTTGTGAAGAATTTAGAAATTCTTTTTCTGATTGTGGTTAATTAAATCTTAACTGTCCTCCACAGCAGAGAAAAATTCAAGGCAGATACATAAAAAGAACCAAGCTACTGCCAAACACCTTTTTTTTTCCTCTCAAGAATTAAGGAGTTTTAGTACCTGAGGAAGAAAAGTACCAGTAATATGATCTGCATAAATACCACATTTTTAAAAGAATGTATAAGAGGAAAGCTTTGTTTATATTACCCTTATTTGTAGTACAGGAACTCTCTATTATGCTGTTTCTGGACAGGTATCATTCTCCCAGTGTCAAACAGAGCTTACTAGACTGCCAGAAGGACAATTTCATACCTCATTATGAAGACAGATCCTTCTCATAGCTTTCTTTCTCAGACTAAGGCATCCAAAAGCCCCGTGTTTCACTACCCATGATATCACTTCATTGCTTCTACACTTACTATGTTACCCAGCATATGTTGACCAGTGTTTTGTTAGGTAGGGTCTCTCATGCTGTTATGTGAAATCATGTGCCAAACCAATATTAGATGTCACTACTTCAGCTATTGGAGTAGGGGGTTGAGGTGAGAAAGCCTATGACCTTCATTTTGTTTCTTTGAATAGGTCATTTGTATAAATACTGTGGGAGTCAACACTATCTGTGAGCTACCTGTTAGGCAAAATCCAAAGCATGTGATCCCTAATCCAAAATCTACTGTGAAGAAAAGCATATCTTTATACCACACACATCATCCAGTAGAGAAAAAGATACAGGGAGGCAATTTCTTTTTCCTGCAATCACATGTCTTTGGAGGAATAACACTTAATTATAAAACATGGCCAACTTCTGTGGTACTTGAGGATACAGAGAGATAACTTCTTGTCCAGAGATGTTGAAGTCTGTATTGAATATGGACTTTTGAAAAAATTCTGCATATGCCAACACATTCACTACCCACAAAAGGGTTTATGCATGTGAATGCAGCACAGTGAATGATTCCCGTTGTTAGAAACCCCAGGAATTACTGTGAGACTAGAAGCAGAGTCCTAGGATGCCTTCTGGTGTTCTGACAATTTCCTACTTCAGCCTCTCTCTGGTGTTAATCCCTGATAAACGAAAAGCAGCAAACAGGCTACCAAACACTTCAGCTTTCTTGTCAAATGATTTTTTTTTTCAGGCCTCAGGGATGAGTTGTGTAGCACAGTGCCAATCCTTTCCTTAAGGACCCAGAGGAGGAACATCTCTGCTGCGAGCACTGCTGTGCTCGCAGCAGAGCTGCCCTCTTCCAGCAGGAAAATTCCCACCACCACTGTGCCTTCCCCTCACAAACACTGCCTGAACCAGAGAGCTTTGTAATTATACTGCAATAACAAAATTTCTCAGCAAAGTACCTGATTTGGCTTCATCTAGTTTGATGAAAAGGGGTTTATTAAGTCAATTTCCTTACTGAAGATTTGGTGAATATGTTCCTGCAATGAAATGTCACATGTCAAATGTCCTTCTAAAGGCTTATGCAAGAACATATGTGAACATCGTGTGTCAGACACATTTCATAAATGGTATTAATCCCTTACTGAACAGCAAATGTTTTTTCTCTTGGGTTGGTGCAGAATCTATCAATGTGAAAGCTGAACTGGAAATAAATCAAGAGGAAAAACTTGCCCAAAGAATCATTCTCTACAAGCAAACATCAATCCTAGACTCAAGAAAGTACGTGAACAAACTAATCAATTAACATTTTAAGTTAGCAAATTGCTCTGATTTTTAGAAACACTGTCAGTTTCTTGGGCCTTTACAGAGGCCAAATGGTAGCAATAATTAGCAATAAATGACCTCACCAGCACAATCAAAAATGACCAGCATTTCCAGACCTGTACAAAATTGGGCTGATCTGTACCCATTTGGGTCAGAGAACGAGATTTCCTTGACTCAAGGAGCAGCTGCCTGTTTGCTACATGCAGCTTTATAGCAGCTTTTCTGGCAGGCTGATCTCCTGCAGCTGCCAAACTGGAGGAGAAAGAGATACTGATGCTTTCTACCAACTCCTGGCTGGAAATTTTCCCACACCACGGAAAACCAAAGCATTTTGTGAACTCTTCTTGTCTCACAGCAACGCTAAAAGAATGGAAGTGTTATTTATTATTATAATTGATTCTCAAGGTTTTGAAAATTAAAATCTAAAGGGCAGAAACATGAAAACTGCTTTTGATGCAGATGTAGGTAAAGACCTACCAGAGAGCCTCGTCAGTGGTTTTCTGCTATTTATACATGTATGCTTGCAGCACCCAACTGCAGTGTGATCACATCTATGACAAAATAGATGGGCACCCCATAAAAATTATTTAGACTGCCTAACTGAAGGTGCTAGGAGACCATGGTTCCTTCTAGGTTCTATCTGCTTGTAGTTGCTTGCCACCTCATAAAGCACAGCAGAGAGAAAAGAGTCTTGGAGATTGCTGGAGTATGGAGAAAACTTCAGTTGACAAGGGAGCCAACTAGGGAAGACATTCTAGTGGTTTGTGAACAGAAAAGGTTTGTTGGAAACCACTTGGGGCATGCAATCATGAAACAAGTTTTTGATTCTCAGAAAAGGAAGCATGTGGAAGGGTAGAAGGGAGATGTGTCCTGCAGAATTGCCAGACTGGACAGCCCATGGACAGACTTTGGGCTGTTTAAGAGCCTGGTTGACTCTGGTGGAAGCAATCCTGAAGGACAAACAAGCCCAGGAAGGCTAGACATTCTTCAAAAAGGGTCTAGAGCACAAGTCTTATGAGAAGCAGCTAAGGGAATGGGGTTGTTTAGCCTGGAGAAAAGGAAACTTATTGCTCTCTACAACAGCCTGAAAGCAGCTTGTAATGAGGTGAGTCTCACCTCACAGTCTCTTCTGCCAAGTAACAAACAGGAAAAGGGGAAAAGGCTTCATGTTTGCCAGGTGAGTTTTAGATCAGAGACAAGGAAAATTTTCTTCACCAAAAGGGTTGTCAACCATTGAAAGAGGCTGTCCAGGGGAGTGGTGGAGTCACCATTCCTGGAGCTATTGGAAAGATGTATCGATGTGGTGCTCAGGGACAGCATTGGGTAGTGGACTGGGTAATGGCAGAATAATGGACTCAGAGCTGTAAGACTGACTTTATGACCCTTGTGTGCTCACAGCTTTGAATAGCTAAGCTTTCTTTCAAGCACAGAAAGCCTCTTCTGACTTATGAGAGAGCTGTGACTTCAGCATTTGCTTCCTGTATTTTGCTGCTTACTCAGACACCCTACATTGTCCCTTCCAGCCCAGGGACACAAGGGTGGCTGCAGCTTCATAGAGAGGTGCTCAGAGGCCCAGCTGGGCAGAAGAGCAATGGTCAGCCCCTTTTCCTTCTGCTGTTTGGCAGCTGGATACATAGCCCAGGGGAGAGGACTGTATTAGCACTAATGCTGGGGATCACACAGAGGCACCTGCTGGAGGAAGGAAGAAGGGACATGGAATGGCAGTAGCTGTAGGGAATGACTGTGAAGCAGCACTTTCAAGAAAAATAAATTTTATTCTGTTCACCTATATCCAGACTTCACAGTCAATCCCCAAGGCTGATGAAATTTTTTTTCCATAAATCCCAGCAGCACTGAGGTAGGAACAGTGTGTCAGCACAGCCAGACCAAAGCACAAAGTAGAACATGAAGCACCAGAGACTTCTGGGATCCAAAGTTTGTCATCCATAGGCTTTTGATGTCTAAACACCACAACAGCCAACACATGTAGAACCCTCAAGGCCTGTTTATTTTCAATCTGAGAGTCAAAGGGTTTTTTCCAACTTGAACTATCACCTTTAACTTGAAAACTGCTTTAGTTTACCTGCTACAGATGAATGCCCAAACACAGCTTTTCTTAGAATATCAGTAATATCCATTCAAATCCATTCAGCATTAGGAAAAATAGAGCCAGAAAGTACTCAAAGCTGATATTGCAGGATATGGTAAATTCCTAATGTAACCCCTACCTAAGAGTTTGTCCTATTACCTTCATTCCATCCTTTTGTAACATGGATTGAAGCAAGCACAATATGACTGACCTATTCCAATGCAGCAACCTCATTTAATTCCACTATTTAATAAAAATAGGAGAAAACACCACCCTACTTGTAATATGCAACCACATTCACTGATCTCTTCAACAGCTGCATGCAACTCTGCAGACAAGTACTGCTCAGGGATCCACGTTTCACTGAAACAAAAATTTGAGATGCACATGTGACCCAGTAACAAAATATTACCAGCAGGCTATTTCCATAAAAACACTGCAAAATCTTTTTTTTGCTAAACAATTGGAATCTTTCAGCATCAATTAAAAACGTTTAGATTCTTCAAAGTCAGGCTTGAGCTGATGGCCCCTATTTCTATTAGTGTAAATTTTAGAGATGTGAATTGCTTTTAGACATGAGGTATTGACTGAATACACAATCTTGAGCATAATTTTTTTTGTCATTACATGTCACCTTGTTACAATTGTTTTCCATTTTGGCAGATACTTGCTCACTTTTGTTCTATGCAGAATTCTGTTGTGTTCTGCAGTCACTTGATATCAGGAAGTGTTTGCAGTGCGTAGCAGTTTATTGAAGTAAAATAGGTAAGACATTGCTCAAGGGTAGTGGAACTTGTAAGAGCAAGTAATAATTGAGGACTTTCAGAACCATTCTTCCAAATAAGGATTTTGAGATAGGAGTCAAGGTAGAAACCTAAAGGATAGAGAAAAAAATAGAAAAAAAGTCTGATGGTTTAGTTACTACATATGGTATCATACATACCATAAAACTAAGTTTAAATGATCTACTGCATTTAGTTAATATAAATGCAGTACTTCCCTCCTTCATATCAAATAGGCTGCAATAAAAATTAAAACATTCTGAAGTAGTCTGCTTATTTACTTTTCACTACTTTAATACTTACAGAACTATTTATTCCAGTTGCCTCAGATTCTTCCAAGAAAACAAAAGCCTGCAATGGTGTACTTCTTTTCCACACAATAATTACTTCTTTCATGGCTGTTTTGGAAGACCAACTTTAAAGATGTAGATATTTTTAACATTAGTTAAGGGCTGTCTCCAAATGCAGCATAACATTTTGTACTCTAGATTCATCTTATCTGTTCTGCAAAATTTTACCAAAAGCTCATCTATAAACACATTCTTGATCACTTGAGTGCAAAAGTTCATTACAAGACTATAGAAGAAACTCAGAGCAGCAGAAGCAACTCCCTGCCTTTCAAAAGCTTCAGCTAAATCCAGAGAAATTTTCAGGACTCTAGAGCTAGACTACTTGGACTCAAAGATCCTTGTGGGTCCCTTCTAAACCAGCATACTCTGCAATTCTGCTACCTTCCTTTGAACATCTTCAAGAGCACAGATTCATCCTAATTGTGACAGCAGCAAACTCTGAGCAAGACAAGGCCTTGCACTGTAGGGTAACAGAAAAAAAAAAGAGATGGCAGAAATGTACAAATGAGAATCAGGATATTCACCTAGACCTGGGAGAAAGCCTGCAGCTGCTGCTCAGTGCCTAGTTGTGATCAAATAACCACACTGAAAAAAAAAAAAAAAAAAATCTATCAAGGACCAGATGTCCAAGGCTTCTCAGGCTGCACAGAAATCTCCTATTTCCCAGCAATGATTTAGATTCCTGTCCTCCTTTTGTTTATAGTGTAGAGACAGGACCAATCTTTCCTTTCTATTGGGTGAATTCTGCTACCTCTATGGGAAGAGATCAAAAAAGCTTGAAAGAGCCAGTAGTGGGTGAAGTGTTGCTGTTTTCAGTCTGTTGTACAACAGCACCATCCAGCTGTCAAACAAAAAAATTATCAAACATTAATGCCACTATCCAGACTTGGTCCTTATATCACAAGCAAAATAAGTAACTACACGTATTTAAAAAAAAACAAACAAACACAAACCTAAAACAAAAGCCAACCTACAGGTCCCTTGCCTGCTTCTTAATTAATTATATTGATCCACTGTGTTATGCTTTTTGGGTTAATATACGAGAGTGTGCTTTAGGGAATTTAAGAATTCAGCCCAGGTTTTTTCTGTCGAGTAAGAAAGGCAGGCTGAAGCTTACCACTGTTTCAGTGAAGTGTGGAATGTAAGCTCTCAGGTATGAGGAAAAGACCATTATCTTTGGCTCACGACCAAAGGTAGTTAATCACACTACAAAAATTAATGGAAAAATCTCAACTCGTAAGAGCCTATATTTTAGCTATCACACTTTACCACTCAAGCTTCAGTAGTGAAAGCAAGAACAGCAACCTCAGGTGAGGGATAAAAATAATAAAAACTCATACTCCAGTAAGAGATCACTCTTGAGAGACATTACAACATGAGGAAGAAAGCTCCTTGCTCTCCCAAGATTTTTCATAAACTTGTGTTATTTAACAGTAAGGCATATGCAATGGAAATAAATGGCATTTCCTACAAGAGATGACTGTTTACCTGAATTACATCTACAAGGTCACTCCTTAAATTGCCCTCAGTTCTGAACTCATTTTTGTTGTAACATCCACAGGGAGCTTACCATGTGCATCCACTGATGATCAGAAGTCTAATGTTAGACTACTGTTCCTGCATTACACATGCCTCAACCCATCCCATGATCCCACATTCCTGCACTGATACTTAAAAGAAGTAATGCATCCCTAGTTCTGATTTTTTGCAGACCAGTACTAGTTCTTCACAAACACTTTACAAAGTAGCACAGGGTACCTATCAATGCCAAAACATAGGTCAGCCATCCTTTAAAAGAAAACAATGCTAGTGGAAGCTTCCCAAGTAAATATTGTCAGGAAAAAAAAAAAAAAAACAACAACTTTTAAGTGCAACACTTATCCTGAGATTTCCTTTCAGGTTTTCTTTGCATGTAGAAATGCTCTTTCTCTTAGGTTAAATGAGATAAGCTCAAGTTCCTTAAAGTTATGGAAAGAAGAATCGGCATAACCACATCAAGAACGAGATGATATTTTTCTTGCATATATTTAAAAGATACTGTAGACTTTAACATAAGCCCAGAATTTAAGGGCACAGGAACAGAAAAACAGCAAGCACTAGAATAGTAGCTAGAGCCATAGGAGCAAAGAACATGTCCAAAGATACAGCAGAGGTGGCAAATGACAAACCTGTGCCAAGTAGGAGAGAAGGTGCCCTTAGACAAGCAAGGCAGCAAAACCAGAAGAGTCTGAAGAGACACAGCCCTAAGGAAGAGGACAATAGCTCCCCAAAATCTGCAGACAAACAAGAAGATCAAAGAGACATGGTTAATAAGGAAGTATTATGGCTAAGTTTAATGAAAGCAAGAAGTTCTCTCACTATGAAAGAGAGAACAGAGAACACACGACCTTCAGAAGGAGTTGTATTAGAAAGTCATTGAAAGACTATGTCATTAGATCAGAGACAGAACAAAGGTACTAGAAAAAACTGCAATGAGACCAAAATATTAAAATCGGTGAAAAAATAACTGATGCCAAGTGGGGGGAAAAAAAAAAAAAAAAAAGAGGAAAGATTGGCATGTAGGAGGATATTAAAAAGTGGCAAGGATGTAGCAGAAAAGAGCTGAATCTAGAATGAAAATATCTTCAGCTCCACACAGAGAGGAACAAAAGCAACAACAAAAAACACAAAACAACCGACCAAAGACAACAACAAAAAAAAACCAAAACAAAAAAAAACAACCACAAAAAGAGAAAAATGTCAAAGTTTGCACTTTTGGTGAAGAGAAAGCAATTTGAAAAAAAGAATCTTATGATCTCAATGGAAGAAAGTACATTTTCCTTGCCAGGAACTGACAAGAGAACTTGTGACATGCTTGAAGACTGCACAGCTTTGCTTGGAGAATTGTACACTCAAAAGGCATGGAGTTACAATTCATTCCAACAGAGAGGGTAGGATCAATCCACTTCAAAACTCAGATGTAGATGGAGAACAAAAAGGAGGAGCAAAGCAGATTTTGTGGAGTTACTAGTCAGATCAAACAACAAGAAAAGAGCATAATCACAGCAAGCATAGAAATTGGCCTACAGTGGAAAGAAACAAGACAAGCCAGACAGGAGAAACAGAAAGCCATGAAGTCTTTCCAAAACAGTCTAAATAGAGAGGCAACACTTTTACACCATCCTTCATGAGGTCAGCCAGAGTTCTGCCAAGTTGATCCCAGTAAGAACTAAAGGATTTCACATGGAACCTGAGCTCATGACAGTAGTTTTTCTGTTTTATCACAGGATACGAGCTTTTAAGTCAGGACACCAGAAGGTAAAAGGTAAAAAACACTATTTCCACTAGACAGCAACTTGTTTACATTTATTAGCTGTTCAATTTAGCTAAAGAATCAAGCTCATTTAAGATTAGAGTACCTGTTTAAACTGAGCTTTGTAATCTTGTATGAGTAAGCATTTCCAAACCCCAGGATTCAGCTGTCCAGAGTCTTAGATAGATGTACTATAGTTAAACCTGCCATGTCACTCAGAGGATCTGTTTACACGTCTGCAAGTCCCCCCTGCCTGCGTGCCACTAAAGTATCTATTTACTATCCACAGAAATTACTATTCAGCTCAGACCTGAGGAGCTCAGTTTTATCTTCACCAGTCTCTCTAACCTTCTAACTAGCAAAGCTTGCAGATCTGATTTACTGCAAGCTTCTGCTGTCGCTGACAAGTGCAGTGGCAGACCTAATGACAAGCTTGTTGGATTTAGGATTTTAGCTCATGAACAGTCTTATTTAAACTGGGAACACAGAATACAACCCATGTGAAAATTGTGATAAAATCACACATGGTAAATCCATACTATTGAGCAGAACAGCTTAGTGCAAGAAACATGTTGCATGTACCAGCTTCTCAACCTGCTCCAGTCTTAGAACTGCAATGCTCACCAACCTCATCTTTTCAAACAGACTTTCTGCAAGGCCCATTAATTATATATTTAGCATTTCACAGCAAGGTAATTTCTACTTCCAAAAGTTTCTAAACAAGTTGCATTGATATCCATATCTCCCAATAAAAAGATGTCAAGTTCCTATGACAGCAAGTATGAATAAACCCAGGAAGCTCTATCCTAGAAAGCTCACACATTTCAAAGTTTAAGATCTTATTTTAATCCAAAATACGGCAACAGTAAAATCCAGTTCATAAAATGGTAACTTGCTGCTGCTAAATCTTCATATGTACAGTGACAACAGTCAATTCAGGTTTCTAGTCAATAGGGCTTCCCCATAGATTCCAAGATTTTTTTTCTTTCTTCTGCTGCAGGCATCTCTGGTTTCACACCATTTCTCTTCCTTTGCATCATAATTTCATGCTGAAAATAGAACAAAGTGACCATGAGAACAGATTTTGCAGAATCTCTGCTCCTGAGCTCTGAATGAACAAGATTCTTTAATATATCAAGACCCAGGTAGTCTAAGCCTGATTAGCTGATAACTGAACATACTAGTAATTAGTTCAAGATACCTGATAGTTTACCTTGCTGCCTCAGAATACAGTGCAATCAGTATTCCCATTACTCTATGCCAGACTAATGCACAATCATCTGTAAATAGGTTATTTTTGTAGTTCACACAAGTATTTAAAGGCTAAGGTAAAATATCTTTACTACAATGGTATAAGGAAAGTAAAAAGTAGAAAACAGTTTAACTGCACATACTTTCTCATGATACTCCTCTACCAACTAATAAGCTTTCTATTAGGTTAAAGTAAACATGATCCAAGCCAGTGGGAAACCAAATAACCTTATCGTGTAAAAGTTCTGAGGCGAGGTATCCATTCAAAAGAGAACTTATTACTAGAAATACGTGACTCAAGTTCAGAGGAAAACATCAGGTACTGCAAGAACACTGACTCACAATCTAACACAGTAAACTCAGAACAATCAAGTGAAGTACTTTGATGTGCATGTGCTTAAGTCTTGCAGCAACAAAGACTGAGACTACCTGGGCTGGTAAGTTAGCATAAAACCATCATTAGCAGAGTTTGAAGGGTTCAGAAAGTAGTATGTCAGAAGTAATGTACATAAAGCAAAGCAGAGAGTAAAATTTAGAAAGTTTACTGTGCTTACCCAGAATTTTCTGCAGTTTTTGTACTTCAAAAAATAATCAGTACACATATCCTTGTTATAGTTGTTGTCATTCATACATTTTGTAGTGGCATCTGTTTCCTTTAATAGGGGAAAACATACTTCAGAGCTGAGGGAAGTTACTGTACTCACTGTTTAAATATTTTAACAAGTGCCAGAATATCTATGAAGATAGGAGTGAGCTCTTCAGATGAAAGAACACTATCAAAGAGAGCAAAGGGAACACCTATTACAAAGGATCATCAGAACTTCCAAATAGTGATTTCATTTGGAGATAACAGAGAATAGTACTCTTCAGACAGTAAGTACAGAGTCCACAAAAGAGTTGTTTACAATGATGCTTGGTATAAGTCACAAAAGACTTGTTTACAATGATGCTTGGTATAACTCACAAAAGACTTAAAAAATAACCAAGCTCGTCTAACCAGGATTTCAGGCTCTGGTTTTAGGGACAGACAATTTAAGAGACTGCTATCAGTTGTTTTACTCCTATTTATAGGGAATTACTTGTTGTTTCATGCTTATTATATAATGGATGTTTTTCAGCCCTTCCCATCTTCAGACTCTTAGGAAACTTAATGCAAAATGCTATAATGCAAGTGTGCTATCCACAAAACAGTCCCCTAGAATGGGCATTATTTAACATTGAAATGTACAGACAGATATCTCCAAACTGATCATCTTACCGCTAGACATGGATTTATATCGTGATCTCTAAGCTTTTTTGCATGCCTGGACATTCTAGGCAGACACTCGTACCTTGGCTAGAAAGAGAAAATAAACAGATTAAGTATCTACTTAACAGTAACTCAGGATTAAGTCTGAATTTCAGGATGTAATAAATGCCTTCTAGTAACACAGTAACAAACTTATTTTGCAAAGTGTTGTTTCAAAAGCAGTAACAGCAAGACAACACTGGCAAGTTTAGTCCATCACCAAGACTGCTCACTCCCTGATGAATTCCTGCAGAGAATGGAGCCACTGCAGCAGCCTTCACACCAGCCTGTGTATCATGGAGGAAGTGACCGTGTGCAGGAGAAACAGCTCCATAGAAGCTGTTCACAGCCAACACACTGTAGACACTTCAATTAATAGTGTGTGGGAGGAATGTACAAATAAACTTTTCCAGATTTGTTCCTATTCCTTAGCCGGATCACATCTGCATCTTCACTGAGCTTTCCCAGGTACAAATGCCCAACTATCTCCATGTTGCTATATCAAATATTTATTAGAAAAAGAACTGGTTTCACCGCAAGGTGGGACCAGACCCACGTACACTGTGTATGACAGCTCGAATCACGTTTTTCACCATTTAGTAGTTTGACACTGACTCTAGGAACCGTAAGCTTGAGAGACACAGAGCTCAGTGCCAAGAAACTACACTGATCCAAGACGATGACATCAAGATGAACAGCAGACCCTCTTTCCATTTACAGCTTCCTATACATTGCCTCTGGCACACATACAGTGACACAGGTATGTGCTCCAAACAAATACTAAATCTAACAAAAAATAAATTAATGTTGACCAGATGACTGTTTGAATCGATGCAATCAGAAACACAGGACAAAGGGAGCAAATTTAAAGTACTGCTAATGAAGGACACAGCTTAATCTTGCTGTTTTTTACCTTCTCGAAAAACAGCCATACTAATTCATAACCAAGACCTGCTTCTGTACACATTGGGGAGTGATAAGTGCAAGAATGCAGTAAAAAGCCCATTTTGCTTGATACCAGATTTTCAAAATAAAAATACTGCTCTTTGTAGCTCATAGATGCGGCTTCTCCCTTGAGTAAGAGTAAACTATTCCCACCAAACAAGCCTTAGGTTTTACAAGCTGTGCATGTACACTTTCCTGGTGCTTGGAGTACTCTTTGCTTTCCATATGATCATCTTCTGAAAATGGGCCTTTTAATTAACAGCATCAGGAAATGCTTTCACTCTCCTTTGAGAGCTATCCAGCAGCTTAAGTTTGTTTCACAAGCTAGGCAAATATTCTCTTTTTTGGTGGGTGGAAGTATATTTTTGATCAGGCACTTCCAGCTCAAATGGAAACATAAGCACATATACTAGCATCATCACAGACTTCAAGAAAGGAGAAGGGAAGGGAGAAGCAGGAAGCAAAAGCAGCATGCCACAATGCTTCACTTAACTCACCACAACAAGATACAAGATTTTTAGATGTTTGCATGTGTCTGTGTTATGACTCTGCATTTCATTGATACTACCACCTAGGCAGACATGCCTCAAGGTGTATAGTGTTAGTCTGACTTCAGACTTACTCTCTGAAAGAACACTTGTGAGTCATAGGATGTGCCATCAACATCAGCGTTCCTTATATAAACTGCACTTGACACTTACAGTTTGATGACACTACCAGAGTCTGCAACCGTGCCTGGCCCAAGGAACAACGCACACAATCCATTAAACACCTACTAAACGAATAAGCAGTTCAGGTTCTAATAAAGATGCACAGCTCAGAGCAGGCAGATGCTTAAACATTCTTAGTACTACCCAAAAGGTCTGATAGCTCCTGCGCGTGTTGCTCTTTCCCCCTCGCCGAAGTACTTCAGACTTGAAACATTATCAGCTGGAAGGGCAGGCGGGTCACGCCGAAATGCTGCTGTGTGACTGAATGAGCAGTTGGGCAGGAAGCGAGCTTCCCCCTCCTCCCAGGTTTTACACACGTACGGGCTTCCCTTCCTGCTTTCAGATTACAGGTCAGAGCCCAGCCACAACCGAAGGCTTGTCTATTCTACAGTTCTTAATTATGCTTTAACACATTAACAGTTGTAAACCGTACCACAGAGAACCAGGGCTGCTGCTGGCACTCTTTAACCCTAGGGCTTTTTCAGTTCATAAACCATCGGGGCACTTTGCTACAGACTCCCGCCCATTGAAAAACGTTTGGTCTGCTTTAAATGCACACATATAGATACAAATTCGCTAATTATGCTGCAATATAGACCAGCTAATTAAAACTTTGAACCCTGGAGCCAAGGTCGTACTAAAAATCCTACAGCTTTCTGGGCTGCTAGGGCGGCGGAGGCAGGAGGAGGCAGCCGGCGGGCCCTGCCGCTCAGCACCGCGGAGCTGCCGCCTCGCCCGACTCCGTTTCCCGGGGAGGGCCAGGGGCCGTCCAGGTGCGGAGGCGAGGCCGGCGGCCCCCGCCCGGTGCCTGCCTTCCACCGGCGGCGGAGCGGCCGGAGGGGCCCGGGGACCCTTCTCCCGCCCCGGGTCTTTCCCCGCGGCCGCTCCCGCCGCCTCCCCTCGGCACCACCTGCCGCCAGGGAGCGGTGCCCGGGCCGCGCCGCTGGGCCCGAGCAGGGCTGCCCCGGCCCGCGGGCGGCGAAGGTCGAGCGAGACTTCCCTCCGCCGGCCGGGAAGGGGAAGCGGCGGGCGGGCGGGCGCAGCGCGGGTCTCCGCCGGCGGCACTCACCTCCGTCCCCGGCCGTGTCCGCGGGAGCCCGGGGCGGGAGGGGGGCAGCCCGTCTCCAATTCGAAAGACGTCAGCGGCTCGGGCAGCGCGCTTAAGTACGGGCGCAGCCTACCCCGCTCCCGGCCCCGCGGCTCCCCCCGGCCCCGCGCCGCCGCCGCCCACGCCCCGGCGGCTCTGAGTGGCACGGCCGGGCCGCCAATGGCGGCGGCGCCGCGCCCGCCCCGGCCGTGAGCGGCGCCTCCTTCCACCAACGGGGCGGGCGGCGCGGTCCGCAGGCGCCGGCGGCGGGGCGCGGCCGCGGCCCTGACTGACTGGGGGAGGCGTCCAACCCGCGGTGCGTGTGGGCGGCGGGCGGTGTGGGCGCGGCGTGTGCGGCAGGCTGGGCTGCACCGCAGCGCATACACTACAATGGCTGCTGGAAAGACGGGAAAGCAAACAATTTCCAGGCCCGCCGCGTCCAGCCCGAAATATGGGGAAAAAATTACAGAAAAATCGGAGAACACTGTAAAGGGTGGAAACGGGGCGCAGAGGGGATGCTGAGGCTCCCGCGGTGAGTCTGCTGCGGGTTTGGGGGGCAGGCGCCGGGGTTTAGCAGGGAAATATCAGGGTTATTTAAATTATGAAGGGGGAGGAGGAGAAGGAGGGGGGAGAGGAGAGAGGAGCAGCGAGCAGTGAGGAAAAGTTTGTGTTAACCATCCCTCCCTTCCATCCCTCTCCCCCCATCTCCCGCAGCCCCCCGCCGCCCCGCGTCGGACCCCCCCGGGGGGAAAAGCAGGGGAGGGGAGGCGAAGCGAGCGGTGCCCCCCCCCCACCCCCCTTCCCCTCCCTCGGAGGGAGAAAGAGATGATTTTTCAGAAAAACCTCTCTCAGGAGTTTCCTCCACTCCTCCCCTCCCTCCCCGCGGCGCTCTGTTGGTTCGCGAGGAGCGGGCGAGGCGGCGGGGCTGCCCGGGGGACGGCAGGAGGGCGCGGGGTGCCCGCCGCCGACCCCCGCGGCGGGCCGGGCCCGGGGCCGCGGGGCAGGGGCAGGGGCAGGAGCGGCGCGGCCGCCCCCTCCCCTCCTCGCCTCTCCGGAGCCTGTGCTGTGAATGCAGTGACAGCGGCGAGAGCGGCGAGAGAGGGAGCGGAAGACATTAGAGACCGCGGTGCCGAAAAATGAGGGAAAAAATTAATATAAATTCGCCCACCGCCTCAAACCGGACAAATTTCGCACAGAAATTTCCCCCGTGGACCCGGCTACCCGTGGGGTGTCCCCGGGACCTGGCGGCCGCGTCTTTGGGGGGATCCGGAGTGACTTTGGGGCACTCGACCCCCCTTTCCCGTCGTTTTTTGGACAAAAGTTTTTTTTTTCGTAATAAAGAAACGAATTTGCCTGCTCTCCCCCTCCGAGTAGCCCAGGAGCTTTTCCCTTCCCCATCGGTGTGTGTTTAGAGAAAAGTGTGAACCCAAGTAAGTGCTGAGTCGTGTTGCATTGGGGAGGGGGGTTTGCTAACTGAAAGCAGGAGAGATCCGGAGAGAGAGAGAGAGAGAGCAGGGACAGCTTGTTGTCAGTATCATAAACAACCAAAATGGAGGGAGAACTGAGGCATATAACAAAATAAAAATCAGAAAAAAATGCCAAAAAATACCTAAAAATCGGGGCTGCTCCCCCTTTTCTTCCTCAAGGTAACAGAATAAAACCCGTGTCTTCCCGAGACCGTTTTAAGGTTTCAGGGAGCAAGGAGTTAATATTTATTATTTTTTTTTGTTGATGAATTCTTTGGAAAGGCAAAAGCCTCTTATAACTCGCCACCGACAATGAGAAAACGTGAAAATCCCTTTCAGGACAGAGAGGTAGGGGGAGATGATGGTGCAGAAAGTGTATAACTTGGGGGTAATGTGGAGTGATCCTAGATAAGATAAATGCTGTATGTGGTGCTTTATAACTTCCTTTTTTAATGCTTTTCTTTGGTGTATGTTTGGGGGATTTGGGGAGATGGGGGCTCCTTTCTTTTCCTCTGTCTTTTTCTTTCCCTTTTTTTTTTTTTTTTTTTTTTTTTTTCGGACCGGAATGTAATGCTTTTGTAGTGTCACTTTCCTGATCTAATTAGGATGTGTGAGGCAAAGAGTAAACCTTTCCGGTTTATAAAGTGCATTTTCGTTGCCTTTGAATTTCAAGTTTTCTTGGTGGCTCACTCCTCTATTTAAACTGGATTCTTCAGAGTGGTGTGGGCTTGAGCTAATGCTCCATAGGGAGAGCAGAGAGGGCTCAGGGGCAGGGCACCTCTTCTGCGGGTGGTTGCTGATTTCCCTGGCACGTTCAGTTCACCTGTTTGTCTCCTACAAAGAATGTGTTCTGCAGTCTCCTCGTTTTATTTATATGAAATAATGATGCCTCATCTCGCCTCACATTGAAGTTAATGCGAAAGTGCTGCTGATGTTGGTTCCACGTGGGATCAGGGACATAGCAGGGCATTTTAAAGAGACAGCTTCTCTTTTCCTAGGGCTATCATCACCTCTGCAGCACCTCTGCCTCTCGCAGAGGGGTGGTTCGTTGTTTGTTTTTTTAATGGAAAGGTATCAAATCGGCCCTAGTCTGATAAATTAAGGAAGGGTAACAGGGGGGAATGTGCAGAATCGTTGGGATCACAGCAATTCTTTTGTGTGTAGCAGGTCTTCAGGGGAGTTTTCTTGGTGTGTTAATTAAAATGTTGTGTTTTGGAGAATGTTTTTTGGAATGTATGTTGCAGAAATGAAATAGTCTCAGGTTGTTTCATATTAAGATCTAGTGCTGTTCTGCTAGCTGTGAATTCAGTGGGAGGAGATGAATTCCCTGTGTGTAGGGCAATTTCACAGACATTTTGTGAAAGTTGTGAAGTGCGTTATTTTTACTTTGAATACATTCAGTTTTGTTGGGAGCACGTGAGTTTGTTCAAAAGTTTATTCTATACCTAAATCTCCTAAACCATCCCCAAAGGTTTTGAAAATAGTGAAAAATAACTGTAGGTTTCAATTGGCCAAAGTAGAGGCTCTGTACAAGTACACCTTAGCTGTGTAGTTATAACATCACTTGGAAGAATTGCCTCTGGCTTTATTTAAAGAAAGAAAAGTCATCCTAACTGTGGTCTGGTGTCATGTATATGTGTGCATGTGTGTATGCATGCCTGCTTTTAGCATGGGTTCTGGCTGTTACTGGTTTTTTTCTGAATTTTTAACTTGTAAATGTTTAACTGTGATGATGCGAAATGCTCTGCTTGTCCCTATTATCTCCTATGTATTTTAATTTTATTTTTGTATATCCTATTAAAAAAAATTACCATCACCTTTTAACATGGCAATTTGGTACCTTTATGAGGAGTTGCAATGTTTCCTTTGCACTTGCTTTGTTTTTGGAGTCTTTGTATTTAGTTCTAGATTGAAAATTGAATACAGGTATGCGGTTCTTGAGAGGGAAGATGGGGTACTAAACTTGGAGGTAGACTATTGCAGCACATGTTTTCTGTGAATTTGTGGAAGTTGAGTATGAGTTGTGATAGCCCTCTGAATTGAATAGCATGTGCTTGCAAATGACCTGTACCCTTTCTGCAAGTGTGACCAAAGAAACTTGTTGCCTAGGATAGCCTTGTGGTTAAAGATTTGGGAAGAAATCTCAAAGTTTTCCAGTGACTCACAGTTGTGAGAATTAAATCACATTAACTACTCTTAGAAAAAGGGGTCATTAAGGAAGAAAAATTAATCATTTTGTATAAAGGAATGATATTGAACATTTTTCCAAAACTGCTTTTTATGGTTTAGAGATCTCTTTTATAGTTAGTAAGAATTCAGACTTAAAAGTTCCTTATGAATATTTCTTAAAATGATCTATTATTTTTATTGACTGAAGTAACATTACCCTGGAATGCATAGAAATTTGATAAATTAATAGCAGTTCACCATATGTTGGTAGTTTTAATGTACCAGGGTAGATAGACAGATGGTAGTAGATGTGCAGAACTAACTTAAATAAACTAGTTAATGGTATTGAGAACTCTTCAAATGCTGTGTCTGTGTCCATCAGTATGAAGTGCTTAACATGTCACTACATTTTTACCTAATTTTGAGCTTTTTAATAATTTATATTTTAATGTTGAAAATAGGTATAGACAATGTGAAAGAAGCAGTGTTGTGGAGTATCTTTCTTGACTTACAGCTATGTATTTCGAAGTAAATTCAGTGTATCCAACCATAGTACAAAATTCTGGATTTAGGGTGGAGAAAGAGGAAAGGGTGTTCTCTCAGAATTTGATACTCTTCTAAACTGGATTTAATTTTAAGGTATAATCCAGATGGAGATAATAATAGCAGAAGAAAATGTTGTTTAGGATTATTTTTTTACAAACTTAGTATTTTGTAGAAAACGGAATTCTTCTTACAGGGATGAAGTGTTTTTTTCAAATAAAAATACAAAGTAACTTCCAAAGCTTCATTAGTTCTAAGAGTTAAGATAATCTTCTGTATTATGTATTGGTCTGATTCCATACATGATACAATTTGTTTTTTTCAAGATTTTCTAAAATTAAAACACCTGAGGAAACAAATACTATGGGCTGTTGTTGGTAAAGTTATCCTACTTTTTCTAGGTAAACTGGTGAGGTGTAAGTGTATTAAAATCCTTCTTAGAGACTTACCAATCCTATTCAGTAATGTTTAAAAATTAATAACTACAGTATTCTACAACAGTACAAGCAAATACAGGAATCTTAAGTGACATGCATTCAGCTTTCCTTGAATGCTTAGCTCCAATGTGTCTCTTGATGTGTACTTTTAATTTAGTAATTATCTGAAAAAATAGTTTTCAATGTAGGACTTTTGAGATTTAAATTAAGAAACCTTTAAAAAGTTTGTGTAATTCCAAAAGGCACTGCATACAAAGTGCAGCCACTTCTAGTGGTTGTCCATCTCTGCAGCTAGTTAGTCAAAATGGTGCCCTAAAGTCTCCTCCTTTCAGGGTGTTGCATGTTTTAAAATTAATGGGTTAAAGAGAGTACTACTCATGTTCTAAATAAACCACTGTTTATAACTGTTCAAGGTTATTTTGTAAAATAGATGTTTTTACTTCAGAGTCTAAACCAGAAGTTTTTAAAATTTTCTGTCTATAACCCCTTATGTTGTTAAAACCAGTTTTTGTGAACAAATACTTTTTGGTAGGGTTCTTGAACAAATTTATATGTTTACCAAGCAGAAATATTCTGGAAAACATGAAATCTGTTCAAGTACTCAGACCATTCTCAAATCACTCTAGACTTAAAAGGAGCTAGCAGTGACTATCACTGAAGTGATAGAGAACTTGCTGTCAAGGAGTTATTCTCCAAATATCTGCTACTAGTAAGGATTTAGCTTGCAGAGCTATTGAAAGAAATGTGCAGTATTTATCCCCTGAACTGCTAAGCATCTTTAACTAATTACCAAATGTTTAGGTAGCCTTAAAAAACTATTTAAAAATAATTCAAATATTAGAACAAAGTAACATTTGTATTGTTCAAATATAAAATGTTTAAATTTCTGAAGCATAAGGGTGGTTTTTTTGCAGTTATCTGGGCATTTTGATAATAGACAATTGTGTATTTTTCCTCTAATCAAAAAAGAACCACATGTAGAATTAAATTCAATTTATATTGATTTTTAAATTGTGTGATCTTATAACTTGAATGTAAAACATTGATTAACTCTCAATAGAATCTCTTACCTAGATGCTTTTTTTTTTTTGGTTGTCAAGGAATGTAGTGAGCATTTATCTGAAATTGCATAGATTGCAGTTACTAATGCATTTTAAATAAACAGCTGTCCACCAAATATCAAATGCAAAATTTCCTAATTGTATGCAAGTTCAGAAAACCTAATATTAAACAGAACTGGTCACCATTACTGCAGATTCAGTTTAATTTTTATTTAGTTTGTGTTGTTAAAGTGTTTTCCATCTACATCTGTATCAGTGTTCACCTGTTACTGTGTCATCTTAGGATAAATAGCAGAAATCAGTAGAACTAGAGGGAGTTTTTTGATTTTTGAAAAGATACAGCCTGCTTTTAAGAGTAGTTGTGTGCTAACAGTCTTAAAGGATGGGGCCTTCTCATTGGATGTATTAAATTTTTTAATATTTAAATGGATCCTGCATGTCTAGCAAACGGTTACTGTAGCATCGTGGCATTAAAATTAACCACCATTTATGTCAGGGGTTTGAGATGACTGTATAAGTACATTTTTGACAGTGAAGAGTGGGAAAGGATATATAGTTGTTCTCACATTGAAGAAATAAATCAGTTCCTATTATAGTCTTCTCTGTAGCCTTCTCCTCTCCCCTTCCTGGTTCATTGTGTGGCCAGAGTGTAGAGATACCTTGTCAAATACATTAAAATACATGGCCAGAGTGATGGGCTATTCTATTCATTGCCAGCCCTGGTGGTTTTTATAGATTTACAGGGGGACACAAAGAAAGAAAAATGTGGCCCAATAGGTGTTTCTTTAGAGGAAAGGAAAGGGAGGGAAAAAAACCCCACAGGTCTGAACTATTATAAAACCAAAAAGTGACATAAAAGAAACGAATGCAGCCATGTGTGGCTATAATGCTTACAACAGTAACTCAAAACTCTGAAGTAAAATAGCTCAAATCAGATTTGAGAAAGTCAACTGGGAGTCAGGAAAGTAAAACCTAAGAATTGCCATCAGATGCAATTAAGAAATAACTATGTAAAGAAACTTGGAAAAATGCAAAAAGTATCTGTTACAGTAAACTGAATTGCTATAATCTTCTTTTGCACTTAATGTGCTAAATTCCTCTCTCAAGGAAAATATCCCTAGAAATCAGATTAGAAAGTGTTTAAAGGGAATTATTTGTCAAAGTTGTTTTTTCACTTAAGTTAGGATAACTAATAATAATCTCTTCCATATTGCTGTAATAATACTTTATTTGATACAATTTAGCCATACAGATTGCATGTAGGTTTACTTATGTATTATGCAGGTAATTTACCAGTAGCCTGGCACTGTGTATCCCTAAAAGCTTTTCTTTATGGTTGTGAGTCACATCAGATTTGGCAGTCTACAAGTGTAAAGTATTTCTTATGAAATAAGATGTAGATTGCTGATTTTGCCTTATGCACATTTACTGTGAATTGCCAAATAACCAAAAAAGGAACGAGGGTGTCAGAAAACCTAGCTTCCCTCTTCATGTATTGAGTATGTACTTGTGTCCTATGGGTTATCAGATTTGTTAGTGCATGAATTCTCTAAAAAACCCTGCAAACCATCTGATTCTGAATTAATGAGATCTCACTATACTGTGTGTTTGAACAGCAGAAAGACCCTGTGTACGCAAATCAGATTTTACTGTCTCAAGTGCTTGTCACTTGTAATAAAACTGTTTACTGTGTGGTGTATGTATTTATCATGAATGTTACATTTATATTTGGGATAGATACAGACAGGCACACATTTTAAGGAGACAATTAGGGACAATATCATGTCTTTTGAATCAGTTGTGGTGTAGGAATATTTTTTTTAAGAGATCTTTTTGAAGGAAAGGCAGAAAGAGAGATTTTGGCAGCTTGCTATTAAATTTCAATCAAGCCAGTATAGTTAGTAATAAAACATTTACAAGTTTGTAAATGTTAAGTTTCTTCAAACTCTTACTGTCACGTGTGGAATTTTCATTTATACTATTTTGCATTTACTGCAGCTGCCTACATGCAAGGCTTAGTAATACTGCATTTATCTCATGCAAGTGTAGATAAAATATAAATATATAAAAGTAGAAATTGCCTGCAGCTGTTCATATGTTTTCATAAGATGATACACTACAAAGGTGTAAATTTATGGTGTTAGCTACCTGCTATCAGTTACTGGTGCTCTTCTCCTCACAAGTACTTTAAGAAGAGTAATAAAGTAAAATAAAACAAATATAAAATAATGTCACAGTTTTGTGTTCTGTTTAAAAGCTGAACACAATATTGTTCAAACTTATTTTGTTCAGTGGAAGTTACTGTGGTCAGTATTTATATAATTTATTTCATCTAGGACACTAGGAAACATTGAAACACCTGGCTAAGAGAAGAACTTAGACATAAATGCCAGTTATTTAAATGTTTGGGCTTTTTTTCAACAGTGATTTGAAGTTTTCTTTTATTCTTTTGAATACCAGGATTATGCTCAGACTAAACCACTCCTAATTATGCCCCAGCACAAACATATCGCTTATGGCTATATTTTAATCAGTTTCAGAAAAAGTAATAAACATATTATTGCATCTGTCAAAGGATGGTGTTGCTACATGCTATTTTAAATGGTGTTTAAGTACAGTTATAAGCATACCAGTACAATGAAATCAGCTCTATTCCTAAACAACAAAGTTACATGATTTTTTACTTAAAAAGTTAACCAAGGATCCTAATATGTTAATTATCCTAATTATTCAGGCTGGTTTTAGTATGTGTTGAAATTGCTTTACAAAGTATATGTGAAATATTTATATCAAACTTGCTTAATTTCTTATTACTTGTAAAATGTAATGTTTTCCCAGTTATAATTTTAAAGGGTTTTTTATCTTAGCTCCCTGAGTGTATCCTTTTCTTTTGGATACACTCTTTTCTGAACCCAGCACTTCTTTAACTCGTTTAAAACTCTTTGTTCTCTCAGAATCAATTTGTGTCCCTTTAAGTTTAGCTATTGATCATTTTTGTACTACAAAAATTGTGCCAAGGAATACTGTGAAGTTAACTTGAGCTGGTGATTCTACAAGTCAAAAAACTTGAGCACAGAGTAACACAGGAAACTTAATCATGATGGTGTTTGGGTGATGGGAATAGTCCCTAACTGGATGGATATTAAACTAATCTATGAGGAAAAGATGTCAGGTCTTGTAGCATTAGTCACATGTGTGCTATCACTGTTTCTCATAAGAAATACTCAAACACACTTCTAGTATCAATTGCTGTAGAAGGTAAACAGAAATCTAGATTATACTTTCAGAAATGTTAAACTATGAAATAAGTTTCTTGGGGAAAAAATTGTTTTAGAGGTTTCCCCTGTAGTGTATTATTTCACCTTTGAAACTTGGCCACTTCAGAATATTTGAGAACAAGTAAGTTAAGTCCATATTGAAAAATACATTTCAGTTTCTAGTACAGTTTTTATCTATGCATCATGTAAAACAAACTTCTTGCTCTTCATTATATTTAAATATTTGTACTGAAAGGAAAGTGCATTTAAGAAGTTTTTAACTGCATTGATTGCTTGTCAATTTGATTGGAGTAGCAAGATACTTTAGTTTGGGAAGGTTAAATATGTGCTATTATTTTCAATTTTTCTGTACTTTGACTAATAAAACAACTTCACATAAAACGAGACTGGATCTTTCTTCATTCCTCAAGTGAGAAGACAGGTGTATTCAAAAAGGTGCTCTGGTGACTTAAATCACTGCTCCTTAGTCCTCTCAGAATATTTAAATAATATGAATTTGTAATATCAGTCACATAGTCATGTTGCAACCTTGAAACTGATAATATATTCAGTTGTCTTGAAATTAACTCCGTAATTCTTCATTAGCAGATTAAATTTCCTAAAGGTTTTGTCTGAATAAGAACTTGAGTATTGTGCTTCTTGTTCCATTTTTCATCAGGAACCAAGCACTAAAAAGTCTCTCAAATGCTGAACAAAGCCTTGAAGATTTAATCGATGCTCTATTAAATGTCCCCTATTCTTGTCATAGTTTTAGGTGTTAAACTGTGGTTGAAGGTCAAATAATCCCTTCTGCTAAGCATCTGAATATCATCATAAAGGAGGCAGTTTGGTATTTGGAGGTAGTTTTAGCATGAAAGTTTCATGTAGGCAGCTTAACAAAAAAAGCTAAAAGGCAGGAAAAAATTAGCTGTCAGGTTGCAAGTGCTTTGTAACTGTCCTGTGAAATATATTTAAATCTCATTTCTTACTTTGGGATTTTAAGACTCATAGTTTGAAGAAGAAAGAGCTGAACTAATTTGTTAATTCTTTCTTCCCTAATATATATAAAATTTGCCACCATTTTGGCTGACAACTGCCTCTGGAGAGGGACTTGTTATAAGGATGTGTAATGATAAGACAAGGAGTGAAACTGATGGAGGATAAGTTTGGATTTGACATTAGGAAGAATGGAAGTGTTCCACTGGTGGAGCTTTGAGTAACCTGGTCTAGGGAAAGATGTAAAGGTCCATCCTGCCCATGGAACTGGATGATCTTTAAGGTACCTTCCAACTCAAACCATTTTACAATTCTATAATATATCCAAGCTTTTTGTAACTTAGGCCTTTATAGGAAGGTTATGAGGTCTCCTGGACAAAGATAATATTGCCTTTGTGAATTAACTTATGAATTAACTGTTACTTAGCAAATTTGTAATTTTGTGATGTGATTTGTGTTTGGGGGTACATCTGAGAGAGAATGTAGTCAAAATTGATTCGCTCCCTGTCCGTGGCAGAGTTCTGACCCAAGGAACAAGTGTTATATCTTCTTTCTTTGAGTATTTTTAGACTGGTTATTGGGGGTAAAAAAATTAATCCTTTCTTTAACCTCCACTTTTTGCATTTGTCACTTGTTTAGTTAGTTTTTTGATATTTTTTTAGTATGTTGCAGTGGCTGGAAAAGTTACTAAATGATCTGAAGTATAGAATTTCGAAGTGGAAGAGGGAGATGTTTTTCCCTTCTGATCGTGACCAGATTCTTTGAAAGTTTGCTTTTCTTTTCAGTAGTGCTTTGCTATAAATGAAAACAAATTAAATTCAACAAACAGTTAGTAAAAATGCATGGCCCAGGTTCCTCTTGCAAAGCTTATTATAGTCTAGTTGGATGAGCACCTTCGAGATACAAAGCCTCTATTTCATGCTTTCCAAACGTCACCATTTCCATCTATCAAATTTTAGGTAGGTCATTAGCAAATGTGTAGTAGTAACTGTATGGTCTGTAATGCCAACATAATAAACCCATCTCAGAGTGAAAGATCTGTGTTAAAACTGAAGTGCTTCTCGGGGAGCAAGTGACCATGACCTTTTTTTTTTTTTAATATTGTAACATTCATTTGAGATTGTTTCAGGTGGCACTCATTGAAAGGGGTGGTCTTTCAGATTGGCAAGAAGCAAGCTGTTCAGAGTTTTTCTAGTAAGTTAAAACCAGTATTTTTGTATCTTCATTCAAAAACTGGTGGTCATTGAGGGTACATCATGGAACAGTAGAGTCATGTGCTTCTCGGCAGGGGATGCTGCTTAATGATGGAACTACAGTGTCCTGAATGTGGAAGGAGCAGACCAGCAGTGAAGGATTGGTTGCTTTATAAAGTGTGAACAGGGAACTGCTAAATTCTGGCTTTTACAAATAAATTAATTATTTGGAATAAGATGCTTCCTTTACTTACTGGCATTTTAATTTTTTCCTGCAGTATCAGAAATGGACACTTAAGGATGATTTTACAAGCTTGTCAGCTTGAAAGAGCAATTAATGTAACCACAAATGAAGTTAAAATGTTCAAAAACTATTAAACTGTCTTGAAAGCAAAGCAAAATAACTACTGTATTAATCTGGTGATATTTTTCAGTGAAAGTAAATAATACTTAAGTGTCGTGAGAGATTATTTTAGGGATAGCTTGGATCCTTCTATAAGAGAATTGTTGGTATATTAATATACTTGTTAATATAATACATGATGTACATAATTCAGAAGAATGTAGTTTTTGATAACAAAACCATTATAACTCGATCATAGAAAAAAATTACATTATTTCTGCATATCCATAACCTACATATGCCTAGGTATTCATGATGATTTCTGGAAGCAGTACAAACACAAATCTCTTCTGCTGCATTCAGATAATGCATGATAAATTGCTTTTTAAGGTTAGTGAATGTTGGTTTGGGGGGTTTGAATTCAGAATTAAGAGCAATACATAGAAAAGTGGTACTGTGCTGACTTAGTAGCACAAAGTCTTTTAGTCCAGTGTCGAAAGTACATATTATGAAACCTGTATGTGGGTGTTACATGGCTCTGGAGTTGACTTTCTAGTAATATGGAAATTACCTAGGAAAGCAAGTATTTTGTTTTGTTAGAACTACAGTTTCCCTCTGGTGGATTTGCCTTTAATTGAATTCTGCTCTGTGATTTTTTTTGGTCTTATTATTTGCACAAAATTGTGCTCATGCTTTTTCCTCCAAAAAAATACAAATAGTATTGTATTCCTGCTGTGATTATTATGCATAACATCTCTGACTCAGCAGATCAAAAGTTATGTTTACTGGAAAACAGAATTAACATTTTGTCATTTTTTTAAGAACACTTAAAAATAGCTGTGTCAAAAGAGATTATGTTTTTAACATGCTAATCCACTAAGCCATCATACATCACTCTGTAGGCAATGTTTTTATTCTAAGCAGCTACCTCTTACAAGAGCCCATCCGAGAGATTTCAGGATAGCCCAGAAATATACCCATGAAGTTGAGTTCTTTAGATGAGAAACGTCCTCAATAGATTGCATAATACCTTCATTATCAAATTGCCGATTTTTTTTTCTGAAGAATTATCAGCATGTTTTGGCCTCCTCTGAGGAGTTCTGGCTGTTGGGGACAAACTGATGGTTAAAACTGACATATGCAAAATTTGTTTAGCAGTGGAAGGGTGTAGTAATTCCTAATTTTGATGGAGATATTACATTGTGATAACCAAATACCTGAATAGAATACTGTACTGATTAGGGAAAAGACAAAGGAGTATGAGAATTTATGCCAGGTGGACTGGAGAGTCTGAGATTCATCTGGATTAGTTGTTTCAATTGCTAATCTTGCCCCATGTTCCTCTGACACTTTGTTTTCTGAAGTTGTCTTTTCAGTGTTTGTAATTGTATACTGTTGCTGAGTAAAGAGTCACGCAGACGTGGGAAACAGCAGTACTGACTTGGCAGAAAACTCTGTAAAGTGCAAAAAATGCAACAGAAAAATAGAGTTCTGTCCTATCTTTTGACTTCAGAAATCTTAAATGTTGCTTCTAAGAACAGTAGATATACGTGTGGTAGTCTGAAATTTACCTACATTTTGACTGGCTCTGTGTACACTGACTACTAGAATTTTTTAGGTAATAAATACCAATACAAGGAATTTGTTTGTGTTTAGTTGAATTACTGTGCAAGGTTTGCTGAAACAGCATAGAAGTAACCATTTAAATTTATTTTTTAAATGCTAATTCAGAATGGTACAACATGACTGAAAAATTTAGCTGGTTGTTACTATGTGATACTCTATTCTGGCTAGTTATGGAAGTCTATTTAATTTTATCTGACAGATAGAATATTTAACTTGAAAATGTGCTACCGCCTGACTGGCAAGTTGGGACATTGCCGACTGTGATTTCCTACTGGCAAGAAGTCTGTTTTAAGGCATGTTTGGCCATACTTGAAACTAACAGAGTTAGCTAAGGTTTGATACGCTGCTTTCTTCTATAGGCCCACTGAAACGTCTTTTGGAATTTGTGCCAGTGTGTTTTTGGACTGTAGAATGTAGAAGTGTGTTTCATACAATGTAAGACTCCTCAGGCTTGGTGGCATTAGCCCTGTGCCTTGAAGTGGCTCTGTGGGGGTTTTGTTACTCTGGTGGTCAGTAAACACACATAGCCAGAGCATCAATACATTGTGGCTTTGATCATGTCCCTGTGTAACCATCTGCAAAGAGCAGTGCTGTAATGAGACTCAGGGAGAATACGGGAAAGAAAGGATTATGTGATACAGGGAAAAATGAAACATCATCAGGCCTACACTGGCGATGTAGCAATAGTCCAGAGAACTGTCTCCTCACTGTGCTTTCCTGTAAGGCACTGCACCAAACAGCATGAGATAGTATTTCCTACATAACACTTAGGGATTATGCTAGTAAATAAAGTATTTTCCACAAGGAGTTATATGTATTAGTAGACTGAGGTGCTGCATGGAAACAACTATGCCAGTCTTTATATAAATTGTTTTTAAATAAACTGTTGAACATGGTGGTGTTCCAAACAGTCACAGTTTAAAATACTGATAAGGAAGAAATTGTTGTAAAGTGTTTTGTTCCGAAGCTGTATACTGAGTCGTCCTGGCAGACAGAGTTCTTTATTCTTCCAGGGCTGGATTTTCACTGAACAATTAAATGAAGTTACCCACATTTGAACTGATTGCTGAAGTGAGTCCAACAGGCGTGAGAGCGGTAACAGTGAAAATTGATACATAAATCACTTTGTGGAGCTGGCTTGTTAACTGCATTAGTAAAAAATACATTATTTGACTCACTGATATAAATATAAAAAAACCTAAAAACAAATACCTAGAGAGTTTTGTATGTAGTTAGGATAGGGTATTACTCAATTTACATGTATGACCAGTGCAGAAACAGAGAATGTCTCTAAATTCAGCAAGTGGTGTGTGTTGCTCTAAAGGCAGCAAGTGACTCATGTGACTGTCTTAGCAGCTGGGCAGCAAGATTAGAGAGCTACTATGTACACATTCCCTTACTGAGGGGTCCAAACTATTGCTAAATGAAGTTGTATTACTGCCAGAAAGTGAATAACAGGCATAAGAAAATATTATAAATAAGTGTGTCATCAGGTTAGTGCAGTAGTTATTTCAGACAGTCATTAAAGTGAAGGAAAAAAAAACCCAAATGCAACTTTTCCAAGATTCACATTTAAAAGATGTTTGTCCTTTTTTCAGACTCTAACTTCATATGAGATTACATGTGAAGTGTCCCTTTCAATTTAGAGATTTGGGAAAGTCATCTTGGAATGGCTGTTTCTGACACTGCAAGGAAAAAAATGAGAACATTAGTGAGTAAAGAATCTTATTCCAAAGAACTCATTTATTTGTAAAAGTACTAAAAATATGCTTGTATCATGAAGTATTTTGATTTGAACTGAAATTGGCAAAGTGTGTACTTCTTGGTCACTTGCTAATTTGAAGACTTATTCATGATGTTATTCCTCATGTATTTCCTAATTGTAAGAATCTGTGAAGTTTGTTCCAAATTGTCTTTAAGTTTTCCTGGCATGCCAGTATGGATTAGTGGAATATGTATTCTTTTTATTTTTTCTTATGTTTCCCTAATCTAATTTTGGATTTTTTTGCTCAGATACTTGCTTTTCTTAAGAGAGTTGCTAAACATTTGTGAATGCTTTGTTCTTTATACATAATGTGTTTACAGTTACACATTGGATTTCAACTATAATTTATGGATTTAAACTGAAAACTGTCACCCTGTCAAACATCTTCAGGATTAACCCTCGGGAGAAGTCCTTTGAGTCCTGAGGACCAGAGGACATACACTTGACTGTTGCAATCAAGTAAATTGATACAGAAATCAAGAAGACGTAAATATGAAGCTCCTTAGTGCTATTTTTAGTGTCAACTTTCAGACCATAATTACGTTTTAAAGATGAGAATGTATTTACCGAAGAGGAGCTTTTATGTTTAAAAAGCCAAATCAGACAAGAAGTCGAGCTCATGACAAATTCCTTACAGTAAAAGAGGACCAGAAGAATGTGTGTTCCTAGTTGTCATCACTGCGTCCCAGTGTCCTCAACAAGGTTAAACTGTTTGTTTGTTATTTTGCTTCACGTTTTCCGGATTTCTGCTTTCTCTGTTTTTCTGTCTAGCAATGACTTGTTTCTCATCTTGTTGCTCTTTCCTGTTTATTCCAAGTTTCTGCAGCTTTCCTTAACGATGTTTTTTCAGTTACCTCTCTAAGAAAAGAGAGAGCATAAAATAAGATTGCCCAGAGTAGTCAGTGCATCTGAAAACTACCTTCTCCAGGTGGACCATCATTTTAATAACACTTTCAAACACCTTCATCTGACCTTTTTATTTTTGCACATTTAGATTTCTTCCTAATCAAGTCTCTTATTGTTTTGAAATCTTTGATTTATAGGAAAAGTTCACTTTGGGTTTTGTTTTGATTCATTCTTTCTGAATGTTTCGTTACTACTTTTTAATGTACCACTTTCTGTATCAGATTTCTATTCTGCTTTCATTTTTCACTTTCAAATTACTCATCAGTTGCAAAAGAAAAATGTTTCTGCACTGCTTAGTCTGATGGTGGTCTGTGACATAAGATCACTAGGAAACAGAAATGTTTGTGTATTGACGAGTAGTTTATAGATAAAGCACTAGCAGATTGTGACCAAGGATATACATACCTGCAAAATATATTGATCCTCTGACTACTTGATTGCCTCAGTGGATTCTTGCATGCTGTTCTTAACACATTCCTTGAGATGAACCATCTGAAATATCCATCTGCCAGCAGGGTTTCAGCTCCTGGGTCTTGCTGCCCTGTGTTGTGTGCCACAGCAGCTTCTCAGGCTTGGACTTCCTACCCCCGCCCCAATTCCCCCCCCCGCCCCTCCCTAGGGAAGACCTCTGCCATACTGCAGTTTTGTCGAGCTGTTACCCTTTCTTCTGCAGCATGCTTTGTTTTGTTAGTGCACCTTTGCACAGCTGGAAGAATTATATAAAATAAGCAGCTGCCCTGAGAGGATTTTTGCATGAACTTGGACTTCGGCTTGTTTGTTTGTACCTTTCAGAATTACACCCAAAATTTCTTAGCCACAAGTCTGTGCTGCTCCACTGAGCTAAACAGGGAAGTATCTTCTCATGGATTCTAAGGAGGAAAATTCTTAATCTACCTCTAACCAAAAATACAGTATTATTTTTAATAAATTTCGTATTCAAATGTCCAAGGAGAAACAGCTGAACAAGATCAGACGAAAATATCTTGTATTTGTATGAGATTGCCTCTTGTAAGCAGTCATGCTTTAAGAAAGGAATAGGAAAGATTCTTTCTTGATATAGTTCTCCTCCCCCTACTCTGTCATGCCATTCCATTCTTAGGATCGGGAATTATCCTGGTGTTTGCTTCTTAGGGCTGTTAGAAAATCATGGATATTTTAAAGGAAGTTGAGGTGCTTTTTCTGACGCTATTTGTATCCTTCCGGTGAGAGTTGCACGGTGTCAACTTGTGGTAGTGTGTGCCACCTGCCCAATATGCTTTTCTTTGGCAGGAAGGCCTACAAATAGAAAGAAAAAATGGTTTTGGGGAAGTTGGTAGTTCTTTTTTTTAGAAGAAAAAAAGCCTCAACCTGTGCTCTCTGACAATATTTCTTAGGGCTAGAGTTGCAGTCTCACCTCTTTCCTTGCACTGGCGGGGGGGTGGGAGGGGGGCTGGCAAGTTGTCTGGAGGCTGTAAGTTGATCAGAAGTGACTCTTCAGGTCTTCAGTTTCAGATGTGATTGTGGTATTTGATTCTCTTAAGAGTTGACAAGCTTCCTGGTGAGGAGAGAGAATTTTAGTAGCTACCTTTGGAAAGAGAGAAATCTTGGTTCTGGTGTTGGAGGGAGCAAACCCCCTGGGACAAGCTGAAAAGTAAAGCATGGGAAGGTTTGGAGCCTAGATAACTGGAACACTTTTCTCCATTAACTATAGATACTGTGGTCTTTCACAGGAGAGCAGTG
The DNA here is from genome assembly GCF_052056855.1 of Sturnus vulgaris. Taxonomy (NCBI): domain Eukaryota; kingdom Metazoa; phylum Chordata; class Aves; order Passeriformes; family Sturnidae; genus Sturnus; species Sturnus vulgaris. The sequence continues at coordinate 118,418,756 of NC_142243.1, read as the reverse complement.
GACAGGAAGAATGTTTGTTTCCAAGCACCGGTGACCGGAGAAGAATAAATAGAACTAAAAGAAGCTTTAAGAGTTGTGTAGCTTTGTTAATGTCTTAAAAAAAAAATAGCATCCATTTTTAGGATTCAGTGTACTAGAGGCTGAAAAGGAAAACACAGCAGGCATCTGTCCTTCCCCTGACAAGCTAACAGTGTTGTTTGAAAGAGGAGAACTGAGACATGTGGAAAGGGAAAAAAGCAATTAGAGTACTTGCAGTTACATGTGTGCACACTGTTTAATTTTGTGTGTTAATTTAACAGTATGGCACAACAGTGGCTCACAAAGCCAAATTATGTTCTCTCAGTCATCACCATGGGCACTCCTATACTATCCTGTTTTTCAGGCCGTGGATCATTGAAGGCAAATACCCAGTGGGATGCTGGTTCGCAGAGCAGTATGTATCCCACAGATGGGAGTTCACAAGCCAGTTTTCTGGCTGGAAACTTATACATGGATCTTGACAATGGAACATATTTATACAGAGTTCTGGTATGCTCTGTAGCACGTTTGATGTTTTGCTTCAGGCTCTGGATACTTTGAGAAAACCTGCCCTACAGCCACAGTCCCTGCCCTGGTGAAATGCCGAGCTGCTTGTATGTTGTTTCTGACTCTTGTGACGGAGAGACACCTCTTGCCCAACCTGCATCATGGTACTTGTACTGTAAAGCACCTTAATTCCAAAGAAGGAGAGTCTGCACTGCATGCACGTGATAAAATGCAATGAGAATAAAGTAAATTACTCTTGTGGGTTTTTTTTCTTTAGTTGTTTATTTAAGAATCAAATTTCTGTGGAATTTTTGGAAGAACCTGTTCTGAGATTTCTAGGCAGAGTTTTTCAAAGCCATTGTTTTTATAATCTGTTTAGAATGCAGCTTTCACTGCCTTTCACTTCAGCTTCAGGCACTAAGTATTTCTGCAAATCACTCCTTGTAGACACATGCCAAGGACTGGGAAAATTAATGACCCTCTCTGTAGCATTTAGTTTAAATGACACAGAGATCTCTAGTAGAATCTGAGACCTGTAGGACAGTGTTCAATTATCTGACTCAAAACATTGATTTCTGAGTTACTAATGGGATTGTGGAATAAGTAATTTAAAAACTGGCTGAATTTGGGTAGCATTCCCAGGAATGACAGCTATACCACTATCCCTGTCTTAATTTCGGGTCTCCCTCTCAAAGGAAAGTGTTCAAAGAAAAAGGAAAAGTAAGAAAAGTGTGATAGAATTTTTTACACAGACAAATTTTTTCTACTAACCTTTATGTTTTTGAAATGCATTGTTTTGAATGAATAAAAACTGAAGAAACAAAACAGGGAAGCAGACACTAATTTGTAAAATTTCAGCCCAAACAATGGCAGTTTGGCAGAGTTTTAGGTTGACTTAAATAGAGGAGTTTATCATTTAATGGCAAGTGTTTGGCAGCATGGTGAAATGTGATCCCACTCATTCTGCAAATAGTCAAATATAGTGGATTTGAGTTCACATTTGTACTTACTGACAGCAGCGTTTGTTCTTGTGTAAATTAACTGAGGAATTGTCTTGCTTTGAAATCGAGGCTGGCTAGAGAACTATTACAGCAGGGCTTCACAGCCTGATCAAGGCTGGAGATGACAGTACTTTTTTTTAACCTGATAAAAGCTGATAAAATTCTATGCTTGCATTTTGTTTAGTAAGAATAATTATACTTGTGTGCATATTAAAACCTGGTGTTTTGTTTCTGGCACTGGCAAAACCAAAGTTGTCATGAAAAGTTAGAGGAGTACGGATGACACTTGCAGAGTATTCTCCTGATCTTCAATAATCTGCTTGTCAAAGGCTTCCTGAGCTAAACACGATGAGTTTGTATTTATTAACCTTTACTGGGTTTTCTCCATAACTTTGTCGCGTGGCCTCTTGAGCTTATGCAGTGTCCAAACATGCTGTTGCAAGGAGTTAAACTGCAGAAATGTTTGAAAGGAAGGGGCATTGCTTTCTCAAACCTGTGTCCTTTAGTTTAATTTCACATCTCCAGCTCTTTCATTGGAAGAGCTGCCAGTCTGTTCAGCTGTCTGTCTCTCCAGCCACTTCAGCTGAGGTGTACTTGCATGCTATTCATTTGCATCTCCCTTTTCTGAATGTGTATTGATTTCTCCAGAAACTCCACTTGCTTCTTGGAGCTTGACGTCCTTTTCTAAATTATGTTACTTCTTCACCCATCTATTTATTTGTTCGTGTGTCCTCCTACCCACATCCCACTTGTTCATTGAAGTTTATGCTTTCTTGCCTCATGTAGATGTCAAGCTTATTGTAGTGTTTCACTGCATACTGGGAATTAATTGTTAGGAAATAAATCAGACAGGTGGCAATCTGTGGTGTATGTGTGTCCTCAATACAGTACAAGAGCTATGTAGCATGGCAAAGATACAGGACAAGGTGATGAATTAAAAACGTAGTGAATCAGTTTCCATGCAAAGAAGGCCTAAGTTGCCTTAGACTTTTCAGCTCTGTAAGAGACTGCAAAAGGGAAAGTACTGAAAATAGAGATTTCATATCACAGACAGAATGATAAAGGAACCATGAGTGATACTGATGGGATAAAGGGTGAGCAAAATCATTACCTAAGAGGAAAGAGAAATAGTGGGAAATGGGCTTAGAACAAGCTAATAGAAAGCTGTTGTTAATAAAATGTGAAATTAAGCTGTAGCACTCCTTGCCATGGGATGTTGTCAGTACAAAAGATTACATGGGCACGAGAGAGGGCTGCCAAAATAGTGGAAAAGGGACGTATTAAATCTGTCTAGATCTCTAAGTCCCTAAATCACAAGTGGTGATACTTCCCTAAAATACTGCACACTTGTCTTCCTCATGATCTGCTGTTGGCTTTTCCTGGAGCAAGGCTGCTGGGCTGATGGACTTTTGCTCTGGCCTGCAAGGACCATCGCTGTGTTGCAATGAGTATTCAGGGACCCCGAACCGGAACAAATCACCCAGAGCTGGAACAAATCACCCTGGCTGAGCCAGATGCCTCGCTGTCACAGAAACCGTGTCTGTCTCTGTGAACCTATGTAGAGCCACTTGCAAACTAGTGAAGTTTTTTTCCATGTAAACTTAAAGCCAGTGTTCTGTTGTCTAAAAAGCCTTTTAATTTCCAGCCTAAACTTATTTTGATAAGCTTACACTTACGCTCCTTTGTTCCAGCCCTACTGTCTGTCTCTTTGGTTTACTTATTAAGAACTTTAGTCCTTTTTTTTTTCCCCTTTGGTCAGATGTCTTGTTGTACCATCTCAGATAAATTTTTTGTGAATATGCATTACCAGATTTATGCATAGTGTTCCCAGCAAGATCTTGGTAGTCTGCTATTGTAGCATCTTTATTTCCCTTCCTGCACTGAAAATGCAGCTGCTTTTTTTGAATCATTATATTTTATTTCTTCTGAACCAGCTCTCCTTAGTGGCTTTTACTAGCTGCTTATAGGAGGGTTATACACAAATTTTTTCCAACTAGCAGTTCATCACTTCTCAGCAGAAACCACTGTCTCTAAGAGCATTACTCTGTACTTTATTGTTCCTTTTCATCCTGTTTCTGTCCTTAAGATTTGTTACCATTTTTCATGTGTGTTGTTTCAGTCTGCGCTGTACTTCTGCTACCTCGCAGTTTCATAGTTCCTGCGTATTTTTGTAGTGCTCACTTAAAGGCATAAAAAAATTGAAAATGTTGAATCAAAAAATACTGAAGACTAGTCTTGGCAGAAGTCCATAACTAACATCCTTCCACCTTTTTATGAAAGAAATCTGTTGTCATCTCCTCTTGATCTGCTGCTTTTCCTGTCATACTATTCTTAAACTAACTCCTCTCTTCTCAGCTCAACAAATTGCTGCTCAGGTGGTAGTGTAGCAGATTCCTTATTGAGTGAGACTAAAGTGTTGTGCTTATTTTCTATAAAGACTATTTGTAATGTTGAAGAAAAGCTGGGTGTTTGACATGGTTCAGCTTTTAAAAATCATGTGACGTTTTATTTGATTTTTTCTTTGCCTTCATATTTTCATACTTTCATTGAAAACGTGCTCCAAGCAAGAGGCCACGTTAACATCATTAGCTGTATGTCCAGATAACTTTTCTCCACCTTTCTCAATATTGAAATGAGCCAAAAAGTGTGTACTTGGATTTGATGCTGTTGTGAGCCTGTTCCATCTCATCACAGCCTTGCTTCCTGTTAAATCAGAAGATACCTTTCATATTGAAATACTAAGGTTATGTAAGTGTAGTAGATGCTCTTTTTTAAAAATTCGTCTTTCAGAAAGCCCTGTGTTGGTCTCTGTGGTTGACAGCCATCTGTGGTGCAGAGGACTGTAAACTTCTACATTATTTTTACTCTAGTAGGAGTAGTGAGTTCAAACAGTTGCCCAGTGGTCTCTCTGTTGTGATTGTAGATGTTTGGCAGATTTAGATCACACTAAGTTTATTCAAGGAGATCTATGCACTGCCAATAATAATATGAACTTGGTCATTCAGCACCTTTTTTCACCCCTACTAAGGTGAGAGCATCTCACAGTGCTGTGATATTTCATTAGCCTGCTGTGTTCAGTCTGTTCCATCAGGTTGATTCCTCCTGGATGCTGGGTATGCAAGACAGAGCTGGTGCCAAATCCCCATGTTCAGCAGGGTGCTGAAATTGCTGCTTTCCCGACTGAATGGCTACTGAGTACAGTTAGTACCAAGAGACCACAAGAAATCTGTGCATGCTCTTGGGGCTAGAGACGTGGGAATTTCATACTGCTCATCCCTGTTCCTGAGGTGGCTCTTCTCTGCCTCCTCTTGTGCTGGCACAAAACCACTCCTAAGACTAAGACTGCATGGAAATGGTTGGAATTCTTTCTGTAGGGTTAATTTGGCTGTTTTAGCTCTCTATGGTTAACTTGAATGTTTTAGGTTTCTGGCTTGGCACAGAGTGTGGAAAGGAAAGGAAAAAGGAAAGGAAAGGGAAAGGGAAGGAGGAAGAAGCACTAAACTGTTTCAGTGTAGCAGCATGCTGAAAATAACTAACTTCTGGGCAGACGAACAGAGTGCTGACGTGTGCTGTCTTCAACGTGACAGCTGGACAGATGTGTCCATCCCCGATCCCAAAGCATTAGCCAAGATGCTGTGCCAGAGCTGTTACCCCTGCCTCTGAGCTGCTCATAGATGAAAAGCTGAAAAGCTCAGCTGCTTTTGCTGCATGGTCTGGCTTCCAGCAAGGAGGTGGCTTGTGTCCGGCCAGCTTGGCATGTTGGCTGGCCATGGTTGCCTCTGCCTATGGTTGACCCAGTAAACAAGGTGCTTGCTTAGGATATAGCTGCTTTGCTTTTGGGATTGGATCCAGAGATGAGAAGGTAACTGCTGAAGTTGCTTGCCAAGGCAGCTATCAAATCTGATGACGGATCAAGCCTTGAGGTTAACTAACAGCAATTATCTTTACTGTAGCTATAGCTATTCTGAGTGATTTTTCAGGGGTTTGCTTTGTGTTTTGTTTTGCTTTGTTTTGAAAAGTTGATGCCTCACAGTGCTGGTTTGTGTGTAATTCAAGGGAAATATCAGCCCTCATCTTGGCAAGTACAGCCTTTTCAGTACAAACCTCAAAGTTGTGGTGACAAGTAGGGTAGCAATGAGAAATTAAAACGTAAATGTCTGATACATTCTTGTATTTTCATTTGGGAAAGGCTCCTCCAAAAGCACCCCCTTGCTTTGGTAAGGAAGCAAGTGATTTCAGAAAGAAACATGGTTAAAATCATCAGGCTATTCATTGTACCTGTTTTGGTAGTGAGTCTTTTTTCTTAGCCATTCATTTGCATAACCCGAGCTCTTTTAGACCATTTGGTACCCTTTTCTTTAGCAGATGTTTCCCCCCAGCACTAGTCATGGTGGCAGCTTGTTCAAGGTGGCAGGACTGGGTCAGTCTCGGGGGAGGGATGGAAGCTACAGGTCATAAATAAGAGTATTGTGTGTGGCTGATGATATGTAGCAAGTGTGGTTTAGTAAGATGAGCTTCCCCTGCAGAAAGGGGATGCACACCTTTCTTTACTCTGGCACATTTCTGTGAGATGATAGGAAGCAGGAAAGAAATGTAATTTCTGCGGCCAAGTTTCTATGTGTTACTTTTTCATGTGTTCTTCCTAATAGAAGGCTTGGGTGAGTGCCCTGCTGTCAGACTGTATTACCCAGCATTAGCTGGTCGTGAATCCATGCTTCATGTTCACAGGTGTTGCTTTTTTTCTTAAAGACTGCTCATGTGGGCAGTTACAAACACTGATGGAATGAGCATGAGTCTCCACATCTCCCTTTCCTCCCTCTGGTACTCGGATTTCAGTAAGTAGGGCATTTGCAGTTTGAAATTCGTAATTGTAACATTATCTGTCAGAAATAAAGGGGAAAAAACTGCTAAAATAAGTAGCCTAGAACACACTAGATCTGCTTCAGATAAAGCTGACCATTATTGTGTGCTATTAAACCAAGTGTTTTATAGGATTAATGGATACTGTATTTAAAGAGATTGGTTAGTGGTAGGAAGTAAGGCTGCCAGTGAAATCTTTATTCTAGAGTCCAAATGCAAAGATCTCTTATTAAAATTTATCCAGTTGTTTAGCTTTTCTTAACAGAGGGTTCATAGGTCACAGAAACAAGTGCAGTATGAAATTTCATACTCAGTAATCACCTGCTTTTAAAGAAAAATAGCTATATTCCATCATTTCAGAAGACAACAGTTACTGCTTTTTGCTATCAACATATGCGCCTGTGTGTTTACATTTGTGTTTATCCTAAACTTTTCATTTTTGTTGTTTTGGGGTTTTTTTGTTTGTTTGGTTGGTTTTTTAGCAGTAGAAGCCCTTACAGGCTCCAAAGGATTTCATTGGCTTTCTTTCTAGCCAGTTTTTCCTAAGAAAAGGTGACGGTACCAGTGATGTGAAAAATCCTGTCTGCAGCATTGCCTTGCAATTCATTAACACTGCTGCTTTGCCTCTGCCTGGCTTTGTTTCACTTTTTAGGCTCCCTTCTCCTCTTCACAGGAATCCTTGTTTTGGGGATTTTCTTACCAATTTGTCATCTGCCACATAAAGGGATGGGTGAAGGAAAAAGGGGGCTTTCTTATGAGAGAGCCTTGTTGTTCCTAATTCATTATAACTTGTCTCAGTTTCCTCTTTCTTAATCTCATTTTGCCTCTATTTCCGAACCTCCTCACCTTCATGCTGATGACTCCTCCCTCCCTGATCTTTGGGTTTAGACGAAGCTGGGAGGCGTGGTTAGATGCCAGAAGCCTCAGTTATTACTTACACAGGGAAACTTCATCCTGTCTGACAAGCATACTATTCGTAGCCTTGAGGGATATACCTGAAGGGCAGTGAGTTTCCACTCAGAATTTAAGTAGATTAGATTATGTATACATATTTGTTGTGACTTGGCGGGTATCCCAGTGCCCGAGGTCTTAAAACATATACTTTGCTATACTCAAGGCAAGCTCAACTGCATGTTTCAAAAGATGCTCTGGGGAGATGGGAGGGTGCTGTTTGGAGTCCGCAGAGGTGTTATTTTCTCTTGATCTGATACAACACAGGAATTCTGACTACTGTTCTATCTAGTCCTGTATTTTGTATTGATATTAGGTGCTATCAGATGCCTCAAGGGGTGGTATAACCATAAGATACAGAGGAGAAGATCCTCTCTTATTTAACTCTCTCCTGATTTGTATTTTGTCCTGGAAAAAGAGGGTTGCTCTTATTTTTTCTTGAAGCCCTCTTGAAATCATATTATAATTTTGGATGATCCAGTTATGTATGTAAATCTTGTCTGTCTGACTGTAAGCTACCTTCTGGCAATTAATCTCACAGTCTAATACTTTGCTGTTAAAAAACAAGTTGTGGGTGTTTATTTGTTTAAAATTCGCTATGCTTTGGCTTTATTGAGTGTCTCTGTCATAAGAACAGATGAAACCTGTTACTCTGAATTTGAACAAGTTACTCCACTGCCAATAATTTTAATAGTTTTATCTGGTTGAAAAAAAAACAAAAAAACAACAAAGACACAAACATGCAAATGCAGCCCCAAAATTCAGGTGCTGCGGATATGCTGGAGGGAACTGTGAAGTTAAAACAGCTGTATTTTATGAAATTCTGTTTGGTATGGCACTTTTCCTTATAAGGACCAATGACCAATTGTTTTGATTATTTAGAAGGAAAAAATTCCATGAGAACTGTTACTGAAAATGACTAACTTGGCATTTGTGATCTGTCGCTCCCTTATAACATTTGATGCAATACTAAATTTAAGATAGCTGAAACATCCAGTTAGCTTCTCAGTGCTTCAGATGTTCCTGTGTGACCTATTTATTTCATTTTCTTGTAAATTGCTATTGATATCTGTAAATAAATACTCCTCCTTTTGGTAGTGGTGTTTTCTTAATACCCAGGCCTTTGTAAATAAAGAACAGCCTGTACATCTGATAGAAATCTCCAAGACTCAGTTTGCGATGCACAGTGACCTACAGGCTTCAGCAGCAAGGCTCTGAAGTGATTCCTTGGATTTTGCCACCAAAGCAGGGAAGCCTTGGAAGGAGGAGTGTGGCTCTGCAGCTGCTCATGGGTGGTGGAGGCTCTGGAAGAGCATGGTGGTTAGGGCTGCACTTTAGAAACTAGGAGTGGATGGATCTCGTTGTGAGAGGAGGGGAGACTTGACAGAGAAGTAGGCTGGATTTGGTTAAGTAATTTTGTTTCCTTCTTTAAGCAAGGGCTGGAAGTTGATAAAAATGTGTACGCTGATACACCTTAGATATGAGCTGCTTTTCTCAAAGGTGCCGAGGGGGCTGTGAGAGAGATGGGACCAGGACTTAGCAGATCTGAAATGTACATGTCCATCTTTGGTGTCTTAGTGGCATATGGAAGATGCTTGAATACAGTAATTACAAATCTATCTATTAGAGTAGTCTCTGAAAGATAGAGGATGAGGAATAACCCATTGTAGGGATTTTTCCTTCTTTTTTTTTTCTTTTTTTTTCTTTTTACATTATGATATTCTTCCTATATGCTGAAAAAGATTTTTCTCTAATGAACAGAAACTGCATGCAAAATTCACTGCATTTTCCACTCTTTACTTCTATTTTCCTTTTGTAAGTATGGAAACATAGAATTCACTCAAGCAGACAATAGGTAGGAGTGTCCCTTTGTGAACTTTAAAATGGGTGAAGTGAGAGAGAATTTCTAGGCTGATGATTACTGAGAAATAATTAACAAATCAAATTCACTATGGCTTAGTCCACAGTAGATGTTACCTTGAACACAGTGCAGTTCCTCATACAGCATTGTGTGTCCATGCTGAACTGAATTCTTGATGTTGCATCACAAAGGACTACTTACTTACTACTTACTGTAGCAAATGCTTGTTGTGGTGAGCTGGGTTCCGCTCAAGATTTCTTTGGGTTGATTGCTTGTAATGCGCTGGGTTTTATTTCTTCCCACCTGGCTCACTACCCATGCTCTGCTTTACTCAAGGATCATTCTGAGTAGAGGTAGATGCTCCATACATGTTGGCAGGTAGACAAGAGTGCTGCTTTTTGTGGTGGAGGTTATAAGAAAGTTGGTTACAATAATTGGTTAGTTTTGAAGAGCCTGCCAAGGCTCTGGTGGCCTCCAGTTCATATATGACTGAGCCTACTCGGATATGAATCCAAGTATGGGGTGGACAGGTACAGGTCACTACCCACATAACTGAAAGAGAGAAAACACACCTGGACCTGGCCTCGGGAAGGAATCAGCACAAGGCACCACAAAGGATATAGCAGAAGACAAAGAAATTCAACAGGATTCTTGATCAGTGCCCTCATATGTGCTCAGGGCTGTGGTTTTGCAAGTGACATGGCCACCAAATCCAGGAATTATTTTTTTCTCTCAGATGGTGCACAGTGCCACAACTGAGGCCTGAGGTAAATGGGCTTAAAAAAACCAACAAACAAACCAGCAAAAAAAAAAAAGTCAGTAGCCTCACCTATACCATAGTGTCCTCCTGGCCTGGATCTGCTGCAAGGCACTGTGTCTCCTCAGTTGTGAGCAATACCCAAGAAATGGCTACAGGATCCTGTGGCGGCTGGAGGAGGAAACTGATCGGTAAGTATTGCATGCTCAATTGCACAATAACTTCACAGGAGGGTTTAAACTACTTTTTCTGGAGCATCACTCCATCACTCAGGTAGCAGCCTTTCCCTTGCCATTTAACTTAGCCATTCTCAAACTTATGTCAGACTCCTGTCTTATTTTCTGTGAGCTCCTCATCCATACAGATGTGCTGTCACTCACTGACCACCTCTAAAATTCTGCACTCCAGCTATTGTCCCTCTATCCTTTCATTTCTCTTACTCTCTCATCCAGAGTATCAGCCTTTACTGTCAGTATCCCCTACCCCTCTCCCTGGTCTTCGCTAAGCTAGCCTTGCCTACTTACCAGTCCAGCTCGACTGAAGGACTTCACAAAAACTTTACTGTATCAGCTCCCTGATAACCTCCCATGTCTTCTCCTTCCCCTTGTTCTCTGTGCCCTTGTACCCTCTTTATAAAAGACTCATTTAATGAGGAATAGCATCAAGTTATCTTAGCTGCCCAGCTCAGTTATCGTCACTGTCCAAATCTTTGCAACTCTGTCCTGTACCTACGTTGCCCTATTTGGAAAGCCTGGAGATGTCCAGAAGGAGAGTGCTGACCCTGCTCTTGGTGTTGTTATCACCATGGAGCTCACTGCCTGCTCCCTGCCTTGGGGTACCCGAGGCTGTGGGGAAGGCAGGAAGCAGCCCAGCCCAGTTAGACACAGCAAGGAGCTGCCTGTCGCAGCTGAGCTGAAGCCATGGCATGGCTCACCTCCATGCTCCCTGGAGCTCTGCTCCTCATGTTCGGTGCAAGGGGAGATAGTTTGAAGGCTGGAGGGAGCCATGTGTTCAGGGATGTGCACGAACATAGGGAATGGATGGTGTTGTATGGGACTGCTTCCTCCTGCTGCTGCCTGCACCCCTGCCTGTGTGACATGCTTCAGCTTAAAAAGTATTGGTTTGCTTTCCTCCCAGCCAGTGACTGTCACATCTGTGCTGCTGACTCATGTTTTGTAGTTTGTCCAGTACCTGACTCGACAATTGCAAGAACTCTTGATTACACTTTTTGATGCTTTTATATTCTTTTTTCTTCATCTTGTTCCCCTCAGTGAAATGTCATCTTCTGATACGTCTTACTTTAAAGCTTTAATGATATATTTCTTCGCTGTGCCAAGTCCCAGACATGATTCACACTTTTCTGCCTCCTTTCTCTACTGATTTGATCTCTCATTTCCTCCTCGCTAATGACAGCCTTCCCCAGCTTTGGTTATGCTGCCCCCCTGCTCCAGACTTTAGTCATGCTCAGAGTGTTTATTCATCCTAGAGCAGTTTCAAATACAAAGCTGTGCTGTTGCGGAGTTTCGTTACTGTGCTCAATCTTCACTGCGGGTGAAGTACACAAAGAATTTTGAACTGTGTTGCTGTTGTAAATCTTCTGTGTAGTAGAATGAGTTTGTGTAGATCTAAAAGCTGCAACAAAACTTTCTTATCTTCAGTGTATTATACAGTAATTTTCAGGAGAAATGAAAAGAGTGAAAATAGTGCGTAAGAGGGAGGTTTGACACAAAAAGTGCAAGTAAAGGAGGTGTCGGGCTGTTATTTTGGTTTTTTTTTTTTTCTCCTCTAAGGAAAAGCTCCTTTAACACTCCTGGATGAAGCTTATTGATAGGTACCCTTGCAGTGCATTATCACTGTTTGCCTGTTGTCTTTATAAATTAGGTCCTTAAGACTCCAAGGAATTTGTTAGGGAGTGCTCTCCTTTGGCATGACAGCTAGTTTCCCATGTATGCAGTTAAATATGTAATGCATATTAGTTTTTTCTTTAAAAACAAAAACCCAACAAACAACCAAAAGCAGAACTCTTTATACTCAAAGTCCCTATCCAACAGTGTCTGACCATTTCAAGTTTTGAAACAATAGCAACCAACTTACCCCATTACGTATGTCTCAGAAAAACCTACAACAGCATATGTAGTATGTGGAAGTAATTTGGAAAGCATCTTGCAGTTTTGAAGGGAGCACGGTGAAAAGAGAAACTGGGAGAAAAGAATCTAAGTGTGGTCATGAGGGAAGAAACTAGTTAGCAGTATTAAAATAGATTTTAATGAGTGGGGTGACTAGTAACATCTTTATTTTTTCTGATTTCTCTTAGCACATAAAAAAGCTGCAGCCCATATGAAGACGGGAATTAGTAGCTAAAAGGTAGCCATCAGATTTCAGAAGATAAACAAAAAGTGGATCTGAACCTTGAAATTGTCAGCTCAGCAAAGGCAGAGTGGTGAAAGGAGGGTTTCCTGGAGAGCCCCCAGAAGACTGTGATGGATTATAATGTTTCTAGAAGGGGGACAAGAAACAGGCAGAACAAAGGTGCTAAACCTAAACAGTTCTAACAAAACACTGGTCAAGCATTTTATCTCCAACACCCTGCAAAACACAGAAGGTATTTCAGATTGACACCACTATGTCAGTTGAGCCGAAATGTTTCCTGACTACTCTGATTCTTGTATATACCATCTAGAGGAGCACTGGTTAAGACTTGCTTTGTTTTTAAGGTCATTATTTTTTCACTGAAAAAAATTCACCATCACCTAAATCAGTAAATAAATTCATTTGTCTAAACACCCGTCTTAAAAACTAATTGAACCCACAACTGTTGTAAAATTCATCTCTTCAAAGCTTTTTTAAAATAAAATTAAACTAAATTTACCTTTTTGATTGCAAATTTTTTGCTAGCCTAGAGCTACTTCCTCACAGTGTGAAAGGAACTCAAGCGCCTTGTTGGAGAGCATTTTAGAGGAAGACATTTTCTGGGATTCACAAAAGCATCTCTATTTCATGTTTCCATCTGCCCTCCAGGATTTTTTCCCATAACATGCATGAAACATTGATGCATACCACACAGTCATAAGACTATTTTTATTCCATCTTTTTGTCACCATCTTCCTTCCACCTTTCTGGAAGCCTGCCCTACTAGCAGTTTGCAGCTGTTCAAGGCAAAGTCTTGCATGTGTTTTTTTCACATCACTTAATGTAGGCTTGAAATCAGGGAAGCAGATTCTGCTAAGTTGCTTTAAAAAAATAGAGCTTGTAAGTGGCCTGGTGTCTTAGACTGTGGAGAATAAAATTTAAATTTCAGGACATCAGGGTCTTTCATCATATATCACCCAGTGTTGGTGAATACTTACTGTGGTAAACTGTGTCCAGCAAGACTGAGAAAGTATTAAGGCAGTGTGTTTGGAGGTGGAGCTGGGACAGAGTAGGGCAACACGTATGCATTTCACAGCCTGCTTCTGTGACAGCAGGGAACCCTATCCCTGTCCCTTGACTTGACATGGAGAAACCTTGTGCTACTGTCAGCCTTCCTGGCTTGGTTGTCTTGCCAATAATAAGATAACTACCTTGTGATTTAATGGTAAAATTGTTTGGTGACCATATTGTTATGACATTTAATCAGGCTGACAGGAGCTCCCAAAATGGTTTTCTGTTGGTGTAGCTCCTGGACAAAATCTGTGTGGACTTCTAGCAGATTCTGGTTTTGCTGCCTGAAACTGATCCAGTTGTTGCTGCTGGTCACCTGAATCCGAATATTGTAATCCAGGTGGCTATTCCGGATACTAACTGCCTGCCTTATCTCCCACTGCAATGTTCAGTTGTGTAGCTCTAAATTATGCATGACTGCTTTTAGTTGTTCACTAATCTGGCATCAAATCTCAGAATTCTTATGCATTGAGATGTGCATCCCAAATAGTGTTGCATGGCATCACAGTGCTCTGGAGCAGAATACTTAACATGCCAAATGGGAAATGGGAGCAAATGCAGGGCTATGTGCTTACCTCGTTCACAAGGATGGTCTTGTAGCAGGAGGGCTTGTGGGGGCTCTGAGAAGTCAATCTAGTCAGAGTAAGCTGTTTAGGTGTGTGCTAACAGCATTGCTCAAAGCTGGTACATGAACAGAGTCAGAAATACATTCGGTGTGTGAGCTGTGCAGCTTCAGAAAGGCTCGCTGGTTACAGCTTTGAAGAGAGATTTGCTTTGGTATTACCTTAAATATTCTTCATTTTCAGTTAACCTTCCCTAAGGCTTTTGTGTTTTACCTTATTTGTAAAACGAGGTCAATAAGGTCAATACCGTCATCCAGCACCACAGTTGTATCAATAGTAGCAAAAGCAATCGTGGCTAAATGTAACACATTCTATTTACTGCAAAGCTACAGTGATCTATGAAGTTTTTTCTTTTCAGCTAGAGCAGCAGTTCCTTGACTGTCGGTTGTATTGGAAGGGACTGCTTGGAAATCGGTCACTCTTTCTTGTTGCCTTTCTTTGAGGGCTGGGATAAGAAGCAAAGGAAACAGGTCAACCAGGATCAGCATTTTAGTTCGAATAGCTCCAATAAAGAACATGATTTTAAAAACCCCAATACTGCAAAAAAACAGTGCTAAATCTCATCACAGCTTTTGCCCCCAGGCGATGTTGTTTAGATGGTGTGACTCAGGGCAGGACTGGGTTTCTGCTACAGGCTGTGCACTACTGCATGGTTGCCACCTATACCCAGGATGTGCTGTTTTGTAGTGGGGAGACTACTCTGTCTCTCAGTCACTTTATATCTGTCCTGCATACAGATATATGTCCTGTCTTTTTTTTCCAAAATTGATCTTTTCACTATCTAGTGTAGCATCATGAAGGAAATTAGCTCCTATGAAAGGCCTCGTCCTAGCACAGTCCCTGCAGGTTCTATGAGGTATTAGGATTTTTTTCAACCACCAACTTGCCCCTCTTATTTGTGTTTGTGTTAACTAGCAGGACTAGAGCACCAGAAACCCTTACTTGAATGATAGCTGAAACTGTTAAAAACTGTTAAAAACATCTTTAGTTATGATTTGTTAGGTGACTGTCTCAAAAAGCAAAATTTGCAACACCTATCCAATCTATTTGTGCTCTGCAATATAATTATGTTATGTCTAAATGGTACACGCTCAACAGGTTCAGAAAACTCTTCTGAATTGCAAGTATGGCAGATCATGGTTTCAGGGGTAGTCTGGGCCAGGCAGGTCTGTACCAGGCAAATCTGAACTCTATTTGGTTGGTAGATGCTGTAATAAAGCATAGAATTGGTGACCAGCTGTTTAGGAATGATAATTTGAGAAGAATTAAACATCTATGAGGAAGTCCTGTCTTGGGAGGCATCAGCAAGAAGTAAAGATGTTCTGGTTCAAAAATCAAAGTGAACTTCATCAAAAAGACTTCTTCAGGAAACTAAGATGATGTAAGAGAGGAGATCTTTGCACAAGTAAATGACAGTTTAAGAGGTATAAGCGAAGGGTAGAAGGTCAGTTCTCAGTTAAAGGAGGGTCCCAGTTAAGTTCCACAGAGATCTGTGGAGCATGTTTGTGAATGGTATCAGTAAGGGGGTGAGCAGGTGGATGAGGAACCTTGCTTTGAAGAAGAGAGATAGCTGTGGAGAACACTGGAAGGACATTAAAGTGCTGAGGACTATGCAACAAAATGGGTGATAAGATTCAGTGTAGATAAATTCTGATGATAAATGAGGATAACAGGGCAGAACAATCCTTGTTATATATTAGGAGTTTGAGCTGAGTATTACCATTGAGGAGTAAGATTTGGGAATTGTGATGGATGATCCTGTGAGATCATGAACTCATTGGTCACCAAAACACAATTCAGTTTTGAATAACTTTTGAGACTGTATTACATTACAAGAGTGTACATTACAAGAGTATGTTCAAGTTGCTTCCAAGTGCTGTGTGTTATTTTTGGAGCCTTCCAAGGTTTATTAGAACTGGAAAAAGCTTAGAGAAGGTCAGTAAGGATGATGAGCTATATGGGGTGGCTTCCATTAAAGAACATTTCTGTAAATTGGAGCTTTGGTCTGGGAAAGTAATTAATTGAGGGCAGTGTTGTGGACATCTGCAAAGGAAGGAAGATGCTTTTTAAAACAAAAGCATGCACAGTTAGGAGGGAAGACAGATTCAGATCCTTCAAAAAGAAGAAGTTCTCCATGAAATCATCAGTGGAGAGACCTGTGGGATGACTTGTCAAACATATGTTGTAGATATTATAAAAAGTTATATGGTTTCCAGAGAATTATGGACTATTTCTTGGAAGGGCAATGTGCTCAAAGTTGCTAAACAGAAACCACATATGGTTCAGAAATTCCCCAACATCAAAGGAGTGGGTGGTCTGAAGAAAATCAGAGAAATATCACACGTCTGTGACCTGTTCTGTACTTCTGGCTATTACTGAAGATAGAATACTGTCCTAGATGTAGCTCTAATCTTTCCCACACACCCATGCTCATTTTAAGGTGTCTTGTGACAAAGGAAAATACTTTTCGTTAAAAATATCAAATCAGTTCCCGACCATATTAGTGTATAATCTCACGCGCCTTTAGATTGTGTATTTGTGCTTGCATGTGCAAGGATTTGCTTTTGCATTTTATTATAAAAATAGCATGGGCCTATATGCAGATTAACTAGAACAAAGCTTTTGTTTTGTTTTGTTTTGTTTTCACAAAAGCATCGTCACTTTAAAAATGGGTGCAGATTATTCTTGAGGAGGAGGGCTGGTGGTGGTGGTGGTGTCATTCCAAAACAAATGAAAACACTTCCGCAGGTTTTAAAAATTCTAACAGTAATTACACTAACAGTGTTATTTGTATCACGGTCTCTCCAAAGTTTTTAGAAAAACATCTATGCAGTGCCATAGAGATTCTTAAAAAGTCCATAAAACCACAATCGTCAGATGGGTTAGCTCCAAGCAGCTCGTTTCCTTTAATTTAGTATATAACCAAGAATCCTTTGGAACATTTAGTAACCAAAACTGAGCTCTCAAGATTTAAAGTGGACCTAAGTAATCTGAAACATGGAATGCCCACAAAGAGATGCTGGATGGTATTGTGATTTTTTTTTCCTTTAAATTACAGACTATTAGGTCATGCTAAAATAAACATTAGTAAGTCCATGTTTTACTTTTCCAGAAACTTAAGGAACAAAAAAAGGGCAAGCATGATAGAATTTTTGTTGTATATTCTGAAAAATAAGTTATGTAATCCTCTTTCTAGTGTAGCATATTATAAGAATGAGTTGCTTTCTGAAATTAAAAAGTTAATTGTCAAAATTTCATGACTGTAGTACAGCTCTCAGAATTGCATAGAATTATGACAATGAAAAAAAATTGAACTTAATAGTCATATCTATACAAATACCTATTTTTGTATGATGGTTACTGTCCCACAGGAATCTAGTGGCTTTTTTCCTCCAAGTGCTTGCTTTATGAATAAATAAAAGATATGTATATTTAACAGATGTTTACTGCTGAAATCTGTGTATTTGCTGCCCACAAGAAAAGAAATGTGTCTAATAATTTTAGTGCATTTGTTTCCATTGCTACCTAAATTTCAGACTGGGATTTTTTTCTCCTCAAGTGCCTGCAGTTTCTGTAGGTTTCTCTGCTTTGTTGATGTTTAAAGAAAACCCAAACAGCAAAGCCTTAAATAAAATCTAGTATTGATGAATCTTGTCTTTTTCTATCTTCTATATAATATTCTTTGCAGCATAATCATCGTTATGCACACAGTAGATATTAGTAATGTGCTGTTACTAACAGTAGACTACAATGGTTTGCCTGGTTTTAGTTTCAGTGGTTATGTTATTTCATTGTGTTCTAGATGTTAGGCTGTTTCCCTGAGGGGTGAACTCTTATGTGTTATTATCTCTAAGTCATTCTTATGTTTGTATCTAAGATTGCTGGAGAGATATTTTCACTGT
Organism: Sturnus vulgaris; assembly: GCF_052056855.1. Taxonomy (NCBI): domain Eukaryota; kingdom Metazoa; phylum Chordata; class Aves; order Passeriformes; family Sturnidae; genus Sturnus; species Sturnus vulgaris. The sequence goes on along the minus strand of NC_142243.1, from coordinate 118,400,856 downwards.
TTTGCCCACATCATTCCATTTTCCTGCAGCAGCTTTTGCAGGCAGTTCTCCTTCTGCATGCCTGGATTTGGGGATTTGGTTGTATCTTCCTGCAGCCCGTGCATGCTCTCACTGCTGTCCTACCATGCTCCCTCAGCCACTCCTCTACACTGTAGGCTGGAGCTTGAATCCTTGGAGCAGGATTTCCCTGAATTGAGCCATGCACTATAAGCAGGTCCTGAAGTTCAAGATAAGAAAAATAATAGTCTTGTATATATTTTTTTAAAACCCACACAGCAACACTATCTGTTCTTCTGTGATTAGTTGGCATGTATGTGCAAGCTCCTTTTACATAAAGCACCACTGTACCATAGGGCCAGTGCCTGCATCTTTGAATGGTTATTTGCAGTAACTGCTGTCTGAAAACGCAGCAGGCCAAGTGGCATCACCCACCTCTCAGTGCCATCTTGTCCCACTGGGGCCTCAGTATTGGACCCCTGTGTCTTTTCTCATCTGTCTGTCATCTTATGAGGGAAGAAGAGCTGTAAAAGCCTGGCTGGTTCCCAGCTGCTCTCAGGTAGGGTACCTGCCAGCTCTCCCCTCTCACTGCCTGCTGTACAAAAGGCCAAAGTGCCAGAGACAGGGCTCTGGGGGCCAAGATCTGTCCCTCCTGCTGTTTGGCAGTGCCTTATTTTTAGACAATTGTGCCAGGTGTCTGTACATGTTGCTTGCTGTTCAAATCTCTTCCAAATTACACAAAAAAGCAGACAGAAATTTAAATTGCACTTTGTGAAAGTGCAGGTGTGAGCCTCTCCTGGCCTAGTCAGACTTCATGGCCAAACTCACTTCTGGTTGTCTCACCCTAGAATGCCCATTCTTCTGTCTACCAGCATCAAACCTTTGTTGCACCTTTCCCCCTCCACCCCTATTCAGCCAAGAACAAATGGGGGAGGATCAGCATCTTCCTACCAAAGCCAGGATTCTCATTCTAAATATGGCAAAGGTGAGCAGGCTCCCTCAGCAGTCTCTTTTAAATAGTGACATGCTGTTCAAATAAATGCAGATCAAATAGCCTGCCAAACATAAGCAGGGATGTAGACCCCAGAATCAGTCAGAAGACTTGATTTAAATGCGATTTGGAGAAAGGCACCCCTAAAGCCATCAATACTTCAACATCCTTACATGGATTTTTCTTACCTGCTTGACTGTTTCTGTTGGTGGGATCAGCTTCTTCATCTGAGATCCTCCCTTGTGGAAAGTTAATTCTCTCTAAGAGGGATCTCTGAAAGCCACAGGTGGGGAGTTGTATCTTCTGCTGCCTGCAGCTACTCTTGAGCTGAAGCTTCTGCTGCAAAAAATCCAGTGTTTTTCTACAGAGCCGGTCAGACCTCTTGCTCTGTCTCTGAGGCCCGTACAAGTGTGCAGTAGGCACGTTGATCCTTGTTGATCCAGGAAGGGTGTCTGAGCCTTGCAGGGCTGCAGGTTCTGGCATGCTGTCCTGGAGCAGTGCAGGCACTTTGCCACTTCTGCCCTCAGCCCCTTCCAACTGCTATATCAGCAGGAGGATTAGATCTGCTCCCCCACAAAATAGAACTGCCTAGGGAAGGCTTGTGTGTAAGCCCACAGCACAGGGAAAGCCAGAGTAGACCACATGGTGCTCCTTCTTTGGCTGCCTGGGGTTAGATTCCTTCATCTTCAGGAGCTCTGGCAACATTTGTGCCATTTTAAGAGCCCCAGCTGAAGGGGGTGAGGTTTGTAGTTGGAGTCATAGAAGAGTTTGGATTGGAAGGGATTTAAAAGATCATCTAGTACCAGCCCTCATGCCATGGACAGGGACACCTTCCACTAGATGAAGTTGCTCAAAGCTCCATCCAACCTGTCCCCTTGAACACTTTCAGGGATGGGGCATCCAGCTTCTCTGGGCAGCCTGTTCCAGTGATTGCCTCTCTACAGATGGAGGTGCTGTCTGACAGTCATTTTGGCTCTTCTGAGCCACACTGAGTGGCTAAATCAGCTGTCTCTTGCTGATGATTTCACCAACTCAGCTCCTCCAGCTATCCCTGCTTGGCTCCAACAGAGCAGATTTCATTTGTCAGTACTTTTTAGACTATTAGTCACCTGGTACAGAAAAGAGGAAAAATTACTGTAATGGTGGCTGGCAGTAGAGGCACCAAAAGTCATCTGTTGTCCTTTAATCTGAATGGGTCTTTACTGCTGGCAAACCTGAGAGAGGTTGGACTGGGGCATACTGAGATTAGTTTGCTCCATTACCACCTTGAGCAGCAGCAACTCCTTGTATCCTTGGGTTGCACTTGTTCATCCTCTTTGTTCCTCAACTGGGATGCCAGTCGGTGTTTCATCTTTCCGAACCTCGCACCACAGTTCCAGCTAGGACATCAGCTCTTGCCCATGTATTTCTGTCCCATGCCCCTGCTCCCTTTCATCAGCCACAGCAAACCTTGTGAGCTCGGTTCACATCATACCTGAACTGCTGAGGTGGGAGCACAGGTGTGGGAGCAGCAGGGCAGAGGGAGGCTGCCCTTGCCGAAGCAGCGCGTTGATGGCAGTGGCGCACGCGATTGGATTTGTGCCACGGTGCGAGTGAAGAGCAGAGGTGGGAGCTGCCCCTGCTGCTGGCCGTGCTAGGTGGGGCAGTGGTGAGCCTGGCACTGCTGGGGAGTCCTTTGCCTCGGGCAGGGCTGGGAGGGTTCACAGGCACAGCCTGGATGGACATAACTGACTTCAGAGACTTGGTCCTGTCCGTGTGAGTACGTGCTCACCTGGGATCTGTGCGGACAGCACTTCTTAAAGAATCACAGTTTCCCTAGGGTAAGTAACCACTTTCCTTTTTGTTTCCTTAAAGAAATATTTGAAACCCACGATGACTCTAATGCTTTTAACTCCTTACTGCGTTCTACCATTATTATGATTCTGATATTTCTAGGACCCTTCCTTTGGTTTAAAACTGACTGATTTCAGGAATTGATTCAGGATTCAGGAAGCTAGATTTGCTGTTTTATATAAAAGGCAAAATGTTCTCAGTACTGTGTTCTCACTATTGCTCTTTTATTTTGAAAGAAAATAGCCGTGAAACTTGTTTTCCTTTACTGTGCTTGAACCCTTTAAGTATGAAATGCAAGTTAGGAGGAGGATTATTGGTTATATTTCTGTATTGTCTTCATTACCCTTTTAGCTGAGATATCAAACGTTTTAAAATATTTTCAAGTGTAACTATTTTATCGGGTTTTTAAATAGGAACTGTAATTTGGGGAAAGAAAGTGTTACACTTTTTAATATTGAAAAGGAATAGAGTTATTTTATATTTTATATTTATCTTCCACATAAGGAAGATAATCTTCTACTTTTTTTTTGTTGAAATTCAAATACTGTCTAACCTGCAATTATCAAGGTGTTTGGAGACTTAGCAAAATTGGTGCTTCATAAATTCTGGAAGATCTGGGGTAAACTGTAAGAATTGTAGGAAGTCTGACAAATTAGAGAAGTAGTGTTTTGTTACTAGTACCCAAGTGGGCTTTGAGCACATGTGTGTGATGATGCATTCTGCTGTATGATGCTTCTCTGCTTCGTGTGGAGAATACTTGGTTATTCATTAAAAATTCTTCCTACCTCATCTAGGTGAAGCTTGTAACACTATGACCATAAGCAGTTACAAGGAGAACGGTACATCTTTGTCCAGTATTATGCCTCAGACATTTTCTAATACCAAAACCTTCTGAGACAGATGGTCTGGAAATCAGCATTGCCGTGGACAACTTTTGTCTTCCGTGCATAAGGAAAAGTCTTTTATCCAATAGCATGCTTATTGTTGCAAAACACAGGAATTATTTTATCTTTTCACCTAATCCTGCCCAGTAGCCCCCTTGTGTGTATGTTGTTGAGCTCTTTACATAATAATGGCCCTATAGAAATCGAGATCCTACTAATTGTAGCGTTGCCCTCACTTGCATCCATTGTATTGTGATTTTGCTGTATTCCTAAGGTAATGAATAAATGAGAGTACCTGACTGTCCTCCTTCCTTCTCCTCATCATTTTAGCTACATCTCGTGTTTATCTTGTTTATTTACTTGTTCCAGTTGCTTCATTTTCCCCTGATTCCATAGTCCTTCCATGTCTGTAGTGGCCTGTCTCTGAGGGCATCTGCTTTTTGCTAGAGTGACTTTAGGTGTGTGGTGAGCACTGAGGACTATAAACATTTAAGAGAAAGTTAAATGCCACTGAGAGGACTTTATAATATTTTAACAGAATTTGTTTGGGTCTTTTTTCTAAGCAGGAAATAGTCTGTAAATGTGAATAGTGAAGGTACTAAGTCCATGAGGACTTAGTCCATTACATGTATGTGTCTGTCTTATATATTGTCTACTTAACAATAGTACATTAGTAGAAACATCTGGGGAATGAAACTCTTCCCTTGTGACAGTGGAAGATGTTGAGATGGGCATTGCAGGGGAACAGATTTATAAGGGTCTTGCTGGGAGAGGAGGTAAGGAGTCACCAGCGATTTCTCCCTTAAACAAGGTGATTTGGGGACCTCAAAAAGTGGAGGTGAGGGTTGTACTCATTAGTTGAAAACAAAACTTTTTCTTTAGGTACTGGAGCTGTTTCTGCCTCCTGCCTGTATATACAAAGCCCCACATAAATGTTCCTCAGCCATCAGAGAGCTTCGGTTGGTTGCTCTGAAGCACTTCTGACATTAATTGATGTTTAGGGACACCTGTTTGCTCACATTCATGCTCACCAACAGAGGATGCTGGGGCTGTGCAGAGCTGAACTCTGTATCAAAGGAATGAATGATTTCTGGAGTGAATGGCAAGTCAGAAGGGAAAATGTTTTGTGTGGGGGGAAATGTTACATTACTACAGGGCTCCTGCCAAACAGTTTCAGCCTGCTGTGGGGTATGAGCACTGTATAGGGCTTTGCCCTTACACATCTGGAAGAATTGGACAGGAGAAACCTCCCCATTATAATGAGGCACTGAACATGTTTTCTGTGTATACCTATGTCATCCAGGAGGCCTTCTAGCAAGAAAAGGAAGACCTGCTGCAGATTTACAAAAGGATGATGGCAGGGGAAAGGGAAATATAAGGGAAATTCCAAAAAGGCCCTCTCAGCTTGCTCAGGCATACCTAGACTTGTCCTCCTTTGGGATTTACCTGTAGCATGTTCATCATTAAGAGGTTTTATTATTTTTTTAAAATTAATTTTATTTTCCTTTGCAGGTCACCTTTTAAGCTGCTATTTCCTGTATAATTAAGCAGAATGAAGGCATTAGGTTCTAGTAAAGTTGGGCCTAATCCAGAATCTTCTCTTACTCAGTTCTTTCTGAGTAAGAAGCTCAAGTCTGGGCCCAGCATTTCACATGTTTTGCTGTTACATCTAAATTATTTGTGGTCTGTGGATTTTTTTTTTTTTAACTTTATGAAAACTCCTTTGCTTTTGTCTAATTTTATCTCTTTATGTGTCACTGTCCAGCATAGCATTAGTTGAAATTATGTAAGTATACTGCAAATTGAAGTGCATAATTGCTACTGATAATGCAAGAATGATTCCTACAGTTTATAATTAACAGTATATAATGTTCTGTGCATGGGTTGGATCTGTCCCTTTTAACTTTTCCTTTCCGATTCTTTCCAATCCCTGGTCTTGCTGCATCACAGCCTTGATGAATGCACTGGTTTCGCTGGAGTCTAGTCCATTGTTCCTTTTGTTTTTCAGACCAGTAAAAATGGGAAGTACTGGATTCTGGTTTCCTCCAAGAAGAGTCAGCGGAACTGGTTAAGACCAAAATCTGAGGACTTTAGTGGGCAAACATCAGGTGTGCATTGAACAGAGGCTGCTTTAATCCTGCATTAAGTATATGCTTCTTTAAAAATAGTATTATATATAAGCTTTTGTGTAATGTGTTTGTTATATTTCATACTGCATATAATCATTCATCCTGCAGTTGAGAAAGTACCAGTAAGAATGTGGATTTAAAGTGATAATATGTTGAGACACAAGCAGGCAATTTTACTCATAAAATTCTTTCAGCTGGTCTTTGGAAAAATTAATATTTGAGGATCAGTGTTTTTTTAAAGTTTTATCTTCATTGCTCAGTCTATATATCCACATCCCAGAAAAAGGAAAAAAGTAGTTATTTGCTATTCAGAGATCAATACTGACATTCTTAATTGCCTTACCTATTGAGAAGTGATACTGAGATAATAGTGCATACGTGTTTTTTAATAAAATGCTGTCATTGTCAAAGATTGGATCCACACGATATTTGTTCTGATTATGCATTTTTAAGGACACTTAAACACAGTTCAAAGTCAGCTTAATTAGTTTTGATTGTAGAGGAACAAAACCCAAATTCTTCATCCCTGTGAATGTTCTGACTGGTACAGCAGCTAGGCTACCTCAAGTTTTGGAGAAGATAACAATAATTATGTATTGGCCTGAATATAGGATGGTCTCCAGCCTGAAGTGTGATCTTTGCGTTGAGAAAAGGAGTGAGAAATTGTCAGATGTTAATTTGTTAAGCTTAATATGCTGTTTCACAACAAAGGCTGCTTCTGACATCACATCAGATTCTGCAGAGCACCCTTCTGCATGGCCTCATATCCTGCATCTCCCCAGCTTGATGCACGTTCAGTTGCTTTCCACCCACCCCAGTGTTACCAGCTCACCCCTATCCTCATGTCCTTAGATATTCCCAATGCCTGTGCAGTACTCCCTGAGCCTCCCTAGCCCTACACCCCCATCTGGATTCTGTCCAATCTCCCTCTCTGTGGTGGCTCATCCCCCTTCCCTGTATCTTTCCTGTGTCCCCGCTTCTCTTCTCACTGTCTGGGCACCGAGTCCACATGCTGGACCCAGCATGGCTGAAGTAGTTCCACTCTCGTGCAGCAGACTGTGGAGGCTGTTCCCTTGCCTTTTCTGCTAGTCCTGCCTGCCCTGTCTCAGACTAGGTATGGATTTGGCAGGGAAGCCAGAGGGGCTGGATCCCTTGTACCCCATTGGGGCTGTAAGTGTGCCCTGACCATGCAGTAAGGGTTGTGACTGCTGTGTTCTTAGCTCTGTGTGGTGGGTCTCGTGCAGGTGCCTGTGTGCTATAGAAGTACTCTGTGCAAGTGTAGGTCAGGTTGGGTTTTTTTTCTCCCCCCTGAACTTCATTTGTCAGGAGAGATTAGACTAAAGCAAAATTTCATTCTACATTCAGGCCAATATGCATTGAAGACCAGTGTGTTCATTAACAGAAGAACAAAACTAATTTTATTACTGGATTCTGATTAAAGCCTGTATTAAAAAAAAACCACCTTTCAATACACAGATATATCACAACTTTGATGTTAATCAGACTCTCATTTTGATTACATTGGTGGCTTCATTGAAGTCTTTGGAACTGGTCTTCATTTACTTTTATTGAAAAAATTATTGCTCCTAGGTCTCCAAACAACTGCTCCGTACAAACTAGAATTAGTGAGCTAGATTATGAGACAGAAAGTAAAATTAAGCTGATACTTTGAAGACCTGTGCATTTTCCCACTCATGGAACTGATGTCTCCAGGCTTCATCCCACAAGTGGGAATGAGTTTTAAACATATCTGAAAACAAGAGAGTCCTTAAAGAAATGCCTTTTCTCTTGCTAGGTATCTTTAAAAGAAGTTAGTGTTTCCTTATAACATTTAAGAGAATAAGGTGGTCTTGCAAAACTGCTTGTTTAAAGGAGGTAGCATAGCTTAACCTGTCATTCAAGGACTTCAGGGTTGAAAGGAAGCAGCTTTCCATCTTGGTGTGCCAGTACTTCACTCCTCCTCCAAAGACAAGGGAAAACAGGGAGAAGGGAGGAAAAGGCTTAGACATACTCTGTATATTTCAAATGGAGGTCTCAGTCTGAGGATTTCTTAAAATGCAGACATTAAAGAGCACTTCCCCTTCTTCCTCTCCCTGCTTGTCCTGTCCTGCCATGCATTGAGGAAAACACAAGCATTCCTTCCTTCTCGCTTTCTTCCAGGACCATGCTGGGGCATTTGCGAGGAGCGTGTAGTTTTCCCCCAGCACACCTGGGTGTTGCTCTCCCTCCATCTCTGCTGAGCCTCAGCAGGGGTGAGAGGACAGCTAAGGCAAGGCTCCCTCTCAGCGACCCGGCCTCCCTCACTGCCGGCAGGGAAGAGCCCGATTTGTTTTCCAGTTGGGCTGGAGCAGCTGCAGCCTGGTGGTGCCTGCCCGGCTCCAGCTGTCCAGCTCCACCTGTCCCAGCAGCTGCAGCTTCCCAGCCCTGCTGCCGTGGCTGTGGCTCTGCCCGGACACTGAGCCCTGGCCCGGACACTGCCCGGCCCCGGTGCCGCCCGGCCCGGCCGCCTCCTGCGCATCTGCCCCGGCAGAGACCGGAGGGAACGGCAGCTGCCAGCCACGACACCGGGGCTGGGGGTGGCTGGTGACACTTTCAAGGGAGAAAGGCTAAATTTTGGGGCTTTCCAGCCCTCCCAAATGCTTGCATTGAGTGCTGTCCTGCTGCCCTCCTTGTCCCTGCTGCTGCTACGCTCCACCCTTCCCACTATGGGTAGCACAAGATTTTGGTATCTATAGTAGCAGTTGTGCTGTAAGGATAAAGCAAAGCTGTCAGCAATCCCTGACAAAGGAGGGCTGTTGAGTGCCCTGTGATGGCAGGTGCCCACTTGCCACTATATGATACCAGATGACAAATCTAAAGCTTCTCACCCACAAGTCAGACACAAAGATCACATCATGCATCTCCTGACAGTGAAAGCCTTCTGTTTAGTTCACATTTTGCTATGCCACAGGGGCAGGACTTGGAGCCTCCATGCTGAGCTAGCCTGAGTGTCAATACTTACAGCCTTCATGTCTCACAGGGTAGCATAAGGAGGCTGGGGGTCTCCAGCACTGAGCTGATAAAACCCTGACCTGTCTAATCTAACCCTAATCCGTGGGACTTCTGTCATTCATAGATCAAGTCTCTCTTAGCAGAGGATGAGTTTACAGGAGAATTTCACCTGCTATTAAGCATTATTGGCAGCGCATGCATTTTGCTAGAGTAGATGTGCAGATGTGCAGTAATCATGGGGAAGGAGGTACATCTGAAAGAGAACATGAGCTTTGCCCTCCATAGTGTCAGCATGGGTACTGCTGCGTTTTTTGCAGGTTTTCAAACATTTTGAGGCTTACAGACTTTCACTTTGATAGTTGTGTGTGTGTGTGTGTGTGTGTGTGTGTGTGTGTGCACGTGTGTGCATGGAAGTCTGTGCAAACACCACAGGCGCAGCTGTAATTCCTTTGAAATCAGAAGCTGCCAAAAGGTGCCTGGGTAGGTAAGCTCTTTGCCTGATGCCTCCCTTAATCTGGCAGACACTTTGCTGTTCTCCATCAGTGTTTCAGGGGAAGGTTGTGAGGTGTGATTTCAGGGCATATGTGGATCTGTTCATCCTGAGCAATGCGTTTTAAGAGTTGCAGCAAATAGTATAAAGAAACCTGTAGGTATTACATTAGACCAGCTGAACCTAACTTTATTTTTAAGTTTTATTCAGAAGCATCACATAGCAAGTAAACTTCAAAATCTAAGTTTAGTTACAAACTAGTTGTTTCTTATTTTTTTTTTCCAGTCCCCTTTTGCTTTCTTTTACGACCACATGAAACTTGAGAAGCCATCTAAAGCTAAATCATTTAGTGGAGTTGGGCAATTCCCAAGTGTCCAACAAGAAGGCCTGGTTTAGGCTGCGATGGCCACTGTCATTCCTGGTGATTTGTCAGAAGTAAGAGATACCCAGAAAGTCCCTTCAGGGAAACGTAAGCGTGGTGAAACCAAACCAAGAAAAAACTTTCCTTGCCAACTGTGTGACAAGGCCTTTAACAGTGTTGAGAAATTAAAGGTTCACTCATACTCTCACACAGGAGAGAGGCCCTACAAGTGCACACAACAAGACTGCACCAAGGCCTTTGTTTCTAAGTACAAATTACTAAGGTATTAAACTCTATTTATCTTTCAGATTATATTATCTATTTTATGTTGGCCGTGTTAAGCCGTGTAAAAGTATATATTTCTGTACGCCTTCAGCTGATTGCAGAGAGGATGTGTTAATTAAAGTAGTCATTGGATTGTTTCTAGAATTCTAAATTACCTAAGTTTGCAAGCTAATGTCTTTGATTTTGTTTCTTAATTTGTTTTATGCTTTTGTTTTCTGTTTGTTTGTTTTTGTTTTTGTTTTGTTTTGTTTTGTTTTGTTTTTAATGAGCGTAGAATTTTCATTTGTATAAGGAATTGTCACAAGAAAAAGAGTATGGACTGAAAGTTCTTTGGCTATGGACTTTTACACGAGTACTTTCATACTTGCCCATATACCCCTGTTACAGTAGCTAAAATCCACCAAAACTAAAGTGTCAATTTAAGAGAAATGGCTCGCGTTTTGCTATATTTAAATTTGTCAAACTGTCTTTGTAGTGTCATGCTTTCAGTTAAAAGGTTCTGTTGCAAAGCAGCCCTTAGTGTAGTATTTAGCTGCCATTAAAAAATGAGCATGTGTGTTTTTTGATCAAAATAATTACTTACAGAATATATCTGTGTTTAAAGGCATATGGCTACTCATTCTCCTGAGAAAACCCACAAGTGTAATTATTGTGAGAAAATGTTTCACCGAAAAGATCACCTAAAGAATCACCTACATACACACAATCCCAACAAAGAGGCCTTTAAGTGTGAAGAATGTGGAAAGAACTACAATACCAAGCTTGGGTTCAAACGTCACCTGGCTTTGCATGCTGCAACAAGTGGTGACCTCACCTGTAAGGTATGTTTGCAGACCTTTGAAAGCACAGGAGTGCTGCTGGAGCACCTAAAAACTCATGCAGGCAAGTCATCGGGTGGAGTGAAGGAGAAAAAGCACCAGTGTGAACACTGTGATCGTCGGTTCTACACCCGAAAGGATGTCCGCAGACACATGGTAGTGCACACTGGAAGAAAGGACTTCCTCTGTCAGTACTGTGCACAGAGATTTGGGCGGAAGGATCACCTCACGCGCCACATGAAGAAAAGTCACAACCAAGAACTTTTGAAGGTCAAAACAGAGCCAATGGACCTTCTAGATCCCTTTACCTGCAATGTTTCTGTGCCTATTAAGGATGAGCTGCTTCCAGTGATGTCTTTACCTTCCAGTGAACTGACATCAAAGCCATTTACAAACACTTTGCAATTAAATCTCTACAACACTCAGATTCAGTCCATGCAGAGTTCTGCATCTGCACACCAAATGGTTGCCACATCGTTACCATTGGGAATGCCTTGTCCAATAGATATGGAGTCTGTCCACCCTTCTCACCAGCTATCGTTGAAATATCCGCTCGGTACTACCTCATACTCAATTTCTATGCCTGAAAAAGAACAGCCATTGAAAGGGGAAATTGAAAGTTACTTAATGGAGTTGCAAAGTGGTATGCCTTCTTCATCCCAGGATTCTCAAGCATCTTCATCAAAACTAGGGCTGGATCCACAAGTAGGGCCACTAGATGATGGGTCTGGGGAAGTTTCCCTTTCCAAGGGCTCCGTTCCTATTAGCGAACCTCTAAACGCCCCATCATTGGACTTCTCTCAGCTGTTCAACTTCATACCTGTAAATGGCCCTCCCTATAACCCTTCTGTTTCGGTGGGAAACCTCGGGATGAGTTATACGCAAGAGGAGGCACATTCTTCTATGACTCAACTTCCACCACAAACCCAGGATCCACAAGATCCTAGCAATAGTATAGGTCTTGGGTCTCTGCACTCATTGTCAGCAGCTTTCACAAGCAGTCTAAGCACAACCACCACCCTACCACGATTTCATCAAGCTTTCCAATAGGATGTACAAAGCTGGCTTGTTAACTGTCTATTTGTAGAAATGCCTTAGGTGACCATTTTTAACTTAGTGCCTACTATAAGACATTATAAATTCTCTGCTTTTGTACAGTACCAATCTCATGAAGCCAGTAAGAAATTTAAATTAACTTTTTTAAAATGTTTTGAAAGTGTTTATTCTCAGCTGTGTTTACTTTGGTTTGTTGGGTTTTTTAACAGTCTCATTGTATTGTTTTCATTTTCACTGCCAATTTACACATTTAAAATGTTCAGTAGAAAGTCATCCCAGGCAAACTCACAACACTCATCCTGTTTTTAAAACTTTTTCAACCATACCAGCTATTCTGTTTTATTGATGTCAGTGGTAGAACTGCCACTTTTACCTTTTAATATATTTTACTATTTGCAAATAATCCATTTAAAATATGTATCACAAGGATTCCTGAGATTTGGGAAAAAAATTCTCCAGTCTGTTTCCAAACAAATCCTCTTCCCAAGTGGCAACACATCTGACCTGTTCTATAATGACAAATCTAAATTTTTAAAATAAATGTAGAATTCAGATTTTTCTGAAAACTTGTGTGTGTATATATAGAAGTCCATATATACACATGTACATATATATAGCATTTTGACTTGTATTGAAGTCATTATAAAAGTTGTTAAGAATTTTGCCATTTTCTGGCTTAAATTTTGGTGGCCTGTTATGGATAACAGAAGAAAAAAAATTTAGTGTAATTCTCTAAAATTAGGGCTGAACAGAATTTCGACAGAGAATCTCTGCTTGCCTAAATGACAGATGTTTCAAGTTGAATTTGAAACTGTGTTGTTGTGCTTTCGTGACTCTGGTATAGGGAAACAGGCAAAATTAATGGCTGATCTTGAAATATAAAAGTGTTGTAAGGTAGTAATGCAAATATTTTGTCGCAGTTTTTGTTTTAATTCTTAACTTGCTGTTTTTTTTCTCTTTAGTAGCATAGAAAGAGTACTGCATAGGAACCTTCCAGTAGTGTGTTCACATTTGTAGGCGTCAGTCTTCTCCCCGCTGCCACCGCCAAAGGGTGGATCAAGTCCAGCCAGAAAGTGTGTACCTATTTTCAGTTCAAAACTAGTGTGCAGTCAGAAAGTGAATGTAAATTTGCAGCTATCAGTTTGTTTTGTTTTGTTTTGTTTTTATTGGAGTGATCTTTTCAGTTGTGTTACATGGTGTGTTATGTCCTCCTAAGCAACAAGTTAGATGTTAATCACACTTTCTACACCTGGGTACTTGGTTAGGGACTTTTTGCCCATTGCCAAGATTTAAAGACAGGACTCTTAGGAGTGAAGTAAAAGCATATTGCTTACACCACTTTTTACCTAATGCAATATATTCTATTCCCCAACCCCTAATAACCAAAAGAGGAAAAAAAAACCTTAAAAAAACAACCAGCCCTGTGATGCATAAAAGCAAACTAGATTTGCTGTAATTCAACAATAACATTATTTTCCTTGTCATTTTTGTACAAGGAATTAAAAAATGGAAATTAAGTACATTAGTATCTCTCAAACAATAATGAGGATTCATATAAGGTTTTAAGTGGTTAAACTAAATATACTTCACAGAAACAAAAGTTGCTCCCATTTAAGGAGCTCATGCTCCGGATGTTTTATCAGTAGCTCCTACTGTTTTTTTTAATGCTAGGAGCAATATGCAGGTGTGGTTTTACTATTTTATACATATGTGTATTTAAATTTTATTACTGAAAAATAACATTTTTATAAATGTGTTTGTGTTCCAAAGGCATTAAAATAAGGATGTATTAATAAGGAAAATACCTTTTGAAATTCTGCAAACTACTCCTAGATTTTGAGTTTAGGAGCATGTTATCTCAAAGTGGGCGTTTAGCTCTGCTTCACGACTGCTTCCTCTGGTTTCTGTGAAACAGATTGCTCGCTTGCTTACATCTTTAGTTGAATGATTTGTTCAATATTGCTTTTTTTCCATTCACCTTTCTAAAGGAAAGAAAAACACAGATGAACAGAGCACAAGCTGAATGCAACCGAATGTAACTCTAGTTTATATGAACAACCGTAACGCATCTAAGAAAAACTTGGGCTTATTCTCAATCCTTTTAATCTGAGATGAAGATAAATGGACTTAATTCCTCCAGTGGGTTATGTCCTGCATGGAGCTGAGCATCTGCGACTCTCCCTGCAGCAGAGGAAAGCTGCAAGTGCTTGGCATCCCTCAGCTGGCACAGCAGCGTGGCCAGGCAGCGCTGCCCTCCCTGGGCAGCCTCTGGCACACGAATTTCCAGTCTGGAGCCATTTGTTATCGGCCCCAGCTGCCGAAAGATTTCATAAAAAACAAAACCCACAAACACTTTGCCAACACCCGTTTCTTAGTGCGTAGCCAGAACCCTTATTACATTGTTCGTGCCTTAGCTTCCTGAAAAGGGATTGACATTTCACTTGGAGTTAGATGTACATTTCACTTGAGAAACAGAGACCTCAGACAAGATATTGAACCTCATTCAGTCAGGGTTTCAGTGGGTGTCTGCACCCAGAGTGTTTGCAGCTGAACCAGGATGTAGGGTAACGTGGAAGCAGACTGACCCTTTAAGCAATACCAACACCACCAGAGTGCTTTTGAGCATTGCTTAGGCAGAGTCAATATTGGCCACTACTAAACCATCAGTTTTTAAACCCCATTTTCTTGATTTCCCATGGATTCTTGGTGGGAGGGGGGAGGGCTGGCTGATCATGCACCACTCTTTGTGCAACTTCTAAACTTCTAGTAAGGTTGTTTTGTTGTTTTTTTTTTTTTTTTTAATATATATATTTTTGTGTATTTGTTGCTTGTGCTTTATTTAGTAGTAAATTGTGGAATAGAGTGATTTATTGTTAATTTGGCAGTAGCGGTTTTTAAAAACCATATACTGACTGAAACATGAGCCAGAGCTGATTGCTTTATTAAGCTAATAATGAATGTTAAGAGTACATATTTTCAGGATCATTTGCCTAGTGAGCTAAACTTGTATTATAGGCCAATATTTTTTAAAATAAAGCTTGGTCAACCTCTATGTTACACATATTACAAGATATAGCACTTTCAAAAAGAAAACCTAAACCTTTTAAGAAAATTTCTTACAGGTTATGCTTTTTATTATAAAACCTTTTATTATAATTTGTTTCAAGTGCCATTAGATTACATATATGTAGGCCTTTGGTATAATGCTTTGTGTACAAAATGGTAGACATTGTAATTTTAAACAGGTACATTTTTACAGTGTTTTCTTATCAATTTGCTATATTGCACAGAACCAGTGTGTCTTTCTTAAGGGTTTTACAATGGTTTTTACTAGGTTTACATGTTTCAAACTACACTGTCTTCTACTGCCATTTTGAATACCAGTCAAAAACAATTAGGAGTTTGTCCTCACCATTTGCAAACTGTGTCTTCTGGAATTCTTGATGGTAAACTTTTTCAAAAATATTTAACATGCAGTATTTGATACAGATTTTTTTTTAATCACATCCTATCATCGCTATGCTGCTGTCTGAAGTTAACTTTGGGCCTGATCCTGCATCCATAAATGCTATGGGGATCCTGCATCCTTTGTTATGTCTGTCTCATACACTGGTTTAGCAGCTTCTCATGTATTCTTCTCAGTCTATAGATAAGCCTCTGAAATATATGTACTTACCTGGTATGTAGTAAACCATTATAGGCTTAGCTGCCCCTCCTGCTTCCCCCCAGTGTACAGTTTAAACCACAGCTTACTTAGCATCATGCTCAACTTACAAGTAATGCCACAGTAGTTCAAAATGTGTTTGGGTAGTCCCAAAGCTTTTATGCAATAAGGGTGTCTTACTTTTGTTGGAAGGCAGTGTCTTTTGATAACAGTTATCTAGCCCTGGAAGTGACACAGAACTATTGCTAATCATATGTAAACACTTTTCAGTATAAGCTTCAGTGGTACAGTTGAACCAGAGTGAATGTTTATCTCCTCAGAAACACTCCTGCAATATTGTTATATTGGATCATGCTGCTAATGTAACTTGGGATACAACTCCTGTCATGGTGCTACAAACCTCCCTGTCTCATTCAGATGTATTTTTACCCATAGAAAAAAGGACTATACTAGACCTATAGTTGTATGATATATTTTTATACTGTGACTTAATTTGTCATTAATGAACTTTGTGCAACACCACAATGTATTCATATGCACTTGCAAAAGTAAAATTTTGGACATGCAAATTTAAACGCTGACAAGCCCAGCTCTTGTTCACAAAAATAGGGGACTGCTAGTTAGTGTTAAATGTGGGCTTTTTATATGGTGTGGAGTGAAGAACATACTGTATGTTACTAAAAGCCTTAGACAGAAACTGGGAAGAGTATATTGGTGAATGATGTCACACCCAAACCTGACTCGGATTGCTGAAATTATATTTTTAGCTAGTGGAAAAATTGTTTGGACTTGTATGCTAAAATGTTTTTAATGATAAAAGTTTTGAGTCAAAAAAATAGAGAAAAAAAAAAGAATACAGAAAACCCTGCATTCCAGACTGAATTTGTATATGTTTCTTGCATTTAAAATTTGCTATCCTGTGATATGGGAAATTGAGTTGCTTATCATGTATATGTACTTTAAAATGTATTCACAAACTACTGTTGTATTTGTATAAAATATAGACAAAAAGATTGCATATATATTTTTGTGTATAAGCTCTGTAAAATAGCAATCACGTTATGAAGCTGCAGCAGAACTTCATTTTAAACATTCACATCCAAAGAAACAGACTATTTATTGTCCACATACCCTGATTATAAAATATACCTTGCTGCTATTAAACAATAGTGCTGCAGCTTCTTGTGGCCTACAGTGTTATGTTTGCTGTACAAAAATATGTGAACTCCACAAAATATATCAATAAAATTACAGAATGGTTTTAGTTAATGAATAACTTATGCCTGGCATTTCAATAGATAATCTTGATCTGCATGTTTGGGATTGCAAGAAGTAGTTACAGAGTACATCCAGTTTTGCTGGGTGTAGTTTGCAAAGGCATAACTGTCTTTATAATTTATGACTGGTAAGATGTCAGTTTTTCAGAAAAACTTAAGGCATAAATATCTGCATTTCATGATTTCACCAAGGAACAAATGGGATGATGCTACTGTGTCTGTGACAAGACAGGTCTGAACTGAAGGAAGCAATTGAGTTTGCCATCAAATTGCACTTTGAAACACTCTGATACACTAGAAGGTAAGTATGGGGTATCCATAGTGGGACCATTCCTTTGGGACACATAGGTGAGTGATTCCCCATCATTTCAGATTAATGCAAGCCTGGTACATCATTCCTTGCAATTTGCAGGACAAACTTCAAGGTCATGGGATGTGCTAGATACAGTATGTGGCATGTCTCTCTTCTCTGAGGAGAAACTCAGCTGCTTTGGTCCCTAGATGTCCATCTGGCAGTGGCACTGACTTCTGAAGAAGCCAGGCTAATGCTCGGGGAAGAGGTGCCTACAGCCAGACAAGCAGCTTGCCTGCACACAACTGGCAGAAAGTTACCTCAGGTGTTCCCTAACATAGCCTGTTTCCCAGGAAAGTAAAGGACTAGCATTTCACATTTCATTGCTTTTCAGAACATATTTTGTTAACATCTTTAGCACTGTCTGTGTTTCCCTGCTTTTGAGTTCCTCTCTTTTCCAAATCTCGGCTTTTTAGGTTCGGTGCTGTAACCCAGATGGAGAGAAATGTTTTTAGAGAGTTACTGGCTTTCGCCTTCTCCACATGCAGACATCTTTCCTTTCTTGTGATCCCCATCCCATTCCTCTAAGCTGACTTACCACTTCTGTGCCAAAGGTTTCTAACTTGTTTGGGAGGGTTGGCCTTATTATATTGAGAGTCAAAAGCTCAACACGTGCTCTGTGATATGAAATACTCTGCAAAACAATTTATAAACACTCACAAACACATAACCCACACATACCACCTCAAGAGAAAGCCATCCCATTCACTGTGTTTCTGCCCTAGCTGGTCTCACCCACTGTTACTTATTTAACATGTCCTCCTTCCAAGCAGATAGAATAGAAATTCCATCAGCCTCTGCAATAATTGGAGTGGGATTATACGGATGACATCTGTGTGTTACAGAGATCTCTTGATGCAGTTCCTTGTTAAATTCAGAGCCACAGACATCTTCCCTTCTCTCTCTCCTGTAACCACCTCTTTCCAAAACTTGCATAAGAAAGTACAGAGAAATGGTTCTGTAGTATCCCCTATACCTGTCCTCCAGGACTGGAAGAGGAAGGCTATTCTGATTTTTCCCTTCACTTTCCTTCATTCTTCACACCTTCTTTTCCTTTCCACATACAAGCATGCCTGAGGATGAAAAGTGGTTTTTGACAGAGATCCAGAACTGATGCAGAGCTACTGCTGGATGAGCAAGAACTGAGCAGCTATACGCTGTTGGCTTCCCTGCTTTGCAAATCAAAACATTCTATAAAATCGGATAGAAATTAAGTTTTCCAAAGTAGGAACTGCCATAGTTCGCACAGCAAGGATTGGTGATCACAAACAGGCAGCAAGTGGGACAGCAAGATAAACTCTGCTACAAAATTTAGTCTGTACTTAATAGTTTGAGAAGTATACTGGAAGATTAACTGGTGCTTATCAGTGTGAGCTGGGGCCTTTAGCAAATAAACAGCAACACTGTATTTGTGTTTTGAACACTGGAGATAATGGCAGCAGTAGTGTGAAGTTTCAAGTTCCTGCTCATGGGCTATATCCCAAGTAATTCAGTATGAACTTTCTCTACTCCTAATAAAGGTGTAACAGCTTGCCTGGTATTTTTATTTTTCTATAATTTTATTTATGTATTTATTTTTTGTAATGGTCTGCATGTCCTCAAGTAATGAACATTTTCAGAGAAATAAGTATTTGTAAGAAATATAGTGGATAATTCTGTTCTTCATTGTCATTGTCATCACTCAGCTTTGTCTCATTTGGGAATATTTGTATCACAAGATCACCAGCTACAAAGATAATTTGCCTCAGAGGGGACTGAAGAGACATCAGCTGTCAGCTGAGCATTCTGAAAACAGGGCTTTGGTAATGCCTGCTGTGACTGAGCTGGAAATCATTTGAATTGATCCCTTGACAGTTTACCCATGGGGCTGATTCTCACTGTTGCACTGAACTGCCACATACAAAGAAGAAAGGTTTAGTGTCACTTTCATATGTCAGATCTCTGGTTGATGAGTGTTAAGTAGTGCAGAAAACCTGAAGAGTCACAGTTTCTAAAAATCAGTACATTGCTTAAGCCCTGGTGAATGTCTGTGTGCACATGTATGTATGCATGCAGGTATGCATGGGAGAGTAATACAAGCTGGAAAAGTTGATAAATTAGTTTTGGTTTTTTACATTTTGGTTTCCTCCAAAATGTTTAAGTCTAAAGTGTTTGTGTTTTACAAGTCCAAAGTGAATCATACTGTTTGTTAAGGTATCCCCAAGTTAACAGAGTGTGGAGCAGGCAAGCTGGAAGAGCTTCTTCCAATTACTTGATTAATCTATGAAAGACAGCAGTTTATCTAAAGGGTGCACAGACTCCAGTGAGGAAGGTGTTTGTCAGCTGCCCTTGTGTAGTCCTAGATAGAGTTTCAGCAGAAAAGTTCTATAGTCTGTGCGTCTGAAATTAGGCTCAACTCTGGCTTACTGGCTTTTGTGTTAAATTATTACACACATGGTCGTGGGTAAATCCTTAAAGATCCTTCACAAGTATTTATATTGCAAATAAAATAGAGGCTTTGTATGGTTTAGAGGCATGCCATAAGTGAGCACCATCTGAGCTTTAACATAAGATTATCAAATATCAAACATTCACGACAAATAAACACAGACTAAAGACCCAAACTTTCTGAAGTCTCACCTGAAAATTGTCTCCTTTTATGTTGCCAGTGTTTGACTCCTTATACCAATGAAGTATTACAGGGTTGCCCCATAGTTTATATGCTCTGTTCAGCTTGGGCTGAAGTCAGCATTATTTTTACAAGAAGCTTCTGCTTACACACTGAAAGCCTTGCAATAATGTACTTGAACTGTATGACCCATTTTAATGTTGGGCTTAAAACATTTCAGCTTAAGGCAACCTCTGGCTCCACCAGAGTACCCAGGCCATCACTTCAGAGCCACAAAATTTAGCTGATTCTCTTGCCTCTTCCACTCTACAACTCTCCAAAGAGGTGGTGTTTGCAGGAAGCCACTACATTTGCTAGGGCAGCGTATTTAATATACATCACAGAGCTGGGTGTGACCTGTGTGAATGGGATTGTGCAAGTTGCTGGGCGAGACTCGCCCCTTTGTGCATCAGTCTAATCATTAGCATTAAGTCCATGTACCTGGCAAAGCAGCAGCCTCCCAGCGCTAGACTTAGCACTAACATTACCCCCCTGGGTCCTTTGCTGTACGTGATTAATTTTTCTCCTTAAGCACTGAAGCTGTTTCCTAGTCCTAAAGCTACAAGTATTAAATTTCACCACTATATTTGGCATCTCCCTGTGATCCAGCAAAGTCAGCTTTGTTCCAGGGACAAGACCACAAAACCAGCCTTGGACAATTTGGCTGAAAATACTGCATAAGGTGCCTGCCATGTGACAGCAGTCAAACTGCCAGGATAGGCATCCATCTCTGCATGGCCAGAAAATACTGCTGTGGCTGAGAGCCTGTAGTTTACATTTCATTGTCTTTATCCCCAAGTTTGGATTTTTTCAGCTTGTCACAAGGTGTTCTTTTGAAATTGTGGTATTAGTCAACAGCAGAAGGTCTCAGATTGTTATCCCTGGTCCACCTTGGTCACTGAGACCCCCTGTAAATTAACTGTGAAACCTCACCTGCCTTTCCATTGCCTTGAGTTAAAACCTCAGTGTGTTCAGGTAAGGAGAGCCTTTGCTTCATGCTCTTGAACACATGGAATAACCTTAGTGTGAAGGAAAAAAGCATCAAACAGCTGTTTGGCAATGTGTGTTTGAAACTTGATCTTATTATTTATAAACTAGGGTTTAACCTTTTATAATGTTTATTATTATTCTGTCTCAGTAGTGAAACAGCATCACAGTTCTTGCAGATGTATTTTTCCTTTGCATTTGGGTTTACCTTTCACTCCTTTAATGAAAACTTGCTTGTATTTGTGGTTCCAAGGTGTCATTTATTTGTCTCACCGAAACAGTCCCAAGTCTGAAACATGAACTGGATTACTTTCTGGCTTATTCTTGTAGCAAAAAAAAAAAAAAAAAAAAACAACCAAACCAAACCAAAACAAAACAAAAAAAAACAAACAAAAACAAAACAAAAAAACAAAACAAACAAAAAAAACCAAACCAAAACAAAACCACAACCCCCCACACACACAAAAAAGCACACACACACACACACAAAAAAAAAAAAACCAAAAAAACCAAATAAACAAAAAAACCCCAAAACAAACAAAAAAACCCCACACGTTTATCAGTGGCCTCTCTTCAGAGCAAGCCTCTGTAGGGACTAGCTCCAGACAATGCTATCACTTACACCTGTGCAATTGATCATATCAGAATTCCTTTCAGGCAACTCTGAATATCATTTGAGGTCTTATGAGGTGTGACCAGAAGCAACACTTGGGCTATGAAACTCTGTGCATGAGGAGAATGTAGGTTCAGCATCAAATCCTAAACTGGGATTAGAGGGACTAACAGTAAAAGGAGAAAAAAGAAAACTGTTGGTTTCAAATAGAGAAGAAAGCCTCTCAGAAGTCACTAAGCCGCAGGCTATGGAACTCTCTTGCTTTGAGTAGGACTGTAATTTAAGTACTGAAGAGCTACATTTGGCTCCTTTAGCAAGGTTACAAAGTAACCTAGTAGAAACACAATGTGTTGAAACACAATACCTCTGTATTGTAAGGCAGTTTTCAGGAGCCTCTGGATAGCCAAGCCTTCAAGGGATTGTTACGTGGTACAACCAGCAAACGTACAAAGAAATAAAGTAATCATTTAGGAGAAGTATATAACTATACACTCCTAAACTCTCTGAAATCAGTTTCAATCCCCAGCCCTGTCCTCCTGTTTTAGACAAAACTGGCTGTTAACCACAAGAGTGATTAAATGAATCACAACAGTGATTGATGAAAACAGAACTGCTGTTTGCTACGTGCCCTTTGTTATGCTGGGTTATTTCCATGCCAGCCCTTTAAGGCCCTTGGTGTCGGGGCTGACTTCTCCTGTCCAGTGACCAAACAAACAACAGTAGTAACTAAGAACAAGGGCAAACAAAGAGTTCCTATAGTCCTGATGTGCAAGTGAAATATGAATGGAGGAACTGAGTGAGATTCTGTACTCCTCATCCAGAAGCATGGACTAGTTTGGGCAGCTGGTGTAGCATCGGATGCACAGGTAATTTTACTTGCAGAAATACAACACACAAGCTTGGAACAAACCCATTGCTGCTGCAGTTTATTGTAGCTGTGACATATTGCAGCCCACGGCACACAGACTGTGTGCTTCCCTCCTGTCACTCGTAAAAGTTCCTATTGCATTCTGTACTGATGGCTTCTGGCTCCTACAGCTTCCTTTTCCCTCATGGAAAAGGCAGTGCAATAGGAGCAGTGTGGTTGGAGGCTGCTGGGGGTTGCCCTGGGGAAGGGGCAGAGTGTCCCCAGCAGCTCTGCTTCCTTCTGCGGGTGGCTTCCCACCTCCCCGGGGGCTCACCCCAGCCTGCACCAATACCGGAGCTAAACAGGGCTGTGAAGCTTTGCACGAACGTCCTACAGCGATTGTGGCTCCTGGAAAGTCGCTGGGCCAAATCACCAATGGATTACAGGAAAATAATGTTCATTAAGAATAAAAGCCTGCTTGCATTTAAATCAGATTTAACCGTGTTCACGTTGAAACACTCTGGATGTTCCCTTGCTTTGGTCCTCAGCCGTAAGATTGAGGCAGGACAGTAAGTTACACTGAGGCATTTACATCCCAAAGGATGCCCTTCTTCCTGGTCAAAAATTCGGTGTATTCCCCAAGAGCAATACAACAATGTCTACCACGGCAGGGCAAAACAAAAAGATTTCTGACAGAAAAGGGTAACACGAAAATTACCTGAAACAGTAACGAAAGGACAGCTGACAGATGTGGACATGGAGTTTGGAAATAATAATATGGAAGGTGTGATATTATCCTATCTATTTTATGAACATAGATTTTATTGCTGTTTTATAGCATTCACAATCATCAGATAGGCTGCTATAGTTGTTGTCTTAACAGGTCTGTGCTCAGTCTTTTCATCCACACATCCTTCTACATGTGCTTCCCCACACCCAACTTTCCCTTTGAACTTCACTGCCTGCCACCATAACCTGGTGAAAACAGGCTTGGAGAATTCAGAGCAGAAATGTCTTCCTGGTGCTTTTATATGTTATATGGCATAGAAGCCCGCTGAAGAATTGGAGCCCTACTAGCACTCGGAAAACAGGCATAAAAATATTTTCTCTCTCTTATGTAATTTCATCCACCTTCTGCATTTTTAAATTTCCATCACAATTCAGCTTCCTAGAAGACATTCCCTGCAAAGGTTGGAAATCAAGACTTCTACATACAAACTTAACATCGTAATGCTGCTCAAGAAAGGAAAGTTAATACCTGTTGTCTCCGTGGCTTATTTCACTGCGTATTTAAACTACACTAAAGATCATCTGGTCCTCCCCCACCTCCAAAACGTGCCTGTATAACTGATGATGAGCCAGAGAAATGCCCCGGAGCAGGGGTGGCAATAGGGTATTACTTGGCTGGCTCAAGCTGTGCAATGGGAAGCTCACGGGGCGTGGTAGCACCTGAGGGTCCAGGGGCTTCTTGCACTGCCAGAGTCCCTTCTGGGAGGGGCCAGGAAAGAGGAGCCTTGTGCTGCCAGGCAGCCCCGTCTGCAGGGATTGTCTCACCTACAGCCCTCGAGAGGTGTCTTGGCATCCCTTAGTCTTTGCCCTCTCACTTGTTAACAAGTCCTATTAGCAACTATTTATTTATTTATCTTCCCCAGTGTCTGTTTCACCCTACCAGATGAGAACCCAAATTCTCCTTTCCCATTTATCTGTGGTCCAAGTTTGTTTCCCTGTGAATTGCTGTGGCAAATTTCTCCTGATTGTCCTAAATCTCAGTACTGGGGAAGATCTCCATCACTGATTCACTGAGAAATCATGTCTTTGAGACCCTCTGGTCGAGCTGACCTAGAGTTCAGGGAGGGATTAGAAGATGACTTTGGGACATCAGGTTTGTGTGTTAAGGTGAAAAACTGAACGCATCTCAAGGTGGAGAACACTCCAGTTCCTCTTGCACGTAGTCTGGGTACCCTTGAAACCCCTGTCAGCAGCCTGTGCTGCATTTTACTCATCCAGAGAGAAAAAAGCCAACAAAAATGGAAAGAAAACACCAGGAAACCCCTGCAGGAGCTGTCTGCAGAGACGGTGCTGCCCAGAGATAAACCCTGGAGAAAGAGTCACTGTCAGTCTGAAGCCCCATTGCAAAATCTGTACTGAAAAATCTGACATCCAGAGGAAGGTTCTGAAGAGTGAGGAGGTAGGAAATGGCTTCCAAGTTTTCCAAGATATTTGTCAACATGTACAGAAAGATACTGGAATATTCAAAAATCCTTAACTGTATAAGTCCCATAAGGGTGTTCTGCTATCTGGGCAGTACAGCAAGTACCAAACACTATAGCAGTTAGCATGAGCACTGTAAATATGTGAAAGGGTCAAAATTTAAAAAAGCCCTTTAAAAACCACAGGAACCACGAACACAAAATGTTTCTTTGATTTCTGCCAGAACAGCTCTGTAAATTCAGCAATAATTTTTCTAAGAAGGATCCAGAAATAAAATATACACCTGTAGTACTGCATGGGGTGTGATGGGAAGATGACCAAATACTTATATATGATTCTAGTCAATCCAAAGGAAGATACAGAACAATAATTTGTCTTTATGTTGCTATTAAGGCTATGGTCCTGCATGGGCAAAGCTGAGCACCCAAACCAGTCCCCTTGTCCCAGTCAGGCTGAAGTGATAGGTTCCTACAAACACACTTTTGTATTTATGCCTGCCATAGCATCATTAAACGTTAGCAGTCACTTCAGCTGCTTCACTGACAAAAACCTTGAGCTGTTTAATGCACCTGATGCTGATCATTCCTGCCTGGAGCCGTGGTGAAATGCATTCACAGTCACTGCTTTATTTACTCCGGGGGCATTTTGCTAGAGGCATTCAATGGGCAGAACACATTTATTTTTCTTCTAAGATTAGAAATTATGTGAAATACTTATGAGTTAATAATTTTTTAGCTTTAAATCCATTTGCCCTGACTTTCTAGAGATTTGCTTCAGGGCTGGAGAAGAATGTTTCCAGGTGAACCTGATTTGATTCTGACAGTTGTGACAGATGCAGTTCATTTGGGGGAGGGAGGGGAAATGGTGAAGGGAGGATAAAAGGCTTTGGAAGCCGGTTTAAAGTCCTTTCTGTCAGGGAAGCTTTCTGGTCTTCTGTCTTAGTAGCTGCCTGTTGTTTTCTCCTTCGTATTATGCCATCACCTATTCCTCTTAATTGCTTTCTTTCTTTTGAGTATTCCCCCTCTGCAAATTTGCGCCCCTGCAGCAGCCCTTTAGTTATCCCTGGCAAAGACAGTAAAAGCTTTTTGGGGGGAGCTTCTTCAGCCAGGGCTCGTCGCTTGCCTCCACGCCTGTCCTGGTGCTCCATTGACTGGGAGCAGCTCTGCCTCCTGCAACCCCTAGGATCTGGGGGCTTTGGCTCTGTCTACAAAGCCACCTACCATGGTGCAACGGTGGCTGTGAAGCAGGTGAAGAAGAGCAGCAAAAACCGGCTGGCATCGCGGCAGAGCTTCTGGGCTGAGCTGAACGTGGCCCAGCTCCAGCATGATAATGTGGTACGTGTGGTGGCTGCCAGCACGTGTGCCCCAGCCAGTGAGAACAGCCTGGGCACCATCATCATGGAGTATGTGGGTAACATCACTCTGCACCATGTCATTTATGGCACTGGGTATGTGTGGAGGCAGGGAGAGGATGATGAAGGAGGATGTGGAAGGAAAGCTCTAAGCATGGAAGAGACTGTGTGCTATTCTTGTGACATCATGACAGGCTTAGCCTTTCTGCACTCACAGGACGTTGTGCACTTGGACCTGAAGCCTGCAAATGTTTTCATCACTGAGCAGGGTGTGTGCAAGATTGGAGACTTTGGGTGCTCCCAGAAACTGGAGAAGGGCTTGTCCCAGAGCACCTATGTTTGCCATCAAGGGGGCACGTACACACACCGTGCCCCTGAGCTCCTCAAGGGGGAGAGGGTGACTGCCAAAGCAGACATCTACTCGTTTGCCATCACCCTCTGGCAGATGGTCATGCAGGAGCAGCCCTACCTGGGGGAGCGGCAGTACGTGCTCTATGCTGTGGTCGCCTACAACTTGCGCCCTTCACTGGCCACCGAGGTGTTCCACGAGTCACCAGTGGGCCAGACACTGCAGAGCATCATCAGCTGCTGCTGGAAGGCCAATGTGGAGGAGCGTCCGAGTGCAGGCCAGCTGCTCCCCAGCCTCAGGGCCCTCAAGCAGAGCCTCTAGGAAAACCCAGGACTCTTTGTATTCCTCCTGTCAGCTTTTCTTTCTCTCCACCCCTCCTCTGAACACAATGAATTTAGCCCCTGTGCGATCTAAAGGCTTTGTTGGTGTTTTTTATACTTGAAAAAAAAACCTAAACTGTTTTGATACAAGAAAATTAAACATAGCGATTTAATGGAACTGTGGGGTTTTACCCTGGAAGGGGATAGAGGCAAAGATGAAGATGTTGGCAGGCATGACTTTTTTTGGTTGATATGTTGTGTGCTGCCTTGCTTACTAGGAAATGTGATATGCAGAAAAGTTGTTGATTGTAAGTAAGTGAAGTACGAATAAGAGTCTGCTTTTGGAAGGTTCTTTATGTAAATACCTCTTGGTATTTTTAAAATCTCAAATATGAGTAGTTCTTGACACCAGCTAGGGTAGTGCATTTGAGCTTTTCCTCTTCATTTACCAAGGAATGAGTATGTATCACAAATCAATAAATGCAGAAAAATAAATTCTGTGTCAGTTGTCTATTTAACTTGTTCTTACATGTACTTAATTTCAGTAAGTATGCTGCTTCTGATATGGAAAATATGAACTACTCACATACTCCTTGAAATAAAGAACTCTTTTGTCAGTCTAAGGCTACTAAGAGTTATGAAGATGCATTAACAACCTGTCCTTTTTAGAAGACTTCCCTGCTACTAGATGTGTTAGTAGTAACTTGCTAGTTGGAACATTGTGAATTTTGAAGTATTAGAAAATTTTGTGCAGAATAGAGTTTTTTAAAAAGGGGAAAAAAGAATGGTAAAGTGAGGATAATTTTGCTTTATAATGCATGGCTCAGCATTGGACAAGATAATACTGGAAGTACTTAAAAAGAATTTTGCTTACAGCACTAACAGTGTTCTTGTGCTGGTGCTCAAAGCATACACTATTGAACTATCCTCTGCACTGCTTATGTCTTATCTGCTATCTTTCCTAATCTGGTTGTAGTGTGTCTGGGAAAGGAAGTGCTGTAGGCAACGCTGAAGACAAAAACCTCTGATCCCTGACTTATCAGAACTGATAATTGTACATCTGAGCCCTTATCTGGAACTGCCTGCTGTAGCTGATATTGCCATTCTACTCAAAGCCTCTGCTTCTTTTTAAGACAGGAGAAAGAGTGATGTTTCAGTCAAATTGTTTTTCTTCTTTACCCTTCCTCCCCCTTGCTTCCATTCTGGAAAAAAAAATCCCAAAGGAATTGAGCCAGTTTCCTGATTTCTGACACACATCTGTTCTTAGCCCCGTGAAATCCTGGAAATGAGCAACTATGTGAATTTGAGATGATTCTGTAGGTCTTTATGGTATTTGGGTTGGTAATTGAAATTAATGGTTTATAAAGCATATCTAAGCTTAACTATTTCTTGGTCTTCTGTCCCCCTTAAGTGGAAATAGAAAATGCTGGCTGGAATAAAAAACACTGAAGTAAATTCTGGAAGAAGTTTCCCATGTTTCTCTGTCAAAATAATTATGCTATAGAATATATTCTATGGTATAGAACCAGATTTTTTTTGTGAGTGTTGTATAACTTATTTAATAAAGAAGTTGTTTTATAGGCATTATCATAGTAAGTCAGTTACCTTTTGAAATTATTAGCTGAGGGCATACAAGATAAAATTTTAGATAAAGCCGTTGATGTGCCTCACCTTAACATCAAACCTTAAATAAAAATGTTTGTGCAGCTTTCAAAAGAATAAAATATGGAATTATTTTTTTCAGTAGTTCCTAAATGCTTGTGTTGTAATTTTTTTTGCCAGTCTAGGAAGCTTGCTTCTTATACTGCTAGAAACCTGTGATTTTTTGCTTAATGATACTTTAGCATCAACAAGTGCTACTTGAGCCTCTGTGAAAAATCAAGCACCCTTCAAATCCTCTGTTGTACTTGACAGAAGGATACTGAATGGCCAAGATCTACTCTTGAAGTATAATCAGCTCTGCAGATGTTTCTGTCAATTTTATGGAGTTCTCTTTTGATAGTGTGAGAGAGAACTCTGCACAGCACTCAAGACGTAGTTACACTTTACTCTGCTGTAATAATTACGGTCTCTTTACTATTAGCTTCAAATGTTTGTCTTATTTTTTGTTTGTGAATGAGCTCTGAGTTAATACTAATCAAGAAATATCTCAAGCCTAACAGCTCAGAATCTTTAGTTCTGTATGATGATGTTAATTTTGCCTGTTCACCTCACTTTACACGAATATAGCTTGAATTTCTTTCTGCCAGTTTGTACTTGGCCCTTGCAATTAAATAACTCCACCATCAGTAAATTTTTTTATCTTCTAGCTCCCCCTCTTGCACTTCATTTGTGGATGTGCTGGGCAGCAGAGAATCCTTTGAAACACCAGTGGGCACTTTCTGCTGCTGGGAGAACTGACAGTTTTATCCCCTGTGCCTATCTTTTGACTTATCCAACCCCAGGTTTTCTCTCCTAAATGTGGCTGCTTAGTACCTTTCAAAAGTTTGCAGTGAAGGATTTTTCAAATACCTTTGGAAACCCTAAGGGCACATATGAATCAGAGTCTTATCAACATGGTGTCAGTGCTCCTAAAGAATTCCAATACAATCCAACACAAATGTGAAGTGCAATTCCTCCAATGAAAGCAATATTGGCCCCTTCCAAGCAAATCATGCCTATGTATCTGTTATTTCCTTTAATATGGAATCTGCTGATGTATCTTGAACAGATATCACTCATGTAATTAGGAAATTTATTCTTTAAAGGCTTCCCCAGGATATGATCCTGGAGA
Organism: Sturnus vulgaris; assembly: GCF_052056855.1. Taxonomy (NCBI): domain Eukaryota; kingdom Metazoa; phylum Chordata; class Aves; order Passeriformes; family Sturnidae; genus Sturnus; species Sturnus vulgaris. The sequence goes on along the minus strand of NC_142243.1, from coordinate 118,371,630 downwards.
GAAGAAGAGTCAACAACACCTGGTTGATTTTCAAGGATTGCCTTCTCCAAGCTCAAGATTGGTTCATCCCCATGAGCAGGAAATCAGGTAAAGGTGACAGGATGCCTCCAAGGATAAACAAGGAGCTCCTGATTAAACTCAAATAATAAATATGCAGGAGTTGAGAGACCAGTGTGGGGTCTGAAGCAAGGAAGATTTACTATTGGTAAAGATGGATCAAGTTAGGGAACACTGAAACAAACAAGACATACAGATGTTCATAGGCCCTGATGGGATGCATTCACAAATGCTGAGAGAGCATGCCACTGTCATTGCCAGGCAACTCTAGGCTATCTTTGGAAGGTTATGGTGCTCAGGAGAGAATTCTGAGGTCTGAAAGAAAACAAATATAACTCCTTTCTGCAAGATGGCCAAGAAGGAGGATCTGGAAAACTTAAAGACAGTCAGCCTCATCTAAATCCCTGGGAAACTGGTGGAACAAATAACTCCGGAAATCATTGGTAATCATATGAAGGACAAAAAGGTGATTGGGAGTAGTCATCAGGGATTTATGAAGAGGAAATCATGCTTGACCAACTTAGTAGCCTTTGCTATGAGATTAGTGGCTGCTGGAGGGGGAGTGGTGGTTGTTCATCTTGACCTTAGGGAGGTTTTAGCACTGTTTGTCATTGCATCCTCATAGAGAAACTGATGAAGTACTGACTGAATACTGGAAACTGAAAGTTAGCTGGGCTACTGGGCTCAAAGGGTTGTGAAGTCCCGTGGGAGACCAGTCATTAGTGGTGTACCCCAGAGACTGGCACTGGGCTCAGTGCAGGCTAACATCTCCATTAAAGGCTTGGATGATGGGATGGAGCACCCTTTGCAAGTTTGCAGGAGATACAGCATTGGATGGAGCCGTCATTATCTTGGACGGTTGTGCTGGCGGTCAGAGACATTACCAAGCTGGAGAAACCTGCTGCTGGCAAGCAGTGCAGGGAACTGCAGTGTCTGGCACGGGGTGCTGGATAACCCCGAGCACCAGGACGCACCCGGGGCCAACCGCTTGGGAAGGAGTTTTGCAGGAAGGACCAGGAGCTGCGGGCAGACACCAAGCTGAACATGAGCAAGCAATGCACCCTTGCGGCAAAGGCGGCCAACAGCATCTGGGGTGCGCTCCAAGCACTGCTGCCAGCTCTTCCAGAGGAGATTACTCTCCGGTGCTCACTCAGCCCTGGGGAGACACATCTGGGGCAATGTGGTCGCCTCAGGATTCTGCCCGAACAAGAAAGTCACGGACCAAGAGTGCAGTAAAAGGCAATTAACTTGATCATAGGACTGGAATCTCTGCATGTGAGGAGAAACTGAGAGGTGGAAGCGTTCAGTCTGGAAAAAGAAGGCTCAGGGGGATCTTACCAGTTTGCAGAAGTACTGATGGGAGGCAGTAAAGATGGAGCCAGTGTCTTCTCAGTGTTGCTCAGTGGCAGGACTAGATGTAATGGACACAAATAGAAGGACAGGAAACCCCATTGAAATGTGAAAATATTTTACTGTGAAAATGGTCAAACACTGGAGCAGGCTGTTCAGAAGGGTTAAGGAGTCTTCATTCTTGGAGATACTCAGAACCCAACTTGACATGGTAATGAACAAGCTGCTCTAATTGACCCTGTTTTGGAGGGGGTTGGACTAGACAGTCTCCAGAGGTCACTTCTAACCACAGAAGTTCTTCAATTATAATAACATTTATAGATGTTTGAATTTCAGTCATCCCCTGAGTTCTCCTACAAGAATCCTTCTAGCTCGAGCCTATTTTATGTTTCCTTCAGGGATAACATATAGGAAAGGATCACTCTGCTTCTTTGCAATGGCTTTGTTGTCTTAGGGGTGAAACAGGTTAAAATGATTAGGTGGGAGTGTTCTTGATCTTGGGTTTTTTTTGGGGGGGGGATTTATTTTGTTTTGTTTTTCTTTCAAAAAACTGATATCAATAAATCTGCAAGAGAGTCTTGGCAGATTTCTTGTTCTTGATGTTCTGAAAATAAAAAATTATGGAGTTTATGTTAGTTCTTTGAGGGTTTCTTCCCCCTCTGTTTTATATGTAATCCACCAGACTTTTATCCTTTCTGTTTTCTTCATCTGGACCCAGCTTCAGGTTTTTAAAAGATTATTTCTTGCTTCTAAAGCTGGAATGAGCTAATGAAGCTCATTATGTAGCTCATTAATGTAGCTGCACTTTGCTCTTAACTCTGTCACACTTGCATACCTCCAAATAAAGTGTTGGTAGAAGGCACATGATGATAGCAGAGCAGTTGCAGACAATTATGTCACAACTCTAAGGGGATTCTGTTCATCCAGATTTTTCCTTTTCTATAAACTGCTTTTGTCCTTACCTCTCCTTCCCCATATATATATATGCATGCAACACATTTCCAGATGGCTAGCAAGACATGGTTGTAAGTTACAAACCTTAAGGGCTACTTGTACCTAGTTTATTTATTCTCTTTGTTTCTGGAACTGATTGCCAGTAGCTTGATCAGCCTAACCAGAAGATTTATTGAAGTGTTTTACAGATTCAGATGATGCAGCATCAGTGTAAGTCTGGGAATGGTGGTATTGGAATGCCTTTGACAGCCAGGTATGCTCTATTCAAGGCATGAGTTATCTGATGCTAAGAACATCAGATAAGAGTGTACCTCCTCTAATAAGAATCAGCACGCATCTTGACTGTGTTCTGGGGAAGGAACAAAGCCTCATTTCTCTCATTTACATTGGTAAATGTATAGGTCAGATCTCTTGTGTCTTACTATTAACCGAGTTTCACAGCTTGATATAATTATTTTCCTTGGAAACTCAGCTATCCTGGTGTTTAGTTTGGTTTAGTTTTTGTTTATTTGTTTGTTTTGGGTTTTGTTTTTAATAGCAGCAACCTAAGTGCTGCTTCTGGGACCCAGGGATGCCATGTCACAGTAGCTGGCTTTTCAAGGTGAGCTGCTTTTTTTTTGTTTTATGTTCTCTGTCCCTAAGCAGCACAAGCTGCCTTTCAAACTTCCAGCTCTACAGCACTAAGAGCTAACTATTCAAAACTGGGTGGGTTCCCGCCTGCCTCATAGCTGTCTGGGGTAACCACAGTCTGCATGGAAACTTCAGCTCTTTCTCATTAATCTCCCAGTACCTAACTACCAAACCTGGTTGCATTTAGTGATTTTGGAAAGTACATATAAAGAAGATACTGTAAAGTGCTTGCATTCTCATGGGCAGTATGCAACAGCAGTAGCCCTGGACATATTATCCATATTAGAGCACTGTATTTTGTGCTTTCTATGTTATACAGATAGTATTGTCCATTAAGGGAAAGCATAAGTTAAAAGTTCTAATTCTGGCCGTTTTTCTTTTATTTTATAACAAATGGCATTCACCATCCCAATGTCCCCTGACACATCTCCTCTTCTTCCTCATATGGGCACATGTGTAAAGCTTGACAGGATGCACTTAAGAGATTTTATGTAATTTTACCTGATTCAAACTGAATCCCCAGATAAGAGCAAATATGAATTAGTGCTGGAATGGTTTTAGGTCAAAATTAATTTTTTTTAATGTCTTACAATGAAAAGCAACTTCTACATGGTATCCTGAGCTCTGCGAAGTGCAACAATTATTTTAGCAGTCAAGTGATTACAAGAAAGACAAGAAAAGATGGCTAGAAGCACTGGAACCATGTAATTACAATAAACAGTTTCTAGGAAAAATGAGAAATAAGGAAGAGAAAAAGCAGGGAAGCTTATAATTCCATATTAATCTTCAATTACTATAGCTATTACTGAAGGTCTAGTGTCTTTGGATAGAAAGACACTAGAAGAAATATCAAGAGACATTTCATAATAGGTTTTAAAAGAAGTTAGCACAAGATAAAATGCTTGATGTTATGCTCTTTATTTGGCTTGTTCTGTTGTTTGCTCCTCTTCCTACCTTTTTTGGTTTTTTTGCCAGTTTTTTAAATTATGCTTTATCTCAACCCAGGAAGAAAGTGGTAACATCACTATTTTCAAACAATAAAAATATAAAAATACAACATAACTTGGAAGGGGGCCTATCCTCAATTCAGAAGGTAGGATGGGAAGCATGAAAACATAAGTCTGAAGAAGTATGGGTTGTTTCTATATTCTGTGGTAAGATATACCACAGCAAAGAAAACAAACAAAAACTATTTACACAATATGCCACAAAGACTTGTAAATTCAATGGGACTTAAGTGGATGCTTACTATTTGACTCGTGTATCAATTTTTGCAGCGTTAGCATCTGTGTACATAACTTCATCTGCTACAACAAAGATGAAAATAGGGATAGGAAATGAATTATTTTTCAAATTAACTGTGCATGGAATATTCTACTTATACTTTGTTCTAGCTATTTATCTGCTGCAAATACCTTCATGCAGGGCTCAAAGAGGCTCTTTCTATGTTTCAGTTAACGCAGCTGCCAAATATTTGTCTGCCTGTCAAAGAAAAGCCTTAAAACCAGTTAAAGAAGGCAAATGGAACAAAAGTCTACTGGCATCTATCCCAGTCTGCCAGTAGCTAAGGATGCCATGGGACAATCTGACAGTAGAGGCACCACCATCCACCCCTGGACTTCTCTGAGCAGGAGGCTGAGTTTTGCTGTCAACTCAGCCTGAACTTCAATAGCCCAAGTGTTCAGCAGAGCAGGGAGGTGACTGCATTTGCCTTTGCAGGGCACCTGGGATAATAGGGCAATTCATAACTTAATAAATATTCTACTGCACATGTGCCAGGCTACAAAGAGCAAAGTAGGCTGCAAATTGGAAATGTAAATGTCCAGTTCTTTTAAAGTTACTCCCTCCACAAGTGCAGAAGGAAAACCAGTTTTATTTTCAAGTAATGTATTTTTCTCGACTACTTGAAAATGGTGAAAGGGTTTTGAATCAAATATGGTACAAATGAAGCTGGTCCCAGAGACAAGTATAGAAAGTTGCACCTGAACAGAGATTATAAAAAAGCTGAACGTAAATAAGGGAACTGATAGGCTGGGAAGGCTGGATTTCTTTTAATAGTAGTTAATAGTATATATTACACAATACAGTAAGTTTAGAGAGATATCATACACCTTTTCCTCATCCTTTTCACTTATCCAATAGTTCCAATAAAATGGTTTACAGATAACACAAAAGCTACATGCAAAGCTTTTGAAGGAATATATCACTGCACTAGAATGGCAACAGATGAATGTCATAATGCTTTTTCTTTGTTAAGAAAGTGACAGAACTCCAGACCTCCCATAAAATTGTTAAACCTTGTACAGCTTTTGGGAGTGAAATGATTGCTATTAGATGTTTTCTGATTGAAAGTAGATATTCCTAAAGTTTAATAAATCATTCCTGCCAACAGCCGACTTTCAGAGGAAACAAATGTAGTTATGTTTTTTAGAACGGTTTCATGGTTGCATATTTTGTTTAAAAAGTTGTATATTCAATTGTAAACAGCACTGCAAAAGCGTCCTGATCATAAAAAAGCAGCACTACCTGACTGATCCTATCAAAAGAGCCATTTGCCCAGGGAGACAAGGGAGGAGGCTGGAGGAGGCAAAGAGACAGATAGAGAGGAGACACCCCCAAACCCAAACCTATTTGCTACAACCTTTTCAATCAGTGAAGCTCTCACTGAAAAATAAGTTTATACTGGCATGTGACTTTCTGTGTTGTATGCTGGAGATACCTGCTCACTGGACTGTCAGGATCTTGCATGACTTAAACTAAGGTCTTGAACCAGTGCTTAAAATTAGACAATGCCACTGATTCAGTTCAGAGTGGTCACTTGTTTCCATCGGGTCAAAGCAGTCTCTTGGTTTGCTGAAAGAAGCATAGATTTCCTCTCACTCCCAGCTCCCCAAAACCCCAACTGGTCTTGAAAACTTGTCTAACTTTAAATGCTCTGCAAGCCATTACCAGTCCCAAAACCGCCTGAGAGGGTTTTTTATTTCCTTTTCTTTATGATTGCACTATTACTAATTCTGATTAGTGCTATATTTAAGTTGCACCAATGACTTAGCAATGTATGCTAGTACAAGCAACGGTAGATTTTTCCTTGGAAAAGAAATCCTTTATATATGGAAGACTTTAAGAGTAAAAAACTCCATTTTCTGTATCAAAGGTGTGTTGCTGCTTTAGTCTTTTTTTTTCCCCCTAGAAAAAATGAGAAATAATTCCGAGGTATTAACACAAGCATTTGTTCCTGCCAGAACAAAGGGATTGCCTCCACCTCACACCAGGAACATTTCACAGGAATGTATGAGAATTAGTTATTCCTTTGAACAGGTAACCTGTGACCGTGTGGTAAGGAGCTATTGGTAGGATAAAGTGACTGCTGGATGCTCTCAGAGTCAACTTCCAACAGTCCTAATTATTGAAAGAATATTTTTAAATGTATGAGTTTCATACATAAACTAAAAACACAAGGTCATAGTGCTGAAGAAATTACAAGTATTAATATTTCTGAGATTTTTTTTCAAGGAACATGGGTACCATGCTCAAACCCACCTTCTATGTTTACCACAATATTTAATTTTATTTGCCTAAAAATTGCATGCTTGACCACAACCCTAGGAAATGTTAATACTACCTTTTCCTCAGTTTTAAACCTGTAGAAAATACTGCTTCCCTTGATTTGCATCTGGGAAACCTGTTGCTGGGGATTTCACTGTGCAAAGAGGCAGGAATGTCAGATGTGCAGTCGTTTGCACATTAGTGCACTTTAATTTACATATAGTTGCTTTTACTTTATTTAAGTGATTGCTGCAGGGGAAAAAAGATTTTTTTATTTTATATTATTTCCTAGGGGAAGAATATAACAAACTATATTCCACATTTACAACCACATTTTGTAGACTAGTGTAAAAGTCCATGCACAAGCCCCATTTTCATGAAGTAGGAACTTTTTGTGAAGTAGGAACGTCTGGCATGCATTTAGGTGAAAGATAAGTTTAATAGACTTGCTGTAATCTCCTAGTAAGATGTTCCCTTAAACAAAACTTCCGGGTCTTCTATGAATGATATTACAAACTCTATGGTTGTTGTTCCTGCCCTCTTACTGCAGCCTCATAACTTCTATGCAGTAAACTGCAGCTGCCACTTTGCCACATTAGCCTTGTGGAGAAGTTAGTAAACCCTTTGAAACCAAAACTTCTTCATATTTGATGCCTCCTGGATCACTTTCATGTTATGTTGTGGATCTGACCAGCTGTTCTGAACAATCACAGCATGATGATTTCCTCAGTGGCTACCAACTCCTGTTTCTAAAGCACATCTTTAACACCACAGTATCTCCTTTAGTTCCAGGTCCTAAGTTCTATGTTACTATTCCTGTTTCTGTCAGGTTTTGAGTAATTTCGCTTGGCTAGTTCACAGAGGGTCAGGTCACAACAGGAGAAGTATTGCTGAATTGGCTTTAATCTTTCTTTCCAGATGCCAGGGTTGGGAAGGGCACCTCAAGTCCCACAGAACGCCAACACCTGGATGTAATCTAGATAAAATTGCAAGTTGCAACTAATATCCGGCTCTAATGGTCTTGTAACATCAAGGTAGAAATCACCCCTTGCTTTAAGTCTCTTCATCGTCTGTGGCAAGCATTTGCTAAATTGTGTGCTTGCAAACATTCACCATCTGAAATCCCATTGGATCAAGAGTATCACAAAAGGACACCAGTCCTAAAGAGATGAGGAAAAGCTTTTCAGAAACAAAAAACCTAAACATGAGGGAGTGATGCATTCCATATAAAGTGAAATTTTTCTTCTAGTCATAAGGCAGTGTGAGGCCAAAACCATTCTTTAAATTATCCCTCTCCATGACAGAGCAGCAGCACAAGCACCGTGAAACAATTCCCTACTACTCTGTCTCGCCAAAGAATTACATTAGATTAAACTGGTCTTTGGATAAAAAAACCAAAAAAACGTGATCAGTGACTGCATAACTGGGCTCTGAAACAAATGGGCAAACATGTATATGGGCTACATATACTGATAAACAGAATTGCTGCAAAATTAAGCACCATTTTTTTCCTACAGGATAGACATGCCACCATGCTAATACCCTGTGTCTGTCATCTTCACACAAAGTCTTTGCAGGAGGCAGACATGAGGAGGAAAGACAATTCCAAAGTCTTTCATAGCACAGTATTGTGAGAGTTTTTATGCACCAGTATGTTCCACTAGCTCCTAAACACTCTCAGTACAAAGCATTCATAGAGAAGCCACAGCAAAACAACCTGTGTCCTGGAAGCCATTTCCAATTACGGTGTTAAAAAAGCTTGTTCTGTTCAATGAGTCACATAGATATTACGGTGCAAGTTTTCAACATGTTCTACGACCTACTGCAGTCATCTTGAACTATTGTCACAAAGTGAAATAGATCCAAACAGTGCCAAGTGATGCTGCCTCAAGTGGCCAAATCCAGACTGGAGAGATTTATGTAGTTTATCGTTTTTTGTACTTGATTAACTTTTCCCCACATGAAGTCTTCTGAGGCGATTTCCAAAATGAAAGCTGGATGCAAAAAAACCACCATAGTTTCTTTTTGTATGTCCACTAGTTCTGCTTTCACTGGGCAGATGCTAGGAATTTTTTGTACAGAAATTGTATGCCCCCACTCTTGGTAACCTGGCCTGGATAACACCAGATGATAGGGTAGGAATGTGAATATAAATAGTGTGTGTGAACAGAATACCCAAACTGGCACGTTCTGAGAGGATGTTTGCCCAAAACCTGATAACAGTGAGAGGAAATTAACAATAACAAAGCTTGCTCAAGACAATGACCACCCAGATTAAACAGTAACCAGGGAATTAGATTAACAAGTGGCAGGGGGGAAGGGGAAAGCTTGAAAAGTAGCATGAGAACTTGTGATTATTAGAAGAAAACTTGTGTTAGGAGCTAATATTTCTAAGACCCTCCTCATCAGACCTGGAAAGGAGCTGCCACCCCACTCCTGGTACAGACTGGGGGACTGGTAGGGTGAAGGAACAGCAGGGATCCACCCCTCCTGGTATGTGGAATGGCTGCACAGGCTTCCAAAAGTGGGACTGTGTATTGTAACCCATGCTTCTTGCAAGACAGTGGAAGTGCATATGAAGAATGTGTGACTGTGTAAGTGGGATCAGCTGTAGAAGGGTGTGAAATTTGTAGGTGCTTACCAGCAGTTTGTAAGCCTCTAGTATTGTCATTACTGTTGTAGTGCTGCTACTGATCCACAATATATAGTTCATTGATTACCAGCAAATTACACGTTGCTAATCAAGAAACCACCTTCGTTGCTGTCAAGGCTATGTGAGTTGAACAGTCATTTTCTGCAAAAGGTGTTTTTTTCATTATTATGAATTTGACAGAAGCATCACATCTGCAGAGAAAACATTCTTCCAGGAAAGCAGAGAGCACATATTTGATCAATATGAAAAAAAAAAAAAATCAAGATTGAACTAGAATGGGATAAATTAAAATATCCTCCTGAAAGCTTCCCAGATGGACAATGCTGTTTTAGCCCCGAGTGTTTGAAGACATATTGTAATGATCTATCACAGATTTGGTGTCACTAGAAATGCTGTAGCATATTAGCAGCTTTGTATTTTTTTGTCACAGTGATCTGTCAGAAAACCAAGGCAAAACAGGCTGACAAGGGAGAAGTGTTGCTCTAACCACATCAATGATATTAGAAGCCAAGTGTATTATCTGCCAGGCATAAAGCACATATTTAGAAGGAAAGAGCTTGTTGTCATAACAATGAAGTTCAAGTTGCCCACTTGAAAACATCTCCTAACAATCAATATTTGTGGCAACATTTTTCAACAATAAAGGACTCCATCAAGGCACAGTTGCTCTTTTTCTGAATCACAGCCCTAGTTTATGTTTTCCATGCTCACATGAGGAATTTTTAAGGTAAAGAGAGCCTAGTATTTTGAGGGGTGGTTACATTTTTATATGCTGAGCTTTATGCTAGAATTGGCATGAAAATTTAGAAAATGTAAAATGGACAGACTAGGTGCAATATGAGAACTCCAGCTGTGCATTCTGTGCCTGCTACCTGCAGAGAGCAATGCCAGTTAGCAGCTACCCATCTACACAAATCAGTCTTTTAAAGGGGGGGTATTTTTTAATTCCAGGTTTTTTTCTGAAGTTTCAGTAGCTCGGGCACTTGTAGAGAAAGCTAATTCCTGAGCAAATAACTTGGATGAGAGTTCTGCAACATGATGCAACTGAGAAACTTAACACAAGACGATCAGCAGATATCTACAATTAAGACCAAACAGATGCTGTAGCCTTTCTTAAAAGGGTTGAAAATAGCTTTCATTGCATTTCTCCTGGTTTAGGACTGGTTCAGAGACTCAACCATCTATTGATGATCTTTGTGGAAGCCTGCTTCTTATGATCCCACCTTACAGGTATTTGAAGACCAGAAGCTCAAACAAAACCCTTAAAAGTGTGTTCAGATCCCAATGATCTTGGAGAAGGAAGTTATTTACAAGTGGTATTAGGCTGGCATAACCAAGACAGCTTCCAGGGAGCTGCTCACATGAAATAACCACTATGAAAAGTGACATAGCAGATTTATGGAAGCAACTGTGAGCCCTGCCAAAACCATTCACGGGCCACCAGTGTGAAATAAGCAGAATAAATCTACTCAAAAAAAATGAATGGTGGTCACAATGGAAGCTGCAAATCCTGGGGAGTATGTCTGTCCTTTGACCCAGCCAAAGGTGCATCAGAAAGGTTCAACATTCACCAGAAGACAACAAAAATCTGCATTTTACTAAGTTACTACAAAAGACCTGATTGACTCCAGAACACGCTCCTTCTGTCACATAGATAGACTCACCCTAGGATCTACTCTTCTGAAGGACAAACTAGTCAAAGGAAGAGAATAAAAAAATCCCCAGTAATCTGTAAACCCCCCCAAAAAAAGTCAGAAAGTATCATGAATGCAGATGGACTGATACTCTGCATGATAAATCACTAAATTAGGTATCAAATTGTTTCTGCTACAGACTACTAAGTCATGTCAAAAGCATGTCTTGCTTCTTAATCATTTATGTTCTTAATTACTTGATATGAGGGAAACATTCCTGAAAGCTTCATCTAAAAAGCATAGGCTGTTGGGTATTCATTTAAGTCACAGAATCACAATCTCTTAACTAAAGTTAGCGTGGTCTGGGGAGAAAAATCTACATGAAAAGCAGTATTCAATCAAAGGAAAATCAAGCAGAATACAAAATATGAATTAGAAGTTAAGAAAGATAAAATACAAGATAATCAAAAAGTTGTATTTAGGATGGCTTTTTACCCACATGAATGGCAAGAAGGAGCATTTTTTAATATATAGTGTATTTCAGAGAAAACAGAAAGTTTAGATAATTTTCTGTTGCATATCTGTGGAGAAAAACAACATATATCAGAAAATTCCAACAATAGCCATGGAAAGCCTTAAACATAGGAACAGAAGTGAGGCGGTTTTTAGATCAGCAGCTCCAGATAGCCTGCATCCAAGAATTTTAAGAGCTGGCAAAGGCGACTTGTGTGCTGTTAATGTGGATTTTCCATAAGCTCTGAGAAATCTGGGGAAGCTCAGGAAAAAAAAAAAAAGAAAAATCTCAAAGAAAGCTGAGGTAATGCCAATACTAGGAAAATAAGCAAGAAAGGAACAAATTCAGGAACTTACAGTCAACCTTGCCTTAATCCCAGGGGGGAAAACCAAACCCAAACCAACTTCTTCATATAGGAACAAGAAGTAAATGAGCAAATTGTACTTAAATTACACAGCTTAAATCTATGGAAAACTTGTATTTTTTGAATTTTTTTTTTCTCATGCAATTACAGCATTTGTTTGGTAGACAATAGGAACAGTGTTGATATAACACATTTGCACATTGACTATTTCAGTAGGACACAGAGAAACTGGCACAGTTCTGCACATACAGTTCATAGCAAGCAAATTAAAACTAAGGCTACAGGTCTGTGTCAGTCAGACATATTTCTAATTGAATCCCACAGGAATTAGTTTTTGGCAGCAAGGTACTCAGTATTTTATCTGGAAATAAAGTTTACTAAGAGCATTCATAAAAGCTCTAAGCAAACAGTGAAGCAAGGCTGCTGATTGGGAACCATCTGGATTACTGGAAAAATAAGTGCTTCAGCATGATCACTGTGAGGTCATGTATTTAAGAGTGATTAATTTAAAACACTTATAGATGGAAAACTTCCTCAGGAAGTAGCTGGAATAGCTGGTAACAGAATAAACATGGGTTCCTTGAGTACGAGTTCAAAAATTGTATATATGTAATTATTAAATGGCTCAGAAAACAAACCACCAGAACCAAATGGTGTTTTCATTGTAGGGAGGAAGAGACCAGACAAACATGACTATCATCAAAACAGACTTCTCAAGTACTGACCTCCACTGGCAAAAGACGTTGCTGCATTTCAGGAAACAGCAACAGGATGACAACTTCTGTACCCACATTTCTTGGAGCTGCTTTATCAGAATACAGCCTCTAGTACTTTCAAATAAGGTATCAGTAAATTACAGATTTTGTAGAGTACAAATAATCCAAGTGCAAACAAGCCTAAATAATGGAATAGTTGGCATATAAAAGTTAACTGCGACACATGAGGTTTTAGGACCAAGTGAAGACCTCTAAAGCAACTGGTAAGGGAAAAATATATACTAAAGCAGAGTGTGATAGCTGAAAGTAATCTCATCTTAAAATACCAAGGAAGCTTTCTTGAATAACTGTAGTAATAAATAAGCTTCCAGAGGTGCAGCAGTTATGCTAACATTATACATGTCTATGATTCCTGGACAGAATTCCGTATTAGAATTTAATTATTAATTTTAAAAGACAGTCATAGTGACCTCACTACAGGCCATCATTTCAATACATGTTTCACTAGTTCTCCAGTGATGTAACTTGAAACAGTCATATTTTCAGCAAAGTGCTTGGTTTGGGACCAACAATTACCACTGTCCAGGCCAAAGACAATGCTCAGTAAAAAATATCCTTCCCATGGCCAACCTGAACAGATAATGGAACTTACAGAAATAAAATTAATTTAAGTTCTTAAATTTAACCATGAATAAAACAAGAACTTTAACTTAAAACTTCTGCTCTTGTACTTCTACTTTACAGAATCACAGAAACAAGAGGGCTGGAACAGACCACTGGGACCATCGAGTCCAACCTGTGACCGAACACCACCACGTTCAACTAGACCATGGCACATCCAGTCTTTCCTTAAACACTTGCAGGAACAATGCCCACCATGTCCCTGGGCCACCCATTCCAATGTCTTATCACCCTTTCTGTAAAAAAATCTCTACTAATGTCCAACATAATAGGAGTTTATTCCTGACACAGCTTAAGGCCATGTCCTCTATAGTCCTGTCGCTTTCAATAACGAAAGAAGATAAAAAGACCCAAAGGCTCAGATGGGAACGGGCTCGCCATCACTGGAAGCGATAAAGCCTCGCTTGTGCGGCAGATCCCGGCCCTCCCCGCAGCAGAACGCCGAAATGTCCCGGAGAAGGCAAGCAGGAGCCCGAGATGCCCGCGGGAGCCGAGCGGGAAAGGCGCTGTGTCCCGCAGGACGGGCCAAGCCCAAGCAAGGGGCCCCAGGTCCCTCTGCAAGCGCCATCAGCCGGGACAACAGGGCCACCATTCCCGCAGGAAGCAGAGCCAGCCCGGCTTCCGCGCCCGGCGGGCGGGTGAAAGGTCCCGCAGCGCCCGGATGGAGGCGGCGCCGCTCCGCTATATAAGCGCCCGCCGCCACCGCACCCGCCTCTCCTGCGCCGCCGCCGCCGTTTCCTGGCTCACCGCTGTTCGCTGGGCCCCGCGCCTCCCGAGCCCGGGAATAAGTCGGTCAGGAAGGCTCCGCTGCCGCCATGGTGAGGCGGGGGAGCGCCGAGGGCAGGGGTGGGAGCGGGGCCGCCGCGCCGGCCCGGCCGCGTGGCCGCCGTGCCCGCCCGGGCGGTGCAGGCCCTCGGCCCTGGGAAAGCGCTGCGCGTCCCGGCAGTGCGTGGAGGGTCCTCGGCTGCCGGGGCGACTACCGGAGTTCACCCTGAGCCGGCGGGCAGCGAGGGCGGCCTGCGGGCCCGGCAGTGCCGTTCCTTTCGGGAGCAGCTCCGGGGAAAAGCGCAGGCGGAGGGGAGGCGGCCGCAGCCCGGCGTGAGCGGTGGTGATCCTGCCTCGTGTCTCGGCCCTTACAGGCGGCCCTTGTTGGGGAGCGTGGTCGCTTAATGAGGCGGGTAGCGCCTCAGTGATGGTCTGTGTACCATCCCGTGTTTCACAGAATCGCAGAATAGGTCAAGTTGGAAGGGATCACAGTGGATCATCCCAAAGCACATGGCACAGGATTGAGTCCAGACGGCTCTTGAATATCTGCAGTGCGGGATACGCCACACAAAACCCCTCTGGGCAGTGTGTCCCAGTGCTCCGTCAAGTTTCTGCCCGTTGTCCCCGTCTTACTGATTGGCACCACCGAGAAGAGCCTGGCTGCATTCTCTGGGCACACAGCGGCGTGTATATATATATATTTCGTTCCTCTTAGGATCTTTGTCCATATTTTTACTAATTCATCGCCTCACTTAACTCACATTAATGCCCCATTATTTGCAAGTGTTTAATTGCTTAAGCTCCTCAAGTCAGTTCCCTGAGTGGCCGAATTAGGCTTTCTGGCCAGGTGCCCCTTTTTGTTCTCGTGGTGTGAGTTGTTGCACGTTTGTTGATTAAATCTTTGCTATTTTTTTTGAGGAAGAGGAATGTTTGTGCCAGCTGTATATAGGCAAATCAGGGAAGGGTGTGCTTGCAGCTTCCCACCCTGAGATGCAGTTAGACGCTAAAAAATTGCTTTTCCATAGAGTTAGGACTTTGCCCTTTCATTCTTTTCCCATTATTTCTACTGTGCCACCATGCCCTTTAGATAGCTCTCCTACTCAGTAGTGTTAAATAACCCCATAGCTAAATTGTTCTTTACACTTTAGAAATCTGTTTCTAAGAGGCAATGGATAGTGTGAGCTGGCGTTCACTGTAGTGTCTGATTTTTAACCTTCAACTTTTTAGGCGTTTAAAGATACTGGCAAAGCGCCTGTGGAACAAGAGGTGGCGATTCATCGCATTAGAATTACTTTGACAAGTCGCAATGTAAAATCACTGGAGAAGGGTGAGTAGTACTTCTCTGTTTACTTGGGTAGCTTGTCAGGTAATGAATAATAGGTGCCATGTAAGGCATTGCAGAGTACAATGTGTTGAAACCAGTTGTAATTAAGGATGTTACTGTTGGCCTTTTTGTATGTGCCTTGACTTGCAAAGTCAACCCCAAGTGCTTCATACACCAAAAAGTAAATTCTGATTTAATTTTTAATGAAAGTTAAGTGTTTTGGGGGTTTTCATTATGCCGAAAATTTATGTCATAATGACTAATGTCAGTGAGAGCAGCTTCTTCCCTTTAGTTCTTATGGGGAATTTTGAAAGAATTATCACGCTTTGAATGTATAAGAACTGAAAGGCACTGGTTTCTTGATATTTTGTCATTTGTGTTACAAAGAGTTTAATATAACATTCTTTAAAAAAATTCTTGATCTTGTTTAGGAACTAGCTTTGCCAGTGTTTAATCATATAATAAAAACATAAAGTTACTATTTGCAGGATCTTCAGGCTGATAAGCACTTAAATGCGGTTTAAACTTGTAGTAATGGCTTTTGCTTACTGTTGTACTATGATTTTGCTCATCATGTCACAACACTTCCGGTTGTACATGGTTGGCTATGAGGATAATGCTTAAAATGAATGGCAGTGATCACTCATACGCTATTCTGAGCCAACATCTTGTTTAAAATACTTGCATTAAAAAGTCAAGCAAGTAAAATAGTCGCAAACCTGACCTATTGCATGTCTCTTTCCAGTCTGTGCTGACTTGATCAGAGGTGCTAAGGAAAAAAACCTGAAGGTGAAGGGACCTGTTCGCATGCCCACCAAGGTACTTGACACTCTTTTTCTGTCTTAAAAGTTGTTTTGCTTTCTGCAACTGCGTGCTTAAAAACATATTTTTTCTTAAAGAACAAAAGGTGAGATGAAAAGCAGTGCTGTTAAACTGAGGGTGACCCAGTGTAAAAAGATGGTTTCACAAGTTCCTTTGACACCTAGGGTAACTGTTAAGTGCAAAACATGTTGAATGTGGAAGGGGCTTTTCTATTCAATTTATTTTAATAATGGACTTATTTTTTTAAATGAAATTAAATATGTAGAGAAGGAGTGTTAACATCGGTAGACCATAACTTAGTAGGTAACTTTCTGATGGCACAGATACGATACAGTATTTGTAGGTGATCATCTTTTTGTATGATTGTAGATTACTCCTCTCAGTGTGTCAGCTAAATACCCGTGTGTTTGACTTTTCAGACTCTGCGCATCACTACCAGGAAGACGCCTTGTGGTGAGGGTTCCAAGACCTGGGATCGCTTCCAAATGCGTATCCATAAGCGGCTCATTGACTTGCACAGCCCTTCTGAGATCGTGAAGCAGATCACTTCCATCAGCATCGAACCTGGCGTAGAAGTCGAAGTTACAATTGCCGATGCCTAAATGATGGTCATCATTGAATAAAGTTGATTTACAAATTTTTCTTGCTATTTTTTTTCTTATGTGTGCCAAGAGATAGTTCTGTGAAGAAGGCACAACAGAAACCACAATCAGAATGCTGTGTGAGAGGACTGTATATTTATGGAAGAATATGCCAGCTGTAAATACCAGGAAAATTAAACCTGGGCATCCTGGTTTCATTGGAGGCTGGCAGCTATATGGTTGTGCAGCACTTCATGAAAAGTATATTTTTAATAATTTAAGAGTTTTATTTTGGCTGAAATCTTACACACAGACAAGCACCTGAATTAAAATAGCTATTTAGGTAAAATTCCCAAGTTTTCAATTCTTTATTCTTGCTATGCAAGACTGAACTAACACTTACCCTATTTGGATTTATTTTTTCCCATATGTGTCACAATCAAAGGATCCTGGGGGTGCTAGTTACAAAACTTCATACTTTGTGGTGAACACTTCGAATTTAGCAAGTTTTTTCTTTTGACATGCGTGTAGAGTCACAAAACTGAACTATCGAACTACCGAGTTGTCTTTTCAGGTTTAGATTTCCATAGATGTTATTAATACTAAGCTTCATATGTAAAGCAACAAAACAGCCATTTTTATTGCTGCCTTTAAGTCTCAAAGGAACTGTGATTAATTCTTAAACCAACAAGACAAAGCCCAGATTTATAGAAAACAATTTTATTTAATCCAGTAAGGATCGGGTTGCTGCTTCTGCTTCAAGCATAGGAGAGAACTTGAATTCTAAATAAAACAAGCAGTGGTGGTTCTTTGCAAGCAGATTCAGGTCATGTTTATGTTTGCCAAGACCTAAAACTGACCAAAGCTTGAGCTTTCTTACTCAAGAGATACAAGAGGCCTTCAATTTCCTTAAATTCTGACCCTCCATTTGGTAGACTTGAGAGCTTTGGTAGAAGGGAGGTGAGTTAAAGTGAACAGATTGTCTCAAGCCTAACTTCCTTGAGAGACAACTATGTGAGAAGAGGTGAAAATACCCTCCAACACAAAACATCTGTGTATTCCTTAAAGTCTGTTTCTGGTAATACACTACAAATACAAGCTGCCTGACAAATACTTTTAGCTGAGTTTTAAAATTACTTGTATTATATGGCTTGCTCTTTACAGGAATAAATGGGCAAACAAATACCTTGCACTCGCATAAGTTACTTGTGCTCAAGTTGTCTTCCTCGTGATTAACAGAGTAGCCCTGAAAAGCTCTTGGAGGGATCTAGGCACGGCTGGCTGGGTTTGCACCAGTTCTGCCTTTGGTTTCCAAACAGGTTTTCCCTGTTGGTCAAAACTATGGAACAGTTTTGTATCCATTTACATCTGGCTATACGTCTGACTTAGAGGGTGCCTCTTAAACACACCTAAATGACCTGAAGCCCCACTGCTCTTCTTTCAGCTGTGGCACTTCAAGGACCAATTTCCTTTGTCATCTTGTCACTTGCCTCCGACTTACCATAAACACAAATGCAACTTTACCTTTGTGTCTGGGTCCCGCACTGTGCAGAAATACTGCTTCCCGCCTACTGTATGAGCAGGCTGGCTCGCACAGCAGGGCTTTACGTTTGTTACCGAGAGGGAGGCTCGATCCTTAGCTTGTGGCGGGCTCTGGATCGCGGGCTGTCCCCGGAGTTCCTCCCGGCTCATCCCGCCTTCCCCGTGGCACGCCGGCCCTGACCTGCACACGGCTCCCACGTAACTCGAACATTTCGCGATTTTAATTTTCTACTTCGTTTTCCACTTCTACACCGCGGCAGTGCCGGAACGGTTACGTAACACCCCCGCTAACTTTATATAACTCGCTCGGATGGAAACATTTAGGTACGCGCGTCTCCCCCGCCCATCCTCCCTCCTCCCTCCTCGTGTCCGACAGAACACCCCTCCTCCTCTGGCCGCCCGGCTGTCGGTCCAAACCCTTCTTTACCGCCGTGCCTTACTGCGGACGATAAGCAAACGCCGCGTCTCGGGCACACGCTGCTCCGTCCCGCTCCGCTCCATCCCGGTGCCCCCATTCCCTCCCTCACGCACTGCCGTGCGCTGTGCGGCGGCTCCCCCTACCGGCCGGAGGGAGCTCTGCCCGTACCCGCTCCCCCCGCGCTCGGCCAATCAGTGCTCGTCTCCCCTCGCGCTCAGCCAATCAGCGCCCGCCTCTCCACCCAAAAATGCCCCCCGCCCGCGCAGGCCTAGTTGGCGGGTTCCCGCGCGCGGCAAGGTAGCGGCGCTCGCAGGGCGCTCCGGGAAGGGCGAGCGGGGCTCGGCGGCTCCTGGAGCGGAGCGGCTGCGGCTCTTACCCTTATCCCTACCCTTACCCCCGGTGTCTGCCACTGCCGAGTCTTCCGGGAGGGGCTGCAGGTGGATGGGAGCCGTGCCCAGCTGGGGCTGTTAGCGCGCTTTCCCTTGTGTGTTTCCTAGTATAACCTGCCAGGTGGTTTTTTCTAAAGGCTGTGCTCACCAAAGTTCTCTAGATTACCCCGTCTTCTTCGAAACTGCTCGTTTGTATACGAGCTGGCCCCATCTTTGTTGTGCTCCATATATATTTCGTTCGTTCTCTGAGAAAATGATGGGCTATATTTTTTTCCTTTCCTTACAAGTTCCTTTGCAGAGAACGATGGCTGAGGGGAAAAACTATGTTTCCACTGAAGTGTGTGATATGTTGGAATCGGTTTCTTTCCTGAGTGTAGAGGGTAAACCTTCACCCTTGGAATCAACAATATTACCCAATACAGAGGAACAGCAGGTGTGGATTGGTTTTACAAGGTGTCTTCTGGTGATGCTGGGGGTTTTTTTGGTGGATTTTGGTGTATTTTTGATTTATTTTTTTTTTAAACTTTAACAAAGGTTAATTTGGTAAGAACTGCTGTACTCCTCTGCCCTGGCGTGTGTTTAATTCTTCTGCTTATTTCTCATTGCTTACACACAGGTCATAGCCTGCACCAAATGCAGATACATAGTGCTATGCGATGTGATGTGCTAAACTCTGAGAAAAAAGTAAAGGACTTCAGTAACTGCAATTTGAATGCAATGAGACTGTACTGTTCTCTTTTTAATAAGCTTTAAAAATATATGGCTCCTTGATGTGGAAGCTCATTAGGTGCTTGGAAATAAAAAACTGTAATGCTCTGCTGTACTGGAGCAGAAGATAATAAACCCAACTATGCATTTTTAGATGGATAAGTTTCCTGGGTGACTTTTCCTCAGGTGACTTCACTTTGTCTGATTAGAGCTGGTCATGACAGAGCTGTGGAGAACTCCGGTAAATCCATCTGCTGAATGAAACATTGCCAAAGTAAAGACTGAAGCTCCTTGAGAAAGGAAGGAGTGCTGGGATCCCTCTAAAATACTCCCTGCTAATATTACTTTATCTGGGTGGGGAGACAGTTGTATAATGGTTGGGGGATGGAAAAAATCCACCTGAGCAACTGAGAACGGTTGCCTGGTTGTTGCTGTGAGGAAGATGAGGGTCTGGTGCCTGCATGGTGGTAAAAGGAAATGGTCTCTTGAGGCTAGGAACATGTCAGTCAGTGCGAACTGAATATGCTCTGTACGAAATGAAAGCGCAGTACTGTGCAGCAGCTGTTAGAATAACACAGCTAGAGTTCAGTACAGCTGGAGACCAGAAGGTGGAAGCACTGCAGTTCGTGCCTCTGGTATTGTGCTCTTTTAAAATCAAAATACTGGCTTTGTCATGAAAGAATGCTAAAGGGAGGGGAGTGCTGGAGGGGGTGGGAGCACACAAAAAAAGGGTTACTTAAGGACAGTAGAAGGTAAAGCAACAAATAAAAGCTTAGAGTCTGAACTTGACATGAAAGGAAAACGTGAGACATTAATATAAAATAGGAAACACTGTATCAGATATGTATGCTGATATGATTTGGGGCTGTTCTGTTTTAAAAGTGGCAATTATAACTGTGTTTTGTGTCTTTCTTCTTTTTAATGAATAGGTATATGAGCCTTTGAAAGTCTTCTTGAGAGTGAGGCCTTTTTCTATAGCAGAGCTTGAAAGCCATGAATCCCAGGTTTGTTGTAATACTAAGAAATAATGTTTTTCTTCTCCCCTGAACAACACATAGTGTTGTAAGGCAGAACTTTCTTTTGCATAAGGCATGTATTGTCCCCGTATGGAATTATTTGGCACCTGGACAGATGAAAGATAATTTTTCCACCCCCATGGCTTTTAATTATTTGTATGGTATGGACATGCACACCTGTAGCTCTTCAAAATTCCCCATGGCACATAATTTAAAAGTTGGTGTCGACTCTATGTAGTGCTCAAGATACAAAGGCATTCCATGGAAGTGATGGTGCAATCCTAGGCATAATTGGAGTATCTGACCCTTTAGTTTCTTTGAAATTATTGAATTATCTCCTACCTCATCCTGGTGACTTTCTGCTCAAAAATGTTCTGTAACTTCTACACTGTCAGATTCAGATGCTTCAGCATTTTATACACACACCTGAAATGTTTAAAAGTGTTCCCCTTCCCAACATTGTGATCACTGATGCAAAGAATTTCTTTAGCTGCCTTTGGAGGACAACATCTCTATATCATATCTCTCAGCCTTTGTCTTTACAGGCTCTTGGATCGAAGAGAGGTCAGCTTGAAAAGCTCCGAGAAGGATTTAATATTAGTTCCTACTTGCTTCTTGCAAGTTGCTTTTTAAAAATGCTTTCTTGCTTTTGATCTATCACAGTTGGAGCCTTTGTATTACTTTCACTTGGATAATTTTTCCCCCCCCTCAACTTCTCTTTGCCTTTGCTTAGTCAGCTCTCCTTGAATAGTGTGTACTTTCACAGTGCTTCCAGTTTGGTAAATTCCACAGTCTGAGCTGGCTCCAAGTGTAAATTGATTTGCAAAATCAGTTGTTTCATGAGTTGTTTATCACATTGCTCTTTGGAGTGAGATATTGCTTAAAAGCAGGGAGGAAAAAAGTGAACGTTGAAGTTTTGTGCTATTATTTTTGTTATCATGTAATTCAAGCAGAAGTAGTTGAACTTCTAACCTATTAGCTGTATAATCTGTTTCGCATGGGATTAAGGCTTTTTTTCTCAGCCTCCAAAAACACAATGATTGAAATATCTTCAACATTTTCAGTGTTTTTTACTTTCTTTGCTATCACCTAAATCCAAGAAGAAAGTGCTTGATAACAAATGGAAGAAACCCATGCAAAACAGTCAAGTTAACCTCACTTCCAAATCATTAAATCAAACAGATCAATTTAATTTTCAGGTCTTTTATTCCTCCCTGCCGTGCATCATTTTCAGGAAAGCACCTTTGTTCCAAATACATGCCACCAAAAAAAAAAAAAAAGTAGAACCCAAGACTTATTTCTTACAGCTATAGGCCAATGCTTTAAACAAAGACAATCAACAGGTTAACTGATTAGTTGATGCTTATAGAGATAATGATTTATGGGAGTAAAACTTAAGAGCTCCGGGTGAAATTCTGTACTCCTGCCAGTGATTCTCCAGAGTCATGTGTGGGAAAGCAGGAAGTTGTGTTTTTTGGATATAAATGATGTTTACAGTACCTGAAATGGTCCAGCTCCTGCCAACTTACCTGCAGGGTTAGCTGGGGGAGACAAGTGGAGTGAATTGTTACCAGCTGGCTTCCATCTCTGCAGATCTGACTACTTTGGGCCTCTACTCGCAGGCTTCTGTGAGGTTGGTGGCAGCTGATGGTTCATGCTGCAGATCCTGGATTATTCTGTAGCCCTCTAGGGTTTAGTACATCTGACCTGCATTCCTGTCCCTGGTGATGTGGGAGAAATGTTAGACTGTGTAAGTTTAGTGCCTGGCACAGTGAGCAGGTGATAGGTCTAATTTCAGAAAGCAGTTTCTTAGAGCTTCTCAGAATCACAGAATAAACCGAGTTGGAATGGACTTGGAAGGATCATCAAAGTCCAGCTTCTGGCCCTGCACAGGACAGCCCCAAGAGTCACACCATGTGCTTGAGAGCATTGTCTATATGCTTCTTGAGCTATGTCAGGCTTGGGGCTGTGACCACTTCTGTGGGGAGCCTGTTTCAGTGCCCAGCCACCCTCTGGGTGAAGAATGTTTTTCTAATTTCCAAACTAAACTTCCCCTGACACAATTTCAGGCCATTCCTTCCTGTCTTGTCACTGGTCACCAGAGAGAAGAGATCAGTGCCTGCCCATTCTTGTTTTCTCACTAGCAGCCTCATGAGGCTGCTATGAGGTCTGAACTAGTTAATTACTGGCATAGAGCTTCTATATAAATTAATAATTGAGGCTTCTAAGAACAACAGTACTTTCTATGTAGATACCACACATGGATTTTTGATCTTAGAAGTTCTGGCCAGTCTCTGAACATAAATGTCAGATTAAGTTACAGTCAATTCTCTCAGATGATGCATCAAGACATTGTTAAGGTATACTGGGAGTTCACTTTGCATCTGTGGTACCCAGTCTGGTGTAAAATCAATTTTCCTTTAACACTACATCCTATATTTATCTTGCCAGCGAGTGTTTGGTATTTCACCTTTGCTTAATTGAGAAATTGCAGTCAAATTACTTGAAATTAATTCAGTTTCTTTCATTACTGGTAACACTGTTTATCAATCAAAGGATAATGTTTCAGACTTATTTTACTTTGTTAATTCTGTTCTTAGTCTGTTTCACACTGAAAATTACTGATATGGAAAAACAGTAGATTTCTATGCAATTTTGTTTTCATAGTGATTGTGCAAGTCACAATCACAAAATACTAGGGTTTGGAAAGTGTTCCAAAGGAAAAGTTGCTGGAAGGAATGCTAGTAAAAGTTTTTACCTCTTAGAAAACCTCAGAGGATCACCTTGACATTGTCTATACTCTGGCTTTCATGTGAAGTGAATATCTCTTTAGTGACATGCCTCGAGATGATATATGTAAATTGTGGGAGTTTTTGAAGCTGTGGAAATGGGTGAAGACACTAGGATTTTGGAGGATTTTTGGAAGAGGTGTTCATTTTTTGTTTGTTCAGATACCTTTCTTCCTGAATAATTTTATGTTGTGTTTTGGTTTACCTTGTCTTGTTTTTTAAGGGTTGTGTAACTATTAAAGATGCCCAGACAGTAATTCTTAGTGCACCCAAAGAGTCTTCTGCAATGAAAAACAGTGAAAGAGGGATTGGTCACGCTATGCACAGTTTCACCTTTTCTCAGGTAGGCCAAATTATTTCAAATTTTTGGTTTTGCTTTTTTCACAATAATAAAAGCTGAATTTTTGTATTATGTTATGCAATGTGATTTTTCTTCTTTTAATTACGTGTAGTAGTACTTGCCTTTTTTAAAAAAAAAGATTGCTTATTAATTACCGATAAGCTGTCAGGAAAGCTGTGTTACAATGGGGGTGCCTATTAGATGAGACAAGGAGGTTTGTTTGCCAGGTTTGTGGTTTCCTTTGATTAGATGCTACAGAAATGTCTTGTAAGCACAAATATATTGTGGTTCTGTTGTTCCAGCAGATGCTTTTATCTCAGTGTTACAGGAAACCTTATGTTTGTAGGTATTTATGTAAACATGTATTTAGTAACTTCCTTTTGAAAGAATAGCAGCTTAACTGCTTAAACTTTTTACACTGAAAGCAAATTTCTTAACTTTGCCTGCTCCAAGAAGTTCTATTCTTACAGTACCATAAGATGAACAGTTCCAGGGACTGAGTTATTTAGACTATTGTAATGTTGATTTTCTCGTCAGTTGTGGGTAATTAACGAGGAGGGAGTTTTACATCGCAGGCAGAGCTCTTGAAAGTATCCACTGAACAGCATGTGCTCAACAGCATTCTGAGCAGTTTATTTTAGGAGTAGGAAAATATTCAAAAATTAGTGTAAGCCTGAGTGCCTCTCAGAATTAAGCAGGCGTCCTGTGAGAACCCAACAGAAAATGTTGACTCAGAAGGGGTTCAGGCAAGACAGGAAATTAAGCTGGTATCTCCTACCCAGCTTGCTCTGAAAAATTAGTCATTTCTAATCAGTCCTTAATATTTTGGCTTATTAAACTTTTGTGCCATTTGTCACTCCTTTTTTCTTTCTTTCTTCCCCTTATCCTAGGTCTTTGGACCAGAAACTACTCAGAGTGAATTTTTTGAAGGCTCAACGAAAGATATCGTAAGAGCACATGTTAATGGAGTGAATGGACTGGTATTTACTTATGGAGTTACAAATGCAGGCAAGACATTCACTATCCAAGGTATAAAATATTTACATGCATAAAAACCAAGTCAAATCCAAAGACAAGCTTATGTGAATGTTTACACTTAATTTTTAATATTTTTAAGGGTCTTCAAAAGATGTCGGTATTTTACCTCGCTCACTTGATGTGATTTTTAACCACATAAAAGGAAGACATTACCTGAAGATGAACTTCAAACCATATTTGAGCAATGATGTTAAGAAACTAGAAGATGAACAAGTTAAGCAAGAAGAAGCCTTAAAAACTGCTATTCTTGCATCACTGAAAGAGGTCAGCGACCAAATGCTTCTTAAAACTGTTCTGTAACACAGGAAATTTAAAAAGTCTTCATTCCACCATTGATTCTTTGTGTATATATATAAATTTGCATATGCATACTTGGTGAACCTTGGAATAATATGCCAATTGGCTGTTTTTGGAGATTGGGGTAAACTGGAAGAACTTTCTGCAGCACACAGTTCAAAAACCATTGCAAGGCCAAATCTCAGTTTCTAGAGAGAAGTCTTCTCCTCTTTAGAGAAGGAAGTCTGACACTGTGGTGACAGTAGCCTTTGAAAAATCTGAGAGCTACATGACCTATCTAAAACCTATCTGGTTCTTGTTAAGTGGCTCTTCTTGTAGGTCAAATCCTCAGGCTGGACCTTGGTGCAGTCATCCAAATGCGTGTACTAGCTCAGGAGAGAGATGGCACTGTCTTAACAGAGGCAGGGAGAGTCCCTTTCGGTGGAAGACGGTATTAAGGCAGAATAAAAAGTTTATAAACCTCTCATTTATGTGACTTCATAAAGAAACTTTCTGATTCAGCAAGTGAAGCAAGATGCCACAAAATGAATGTTCTAAAAGGATTCCTGTCCCTGCCTTAGAGAATACTGTGTGGCTAAGGCTGGTCTCTGAAGACTGTAGGTAAAATAGAGAAGTCTTTACTGTGGCAACCTCCTGTTCTCATTATATAGTAATTTCTGTTTCTAAGCTAAGAAACTCTCTCACCAGAAAATGGGCATCCGTGTATTTGGAACTATTTTGTACTTCTAAGTTCAGTTCCATTTTGCTGTCAGATTTCTTCCGTTCAGGACATTTTCCCCTGAACTCTGATTCTGTGCATCTAATCCCAGAATGCAGTAGGCTCAGCCGGTTATCATTCAAAGAAATTCTAAATTTATTCTGGGACGTATAGAAATAATGATTGGGTTTTCTCTTTTTTTGTGGCCTTTAATACCAACCTTGTTTAAGTACTCCCATTAACCCTGAAAAAATATCCTTTTATGACTCAAATTCTTATGTGAAGTTCCACTCCAAATTCTGCTGCTTAACTTAAACCCTGCAACCCAAAGCTTTGTTTAGTCTGAGTCTGGTTAACTCTTGAGGAAATATCTCAGATGAAAAATCGGAATGATTTGAAAGATTACGTATTTATTTTGCAAGTGTCTCTGAGTATGTGTATGCACATGTGCATAGAGGATGAGGGGGTCTTAAAGAAAAGTATAGTAAGTATAGTAAGTAAATACCTTTAAAAACTTTATGGAAGCTACAGCCTTGAAAAGAGAAACAAACAGGAGCCCATGGTCTGGAACAAAAGGTCAATATCTTATTTTGAAGATAACTCTATAAAAATATTTCCTTCTGTTAAACCACAGTCTAACTTACTTATAGCTTAGTAACTGAATGTTGCAGTAGATAATCTAGATGCTGATACACTACAATGAAAAGAGAGCAATGCTCCACCATCAGGAAGGACAGGTCAAAATGAATCAGGAAACTGTTACATGTCAGGACCTTATTTGTGTGTTACAACGCTTCCATAGAGATAGCTCAGCGATCCCCAGTTCTGAAGCTGTGCTTCTTGATAGCTTGTGAATGAATAGCATCACTGTTTGGATGCTCTCTCAAGCTGTAATCTGAGAGCAGATACGATTTGGTGGGCTTGGCTTTGGTTTACACAGATTTCTGTAGGCTCTTTTCCCAGGCTCACTTTACATGTCACACAGAGCTTGCTGTTCCTTTCATTCTGGTTTGAGCTGCTCCGAGTTACTGCAGCACTTAATGTCCTACTGTTTATGCTCTGTATGCAGCACTGCTACAACTATTGCTTAGCATGGTTTGTGCCCTCTTTTCTTCCCTTTCCTGATTCTCTTCATGGGACTAAATACTAGTTTTTACTGGATTAAAAGACGCTTTACATGCATTCCTATTCCCACCTGTTCTTGTATTTTCTATTGAATGTCAGCTTCTGTTGTTGGCAAATAACATCAGTTCCGGTTTCCACTTGTTTTTAGGTAGTCATCTTCACACTCTTTTCTGTATTTCATTTGAAGCACAGTGTAGCAACAGTTAATTCACAGAATACCTTTGCAAAAATTTACCACATGCACAAGTAATGTGGTACGTGTTTTCTAAATTCCACTGCATTTTTGACATGCATGGATGAGAGACCATGTGTGTCAGTCCCATATCCTGCTTGGCACTTCACAAACAATGAATAGGATCTCTGCCTTGCTTGGCAGGTTTAAAACCATTCTGTCGGTGTAAAGAAATTCAGCAAATGTGTGTATTTAAAGAAACTTATGCTGTTGTTTATTTTTCACAGCCTTTTAGTTCAGTCTGAATTAAAGCAACACAGTGTTGGTTTGTCATAAGTTCTGGAGGAAACTTCAGTTCTTTTAGATGACTGAAGCACAGTTTGGATTTGGTCAATAGCTCAAAAAGGCATTCTGGGCTGTTGAAGTTTGACAGAATGCTTTTTCTCCTAGGACTCTGAAGTTAAGTCTCCAGTGTTAGCAGCTGGCCACCAAAACTGGTTGCTGGAGTAGCAGCAAGCAATAATTCATGTGAAGGAAAGAGCATTTATTGATTATAGTTCAGTGTTGTTAAAAACATTTCACTTTCAGCCAGAGTAAGGGTGGCCTAACATTTAATACTACTTCAATATTTAAATCTTAAGTACTAGAATTGCTGGCATTTTTTCTGCTTTTCTTATCATCTGTTCATGTGGATTTAATAGTCTCTTATTTTCTCAAGGAGACAGAGAACATTTCAAATACTGCAACAAATTTCTGTGATGTGAAGTTGGATTCTTCTAACTGTACTTCAGACAATCCCCCTTCCAGCTCCCTAGGTAAAATGGAAAACGGTTATGTGTGGGGAAAACATAATATGAATTAAGAAATATTAGTGAGTAACTACCAGTGGATAAAAAAATCCCTATACTATACTGCAAAGTAAATATATATATAGATTTTGACCAAATTCTTGTCCCTTTCCTCTGGAGAAAGGGCAACTATATAAAAATATTTTGATAGTTTCGCTCCTTTTGGAGGGAAGAGGGGGACTTTGTTTTGCAAATATAGTGTATAAACTGCTGGAAGTCTGTGATAAAGCAAGGCAGTCAGCTTAGAACTTGGGTATATTCTTGTAAGAGATAACTGCTGAGAAGTTTGAACATTTTTGGATAAAGCTGAAGTTATCCATGTGTATCTGACTGTACAACACAGATGTATCTAAGCCTTCTTTTAGCAGGTTCTCTAGGTCCTTTTAGAAGATTCTATATACTGACTTAAAATCTGTCAATGAGTTGATCTTTGAACTCTTCCTCTCTTTTGGGTTAGCAGAGAAGAATTTTGTTCCACTTGACATTCATAGGACTAATATGCACCAAAGAACACAAGCATCTGTATGGATTTCCTTTTGTGAAATTTATAATGAATACGTGTACGACCTATTAAATGTTTTATCTACATCAAAAACTCAAAGGCGCAGAGTTTTAAGAATTTGTGAGGATCAAGGAGGAAATTGTTACATTAAAGGTAATAGTACTATTTTATGACCTAGGCAGTTTCACAGAATTTCTCTGATGATCCAAAATATATGTAAAATATCTCTTTTTGTAGATTTAAAGTGGATTAATGTTCAGAGCACTGAAGAAGCCTGCAGACTACTAAAAATAGGAAACAAGAACCGAAGCTTTGCCTGTACTAGAATGAATGAGCAATCAAGTAGAAGGTTGGTTCCTCTAATTATAAGCATACTGTCCCTTTTGAGGGAAAGGGAGGGGACTTTAGAATATGTGAAAAATGAACCACTCTTCAATAACAGTTTAATACTTCCCTTGATTAATCTTTTTTTTTTAAATGAAATTCTCTCTGGAAGAAAACTAGGAGAGACTCTGTGACTAATAGTAGCTGGACTTGGATTGCTATTCATGTCTTTGGACAATCAATAAGATAAAATCACATTCATTTTTGAGTGCTATGCAAATGCTTGAGTCTTGGCAAATGCTAGTGGTGCTGAGTGGGAATGGCTGTGTGAGGATGTTGAAGGAAAAGCTGGTTAATTTTTCATGAAGTGGCATATAATTCTTGGAAACCTGGAGCCTGTCACTAGGGGATATAGGAAGGACTAAGCCGTGTTATCTTGCAGTGCTGCTAGATTTTCTAGATGCTTTTAGATTGCTGCATTCAATCTGAGCTTACTTGGTATCTTAAGAATTAAACCTCTAGCTTTTTACCTAGCTCTAGACAGGGATCAGGGAGAATCTGGCTTTTGATGGAATGAGAGGAAATAAAGGTTGTATCATTTCTATTGAAAATGCCTCTTTTCTTGATTTTAATGACCTCTTAATAATTTGTCCGGTAAGTGTGGAAGTGCTGTGTTTTATTTTTAGCTAATACAATCATAGTGTTACTAAGCCTGCTTTTTTCCTCTAAGAAGCAAGAGCTATGTTGTTCTGTATTAGCTAAAGACAGCTGATGTTAAATTTCATGTTCTTCTTACAGAGTTTTATGCCTAGAATGCCCAAAGCTTAATGCATATGCTAAAGAAGTTTGTATGCTGTGCTTCCTGATGAATCAGAAAAACTGGGCACTTCTGGGCTTTTCTCTTTGGCTTCACACAGCATGTCCACTGCCTGTGTAGATTGTTGTTCAAACCAGAGTTATTGGATTTTCAAGGGTTACAAATTCAACCTTTCTGGAAAACAGAATTATTTCAAAACTGAACAAGTAACTGTGCATGTTGAAGTAGGCAAAATTGCAGGCTGTAAAACTTGAACTTATTTCTTTCTCCCCACTGTTTTGTTTCTAAGTTAATCCTTCAGATTTGCTGAGTTCAGATACTGCCTAAGGTTTTCTGTATGAAGTGGCTACATGACTACTCATTGTTTGATCAGTAGACTTTAGTGAACTGGCTTGTGGTTTTGTTTTTTTCCTCCAAGACAGTTTGTAGGCTTCACATGATATTTTTACTTTTCCTATGTGGAAAGAAATAAAAAATGATAAAATATAGCTTTTATTGCTGCTTTTTGCTACTGAATGAATGCATTGCAAAAGTAACTAATGTATTAAGGTAACGAGGGAATTAATTCTTGTCCTTTCTTCAGCACTGAACTTTCTGTAGCACACAAATTTTACTTTGCTTCAGTGACTGCTTAATTTTCATAACTGATTATTAAAAAGGACCTCTTTCCATTCCAGTCACAGTATATTTTCCATCAGGCTACTCAAGCTAACTGATGAGCATCAGCCACGTGTTCTTGGAGTATCAGAGTAAGTGAATGCTTCATGTGATTACCAAGAATGTAAATATTTTGGAAGAATTAATAAGGTGTAAGCATGCCAAACTGGTAAATTTTCTAATAGTAAACAAACTCTCTGAGAGTTGAGCAGGAAATCAGAACTCTACTGAGCACATAAACTGGCTGGAAGCTCAGCAGGCACAAGCACAGAAGTATTTTCCTGTCTCTTACTCTAAGGTTTTGCTGGAGCAACTCTGTCGGTAGTGTGTAAATTGAGGAAAATGTGTATTGTCTCACATAATGGGGAGTTGCTGGTGGAGTAAGACTATGCAGCACCAGACTATATGTCCTGGTAAGCAGAATTCAAGTGTCTGGCTGATAGAGGGTGATCTCTACAGCTGGAGGGCAGCAGTTGGTGCTGAAGGCTCAAGGTGCAAGCTATGCTAGTCTATCTTTCTACTCTGGGACCAGACTAGACTTTATGGGTCAAATGTTTGTGACAACATCTTTGCTGTGCTCCTAGAATGCAAATTAAAATCTATCATCCCAAAAGAATGCTGGTGATGTGGTCTCAGACTGTTCCATGGTCCAATGGTAGAATAACAGGGGATCATCAAATGATTTGCTTAAAAACTGTTCTCCATTAATATAAAATGCTAATGTAAGTGCACCCCCTGAGAGCAGTGTTAAGTCCTTATACTTAAGTCTCTGCTCTTTTATGGTTTAGAGGAAGTAGCCTAATTTCCTGGCCTGAAGCCATTTAGATAGCTTTTTTTTGAATGGTGTCTTTTTTTTTTCCTCTTCTGATTAATTTAGCTTGATACAAAACAGCCTGTAACAGAATGTTTTAATCTAAGGTCCTACTGATTTCTCTCTTGTCTCTGCTGAGCAGAGTTGGTAATAAATATACCTCACTGTGAGATAACACCTTTAAATGTCAGATGTTACAGTGATAAATACTCTTAAGAAAAGATAACTTGAGAAAACGACTGCATCTGTATATTTTTGCTGTTCTCTGTCATAGTGTTTTTCCCCCTGGCAAAGCTTGCAGCAGCTATTAGATGAATGACAGTGTATGTTGCTTAGGGAAGAAAAAAGATGAAAATCTTGTGCTGGAAAGGATAAAGAACATAAGGTTTTCATACATTTGAAATGCATGCCTGAATAATTTCTATAGGACTTACTTCAGCTGTATAAAAGATGATGGTCTTATACATAAATTTACTTAAATAAAATAAATTATAAGTGAGTAATGGTTTGGTCACATAAGTTATCCAACTTCCAGAGCTTCCTGTATTCCAACAGCTTTCTTAATATAAAGTAAAATTTATTTAATTCCTTGATTATCCAGGATGATTTTTCTTATTGTAACCTATAGTTACAATAGGTTGCCATGAGGGACAAGTCAGTGGTCTGAGCTTAGTAGCACATGATTGCTGTAGCCAAGCAAAGAGCTTTAAGATGAGCTGGGAAGGACTTCATGTGTTTATTCTGGATAATTCTTTCATGCAGGTTGTCTTTCTGTGACTTGGCTGGTTCAGAGAGGTGTAATAAAACACATGTCTTTGGAGACAGACTAAAAGAAGCAGGAAATATTAATAATTCTCTTCACATACTTGGGAAGTGCATTGCAGCATTGAAGCAAAATCAAAACCCAAAGTAAGTGACAAGTTATTTACATGTTAAATTTTAGGTGGAAACACTAAGTATCCCTTTACATTTCTGCACGCAGCTTACACAGGGAAAAATGGAAATCTACAAAATCTTGTAAGTCGTCTTTTTTTATGTCACTGAAATACCAGCAAAGAATGTTTTCTTCATAACTGGTGTTTGTGGAGAGCAAAAAAAGGCAATTTGCAGCAAACTACCACAATTTTTTTAGTGTATGTATATGAATAATACCCTTTGTGTACAAAGATCCAGTGTTGTCTTCTTCCCTTCCATCTGCAAATTATACAGGTAGATTCATCAGGCAGCTGATAGATCACCTGTACTTAGCTTTTGGGTTGTTCCAAAGCACATGGTAGAACATTAGGGAACTGTCATGCAGACACTATGCTACTTTTACTTTTAAATAGTTCAGTTTGTTGGAGAGCCTAGGAAATCCAGGAAAGACCTTGCTGTTTGATGTAAAATAAGAGGCTTAAATACAAGCATCCTACTGGATCCCTTTCCTAAAGGAGAGAAACAGATTTAACATTTAACTATCCTATAATAGCCCACAATTTTAAAATTTTTATTTTGTTTTCACAATTTTATTTTTTTTCCCTCCCTGAGGATGAAGCCAAGCTATATTCCATTCAGAGAGAGTAAATTGACTCGTCTGTTTCAGCCATTTTTTTGTGGGAAAGGCAAAGCCTGTATGATTGTAAATATCAACCAGCATACTTCCACATATGATGAAACACTGCATGTAATGAAATTTTCAGCTATAGCCAGACAGGTAAGAGTGTATCCACTTTCTCTGCTAGTCTGCTGGGGTTTTTTTTGTTTGTTTGCTTGGGTTTTTTTTGTTTTTTTTTGTTTTTTTTTGTTTATCTTATTACTAGTGATTTGTGAAATTATCAGGTTGTATGGATTTCAGTGTGATTTGAATTTTTGATTCACCATGTTAGTTCTTCTGCATGTGGCCTCTCTCTAAAAGGCTTCTAGTAGCCTTGCCCATCTTCAAACGTATTTGTGGTAAGAAGTTAAGACAACTGCAGGTGTCTGGCTGTTCAGTTCTACACTGCTGATGTTCTGTGTAAAACAGGGCACTTTCAGATATGACTGATTTATACCATAAATCTGAGCAAATGCAGGATTTCAATTCAAACTTTTGATGAATTACTTAACCTGGGTGCAGTTAAACACCCACTGCACAGGATGAGTTGTTCCCAACATCTTGGACAGTTGGTGCTAGTAAAAGGAGTATCATCTTATTTTGTAGTCTAGATGAGATCTTTTGCAACTGCATTGCTCCCATTTGGCCAAATGCAATAGTTAATAATAAAAAAGTATCTTGGCAAGCTTTCCCTCCATCTCCTTCAGTACCCCTGCGTGGTTCCCATCTAGCCCCATAGACTTATGTGTGTCTCTGTGCTGTAGCAGGTCAATGATGATTTTCTTCTGGATTATAGGGGTCTCATTCTGCTCCCTGTCTCCATCTCCCATTAAATTTAGGACTTGGGGTTGATGTTTGGCCTTAATCTCATTCAAGTTCCCTGAAGCTGCTTCTTGCAGGGAGTGGGATGGTGAGCTGTGCTGTGTTTCATGGCAGAAATACTGTAATTTTTTAGTGTGGAGCTACAGATTACTTCTGACATGTTATTAAAAGTCTGTAATAGCATGTCTAATATGATCTCAGAGAGGAAGATTTTTAAAATTCTCTTCAGGTGTGACTTTTGTTATACTTCTCTGATATGCTGTCCTATGACATAGTTACTTAAAATCTTTATGTAAATAGCATGAATTGCTGAATCCTGGTCACAGTAGTTCAAGAAGAAGCAAATATTGTAGGGATTTTCTGCTTTTCATTAACTTTGCAGGAAACTACACCAAAACTCTTATATTTTAGGGGAAGAGAAACCACCTGTCTAGACAAGGATGCTAAATTTGCCAGCAGATATTTGTTTTCACTCTTTTTAGAGTACTTAATTCTTATATTAATGTAAGACTTAAGTTATACAGATTTTTTTTTTTTTCCTGCTTAAAGGCATGTAAGCTTTTGTTGACATTCATGTAATCATTAAATATTTGGCAAATACAACGATGCATTCATGCCACTTCTTCCTGGTATTCTGATACCTACAATATTGACAGCATTGGTAAATAAACTCTGGATTTTTCAGGTTATCCAGACAATCCTGCCCAAAAACTTTGGTTATTTTCCACCAAAGCTAGTTGGAGGTGATGGCAAACCTATCATGCACTTTGATGCTAACACATCTGTAGAGGACTTTGCTGGCAGTACTGAAACCTCTGCAGAAGAGGAAGTGGACATCACCATTCTGAGTCATGAGGTGAATACATGCCTACTTAGAACTGCACCCAAGAAAGCAATTGCTATTAGTTCTAATATTGTTTTAGCAAAAGAGATGTGCTGGAAGCTGCATCAAATGGGAAGTTTAAGTTTCTGTTCAGTGTCAGACTGACTAGACTTAGAGTGGCCTAATTCAGTGCAGTTGTGGAAGGATGCCCTGTGGCTTTTCTAGTTGGGTCAAGCGCTAAATTTGGAATTCAACTGATTGCCCAACAAGAAGACTAAGGAAGCAGTACATGTCTTTAAAATAACAATTTAATTTTTTGTGCCTTTTTTTGAAACAGCAGTAACGAGTTAAGATGCAGCACTTTATTGCTATTAGATTGTATATCTTTGTTTTTAAACTGTAAAAATTAAGTAGGCTTTATGTTATGCTGTACAAACTAATATTTAAGTGCCAAAACAGAAGTAAACTTTTTGATAGTGAACACTATCAAGATGGACACAGGATGTATTTGCAGTAGAAACTCATGTTTGATAACACTTAAACTTTGGTGCAGACCCCCAAAAAACATAGGCTTGTAAAAAGTACCCTCTGTGGATGGCTGCCTGTATGAGTATTTTGTTTGACATGCACGTCAATATAAGTTTCAGTCTTGGTTTTTGAACTGAAATATTTTAAATTTAGGAGCTTTTGAAAGCTGCAGAGGACTTAAAGGAGAAGGTAGCTGCAGAAAGGCAAAGTAAGCTCTTTCTGGAGGTGAAGATACGTAAAGAGATGGCAGAAGCAATGTTTCAACAGCTGTTGGAAACGGAGGAAGCCTGGAGGCAAGTCATATTGCAGTCTGCTTTGAGACTGAAAGCATTCCACATGTATAAATGCACACATATGGGTGTGTATACACATGTATATATTCAGGGCCTACCTACTCATGTTATTTAGGGAAGATAGGGCTGGACAGTTTCAAAACCCCTGAAGGAAAGGGAAGAAAGAACATTAAACTTGTACAGATCAGCATCTTCCCATTTACAATGAAAAAGTAATGCTGCTTTCTGTTGAACTTTCTTCTGTTTAATTTGTAATTATTGGAACTTGTCCTGGCTTGTTATTACTACTCATGATCTTTGAGGGCACTAGCAGATGTGGAAGATTGTTACAGGTACTCCACTGAGACTTCTGATTCTTCCAAAACATTCACTCTGTCATGTTAATATGCATGCATGTGCTTAAGGTAGTTTGAATCATATCTCTTTGGAGCTCCTCTACATGACTTATGAACCACTATTAGTTTGCTATCTTATACATTGCTGTGGCTCCCTGCCCTGATGTTAATAATTTAGGAATTCTGTTTTTCAAGTTCAGATTCTTCAAGTTGAGTTTACTTCCTCTTAACTCTTCTTTAAATCAGTTTCCTGCTGTTTGAATCATTAACAAAAATTAACACCAGGTTGCCAGCTGAGCACATTATGGTTTAACATCTGCACTAGCTTTAAAATTGTTTGGTTGCCTTTAGCCAAACACATGAATTAGCATTGATGCTTTTTCTCTATTGAGATGATGTTCTGCATCACTGATGGGGCATGTTTTTAAATTTTGACAGTAATGTAGTAATGTGTAATGTATTGAAATAACAGGTGGAGATGGACTTCTTACAAGAATACATAATGACAGGACAAGGGGGGGTGGATTCAAACTGAGAGTGGTTTTAGATTGGTTATTGTGAAAAAATTGTTTACTGTGAGTTGTAATGAGTTATTGGAACAGGTTGCCCGGAGAAGTTGTGGATGCTCCATCCCTGGAAGTGTTTAAAGAATGTGTTGGAAAGATTTAGTGAAAAGTGTCCCTCCCCATGACAGGGAGTTAGAATTAGATGATCTTTAAGGTCCCTCCCAATCCAGGCCATTTTATGATGCTATGAAAATGAATTTGGCACTT
Source organism: Sturnus vulgaris (assembly GCF_052056855.1). NCBI lineage: Eukaryota > Metazoa > Chordata > Aves > Passeriformes > Sturnidae > Sturnus > Sturnus vulgaris. Next base: position 118,335,402 of record NC_142243.1, on the reverse strand, counting down.
ATCACAAATGGAAAAAAAGAAAAACCAACCAAAACCCAAAGTGAAAGATGCCCCCAGGATATATGCTTCAAATATGTCTAAATGGGTGTGGTCAATTGTATTACTATATGTTGGTGGATTTTCTTTTATTTTTTTTTGTCTGGTGTTAAGTATGTTCTTCTATAGAACTTTTTTTGGCATATAGCAAGTAGAAGTTACACTTTGGTGCAAGTCTGTAGGATCATTGAGATTAAAAGGAAAAAAATCTTTGTCTTTTTGTTTCACTATTTCTGATTAGAGAAATAACTAATATTCTCAGTTGAATACATGTAGTTAAATGTAATAGCTGGAATGCAAACATAAAACATTAACTAATGTTCTCTTCAGCAACCGCTTGGAAGATATGAAAGACAGTTATGAGGAAAAGCTCGAGAGCAAATTTGAAATGTATAAAGAGGCCATTAAGAAACATGCATATATGTGTGCAATGGAACAAATTGAAGACCATTATGTTCCCATAGAAGAATTTCTAGCTGAACAAGAGAAAGTTGAGGTATGACTTGATTGCCTTTAAAGTATGGTTTAGCCTCTTAACTGTAAATTTTGCTTTTTTTCAAAAGAAACACTTTGGGATTTTGAACATAACACTAAACAAGGAAAATAATTAGCAGTTCAGCCTTGCTATTTTGTGTTCAGTGCTCACCATAAGCATACAGATGTGTTCTCTCTGGCACCAGCTGTAGTGCACACCTAAACCTCTTTGAGGGCACAGTTCAGTTAAATCCAAGTCATCTTTATCTTTATGGTGCAGTGATTGGAACACCAAGGGGAGTGATGTATACAGGAGTCTGGCTTTCTAGAGATCTTTGGGATCATAGGCTGTAGAGTAAAATGCTTCTCTGAAAGGGTGATGGGGAATTTGTTATAGGATAGCTATTTTAATTATAACTGAACTCTGGTCTGCAGGTGGTAGGAGGATTGTGGGATAAGAAACTGATATGAGAAGTCAAACTTCATGCAGTAGAGAACTGAATCTCCTGAATGTACTTAAACATAGAACTGCTCAGAGTTGGCATTAGTAAGTTGTTACTCCTGAAGTGCAGCCAGGTTAGCTATGAGCAACTTGGTTTTCTATCCTCTGCATAGCTTAAGTGCATCCAGGCAGCAGATGAGCCCTGTGGGTCTTGTTTTCAGAAGGTTTTTAGTGGAAAAATAGAACAGATGTGGTGTCCACCAGAGGAGCTTTCTCACTGCACTCTCCTGTTCTGGAACTGATGAGACATCACACTCCATGGATAGGCAGGTTCCTCTCAAGACATGAGAAGGGAATTTCTCCTGTAGACTGTGATATGCAAATATTTCTGCTTTTTTAGCTCTCCATTCAGGTGCTGACAAGCAACACCATATTATGTACTGGCCTTTGTTTTTCCAGCTCCTTCACATTTGTCTCACTTAGACTCTGTTTCTATGTTCAGTTAAATCCTAGCTATACACTATATTAGAGTGGACAAAAAGTTTTAATAGTGCTCTTATACTGGCCAAGAGGCTGCATAAGGGAAAATTCAAAGAGCAAGATGCTTTTGGTAGCAAGTCAGATAAGAAACGATTGAAATCCTTGAGATGTAGAAGAGTTAGTTGACAGCATGAATCTGAGTGGGCAGCTTCAGGAACCAGAATTAGATGAATAACTTTACTTGATGATGCCACTTGTTTGATTTCTCACTCTGAAATGCCACCCCAGCAATCTGACAGATACTGGAAAAGAGTTGGAGATTAAAATGTAGCTCTATGAAGTACATTCTTCCTCAGTTAGCAAGCTAACTCGCAACAGTGTTTAGCACAGACACACTAAAGTTTCCTTTCTGCCATATGGTTACTTTTAATACAGCTTGGAAATCCTCAGACTGGAAGAGTTGCTGCCTGCATAAAGAAAGTTCCTCCTAGATGGCTTTGGGACCTGACTGTTATCCCTGACTGTCATTTCCTAAGCATAACCTGTGAAATAATTTAAAATTGCATGTGTGTGGAGTAATTGAAGGATGTGCAGTAATGCATCAGGTCAAGAAGAAATGCAGACAAATTCTACCATATGCCCTTAATTTTTTTTCAGGATAGAGAAAGGAAAATACTGCAACTGGAAAGACAACTTGATGAACAGTCAGGGAGGCTGTTGGCTCTGGGGAGTCTGAGCTCAGATGTTCCAACTACTGAAAATAACATGGAACAAGGTAGAAATGTAATCTGGGTATTCAAAGTTCAATTTACTTCTGGTAATGTGTATAAGCAAACAAACTTTTTGTTTTGCCTATAGATCTTATGGACAGAACAATGAAGAGAGCCACTGAAGGATTGCAGAAACAATGTGAAGAGAAGGAAGAGGTAGCTCTTGCTTAGTATTTATATGGGGATAATGATTGTAAACTCTATCATGGTTCAGTGCTTAAAGATGTGCATTGTAGACAAAAGCATGAAGATTCCTGCAAATGGGCATTGAGCTTCTAAAAAAAAAAAAGCCCTTGCACAGTTGTGGATGACTTTTGCCAGAGACTCTTCTGGCTTTATTCTGATCTGTAAAACCATTTGCTACTGTAATAAGTCATGGTGAATGTGGTGTGAGTTGGAAGTAAGGAAGTATGTTTAGCCTTGTGTTGGAATTTATTGTAAGTATTGCTGCCATGACCTCAGTGCTTTCCTTCCTGAAAAGCTGCCTGCTTCTGCAGAGGGGAACAGTTGCAGAATCTGGTAATAGCTTAGATTTTAGATCTAAAATCAAAATAGTGCCTTAAAGCAGTCCTTTCTCAACTCCACCATCACCCTAAACTTAAGTAAAGGTGAATATCTCTGTTCTTCAAACAAGATTGCTGTGTTCTGAATACCATATAGAGGTGGGAATTATGGAAAACATTAATTTTTAAGTATGCATTTTTATTCTATTCCTTGAGTGATCTTCTTGTAAAGATAGCTTCTTTCCCATGTTTAAAGAAGATGGGGAGAAGGGAGGAAGTAAGTCTTTCTTCTTTCTTTAATATCAAATATGAGTAAGGATTGGAGAAATAGTTCCAGCTGGTTCTAATAAACCATGTAAATGGAAAGCAAACTTAAATCCCTTTCTACTGAGAAGGAGTACTCCAAAAATAACTTTTTCCTTACCAAGTTTAATGTCTCGTGCTATGGCTGTAGCATTTGTTTTCCACTCCTGTTTTTGAGAGCTCTATATAATTTTCCCATGTCACTTTCAAATTTTGGTGAAAGTTTGGCTTTTATGCTTGTTATGAGTATGCAGTTTTTGATTGGAGTTGCTGATTATCGTGTGGCCAGAAAGTGTTAGAATGATGAGATTAATTCCTGGCAATAACTGAAGTGAGAATGGTTTAAACCAGTTGATTCCATCAGTGCCTTTCTGTTGCTTTGACTCAAAGATGAGTGCATGTGTGACTTGTAATTCACTACTTTTTTTTCCTCCCATTTAGCCATGCCCATTTAAACATGGGCAAAGGGTGTGAGTTTCTTTTAGCAACTTTGTAGAAGTTAATTAAGGGTAACATTTCTTCAGAATTTTTTTGCTTCTCAGGGTTTAGGCTCAATCCATTAATATTCCCATCAGAAAGGTGAGGTCTTCTGTGGTAACTGTATTCCAATTGTTTATATGAATAGTGTTAATAAGACAAAAGTGTTCTTTTAACTACTCTCACTGAAATGGAGCAGGCAGTTCCAGATGTAGCTTAGTCTGTGCTACTGTTCATTGATTGGCAGATCTGTAAATCAAAGTAGCTTCAACACAACAGCCTTTGAATACTCCAGCTGTATTTTATCACCTGAAGTGATCAGCTGGGACATAGGAGGTTGAGACAAGCAGACTTTCTTGTTTCGATCTTGCAGTTTGCACTGTTCTAGTCATAAACAAAATTAATGTAAAACATGCTGTTTTCAACTTCCATGTGTATGGGCTTTATTTTCAGCTTATAAAATCTCTGAAGTTTAAAATACAGAAACTAAATGAAGCCCTGCTAGAAGCTAATGAAGGCTACAGAAAAATGGCAGAAGAAAACAACCAACTGAAGCACACAATCATGCTCAAGGTTAGTCAATGATTTAAAACCAACTTTTTAATATGGATTGCATCTATAGTTGTACTGGATGCTTCTACATCTTTTTACATGTAAAACCACTGCTAAATTAGCAATTTGTTTTGATGTTAGAACTTTTTTTTGTGCCTAAATTCCTGAATTATGAGTTCAGAGCCCTTGTGTTTCACTACTTGACTCTGAATCTTGTAAGACAAAACTCATTTTTCAATTGAAGTGATAGACTCTGTCAACAGGGCAACTCTGCTGACAAAGCCTGCTAATCTAAAGATGTCATGAAATATTGTCAAGCAAAGAAAGTACAGCTTAGAACTCATGAGGCATGTTGCTGAGGCAAGCAAGGTGTCAGTGCACAAATGCTACTGCAATAAGGCCTAAGGATCTATGGCTTTAGAGCTGTACTGCCAGAAGTGGCCAAACTGCATGAGAGATATGGGCAGATAAACTGCTAAATACAGAAATAGACATCTTTCCTTCAAAAGCAGGGACTTTCTAAGGTTTACAGCATCTGACATTGGGTATCAACTACATTCCTAAACAAATGAAACTTTTGAACTCTTGGCACTTGGAATTTATGCCTCACTTGTAACCTGCAAATCTGCAGGCAAAAATAACTGCTTAGTGATGTGTTTCTTTGAACATTAGATTACTTTCTGCATACTTATTAATGTAAATCTGAGACTGAAAATTATTTGCCTTGAACTTTTAAATTGGAAGTTATCTTCCTATCCATCACCTAGGAAGGTGATTTTGTTAATCACAGAGATTAGAGAGTATATTCAATGCTCTGTATTCTGCCCACTGGAAGCATTTATTCAGTCCTGGTTAGCAGACTTATGTCATAAGAGTTTTGATTTGGTCGGTTTTGCTTTCAGAAATTGCAAGGCTGGAAAGCCACCTTTATTTGGTTCCTAGAACAACTTCAATTCCTTGCATAGTGTGGCTAAGTATTTTAGCATCAGCCTCTTAGTCAGACTTGGTCTCTAACTAGATTTTATTGCCCTGTAGTTTGCTAGGGTTTTAATTACTTTGTTGTAATTTAGAGGAAATGGGTACTGAATGGCCATATGACATAGTAATAACAAGGGTGTTTATGGGTTTAATAAAATGTGAACCAGAAAATTAAGTGCATGAGACAGACCATGCAGAGTTCACAGCCTTATCCTCTTAGGATCAAGAAATGAATAGTCTTCAGAACTGGGCTAAACGTGTTCTTGAGCTTGAAGAAACAGTGTCTTCCCTGCAAAAAGAGCTTGGAGAACGGAAAAGGCATTTCTTTGCAGAGGAGTCAAAACAGCAGAAACCCAAGAGAGGTTTGCTGGCTAACCTGAAATCCACAGTAGCATCCAGTGCTGGTACACCTCTTGGTAAAGGCTGGGGGAAGTATGAAGAGGGTTCACCCAATTCAAGGAAACAAGTACTGTTGCCTCATAAAGCAAAAGAATAATATTTGATAAATCAAAGTGTGCAATTACTGGGCTTCTTTATTAGTCCTAAACTGTTGGTAGCTGTTTCTCACTCTCAGATGCCATCTTCACAGTCACTGTGTTGACTGACAGAAAAATGTTTAATACAGAACTTTTTCAATTGAATCAGGGTTTAATTTAGAGCTATAAAAGTTTGGGTCTAGACATGTGCTTTTACTATTGATACGGGGATGTGATTTGAGAAATATATATATTTTAATTCTGAGGTACCTGCTATCATGGTCTTCTGTACTGATAAATGTGTGGTTCATGCAAAGTGGGATGTCCCTCATCTGGTCTTCATTATGTTTTAAGTAATTTTATTTCATTGCTGATTCCTAGAAATCAGATGGCTTGTAAATTTAGTCCTAAGTATTTAGTCTAGCATGGTTCTTCAGTTAATATTCTGATTTGACCTGGAGACTCCCTTCTTGGGACCAAACTAAGAAAACTGCTAAAGAAGGCAATGAAATGCAATCTGATCTGGCTCCTTGCTATTTTTCAGCTAACTTGGCTTTGTAGAGAATTTTTTTAAATAAAATTTGCATTTCCACTAGGAATATGTATTAAACTTTGAAAAATGTATTTAATAAAATTTTCCATTGCTAAATTCAGCTCTGAGTCTTCATTTTATAAATCAGCAAAACCAAGATAAGGAAAGATTGTAAAATTAGAGCCCGAATAATGATAGTGATTGATAGAGGATGATCTTGAGTTGAAAGAATCATATCCTTGATTATATTACTTAGCTTTTATCTAGTAGCTTAAGCATGGAAGACTGGAGCATAATAAAATTTGAAATAGTTTTCCTAGAGCCCTTTCCAGTCACTGAAGGTGAAGGGTTTTGCAACTACTGTGGAAGTACAATGCCTGTAATTGTTGGATGCTTGCTGTGGAATCTGTAAGTAAATAGCTCAGTCCCTGTAATGGTGTTTTTCAGTGGAAGGGGACCGAGCTCAAAGGAAGAACCTCACCTTCCCTGGGGAGACAGTAGGTGGTGCAGCCTTCCCGTGTGACAGGAGGGCAGCCCTTCTCTGCTGTGACTCCTCTTGCCAGGTCGTTGAGAGTTTTGGGTTGGTCTCTGATCGGTAATCACTCTGACATCTCTGTAACAAGGCTGTAGAGGTTGTACTTCAGCCATTGCTATTCTCATGCTTTAAACTGTTTCTGTTAAATACAAGGTTATGTGGGTTTGGTAGTTCTGAAGGCCTATAATCCCTGCAAGGTAGAATTTCTAAAATATTTTTCTACTCTCATATAAACTATTCCAGCTATTAAAAAATATTTTGGTGTAGTTATGAGTCACTGAATGTTGATCTCTTGAATAAGAAAGCTGTTACATACAAATTGCTTTAGGAAAAGCAATTAAAACAGAAGTTAAAAAAATCATCAGAACAGGCTAATACTGGAAAATTTCCATTATACCATTTCAAACCACTTCGTGCTACACCTTGGCAGCCTGTCTAGCAACTTTATGTAACACTAACTATAACCTCCTATTCCCTGAGCAACTGTTCTTTCTATATTCCCTCTTACTTCCCAGAGCTCTTAGGTTGGCTACAGGGAATAGTTTGAAAGATAAAGTTACAGTATCTTGAGCTTTTTTTTTCTTCTTTTTTAAGTCTTAAAATAAAATGAAGCCTGTAGTGAGCTACTGGCCAGCAGTACTGAACTGTTAGTGTTTTCCCAAGAGTTGCTAAAGCACAGTATAGCTATTGAATTAAAGACCTTTAAGAGGCTGTTCAAGAATAGCTGAGGGTTGGTTCTTTTCTTCATGCCTTCCAGGACAATAAGAAATCTCAAGAAGGAGGCAAAAATGGTTGGTTTGGTCCTTCTCAGTTTCTCAAAAGTGGCTGAAAAAAGAATCCATTCATCTTGATAGTGGTGATAATCAGAGATTCTCCTGTTCGAAATGAAGCTACCACTGGATAGAACATCAGTCATTTGTTTTATCTCAAATTACTACCATACAATTTGTTCCAGATTAAGTGTTTATTAAAATTAAAAATCACCATACAATAGAAACTATTTACATATTTAACTGAGAGTCTGTTTAAACAGCACAGTTTGGCTGAAGGAAGCCACTGGAGAAGAAAAGCCTTGAATATTTCTGCTGCTGAGCTTCAACTGCAGGCACACTGAAGCTTTCTTAGAAAGGTTTTAAGCTTCTGCAAAGTACCATTTGCCTAAATAATTGGGCTAAAAGATGGCAAAGATGTGTACTGGGTTTCAGTTCTTACAACTGAAACCCAGTACACATCTTTGCCATCCTTCAGCCCAATGTCTCTTTGAAAAAGAAGTAATCTATGCTGTGGTTACATTGCAAGTGCACTAGCTCATCTGTTTGGGTAAGTAATTTGATAGAACAATTCAATATAAGGAGCACAGCAACTTGCATTCACTTTAAGAATTAGATTTATAATACTGAGCAATGAATGACAGGGTCACTGCAATGTAACTTGATATCCTATTGCATCTTTCCACAAATTATTTTTTTGATAGTGCTAGAGCTAGTTTTAGCTTTCAAACAGATTTGAGGTTAGTGGATTAAAGCAGCAAAAAATATAAGGAATATTCTTGAATAACCACAGAGGATTAAAAATTAAGATTAAAATATTTTCACTGGTAACAGTTTCAGCGACTGCAATGAAAGTATTAACTTCCTTCAAAATCCTGTGCTTTTCCATGGACTTCAGATGATGACTTTGGCCTTGTGGGAAGCTGAAAGTTGAACACAGAGTGAGGTGTGCTGCCACATCTGCAGTCGTGTGTTCGTCTTGCACTTCTGCATCTGTGATGGTTTCACAATGCTTTGAAAATTATTTTAAATTTAGGGTTTTACAGCAGTAAACCAGAACTTTTTTCAGTGTAAAGAATTACATACATAACTCTGCCTCCAAGGAAACCTTGACACTATTTAGAAAGTCTTACAACAGGTGACAGTATGCCTGATACTAATGTGAAATAACAAGGATATAAAAATAACTTTTGAAATATACTGTATTTCAAAAAAGATGATTTAAGAACATCACCATGTCTTATCTGCAGGTTCTCCTTTGTGACTTTTTGTTTTGAAAACAGCTGCTCATGCATCCTCTCAACCCTTTAATCAAAGTCTCCTTGTAACATATTGCATGACAGATCCGAAGGTCTTGTCAAGCTGTACCAGGGCATGATTGCTTTCCTTCCTTCTCCTTCCTCACCCCAAAAAGCCTGTTTGCTTTGGGGTGTTTCTACAGATGCAAAACACAGAGCCTTTAAGGAGAACTTGAAGCTTTAGAGGAACTGTTTTAACCAAATAAAACCATTATTTCTCTGCAGGATTATTCTTTCCTTCAGCATTTCAGCTTCCACACTCAGTTAAGACATCCGAATGCTTGAAGTAACTGGTTTGAGCAGTCTGTTCTAAAGATAGTCTGTGCCAATGATCTATGGCAATAGAAAAAATGTTCTTTGTTCTATGGCTGTTGTTGATACTGCCCTTCTGTTGCTGTGTAGAAGTCATCAAGCACACTCTGTAGGTAATCAAAGGTTGGCCTCTCTTCTGCTTTGTCTTTCCAGCATGTTTTCATTATATCATAAAGCTCAGCTGGGCAGGTTTCCATGCGTGGCATTCGATACCCACGCTGAAGAGCAACCATCACATCAGAATTGCTCATACCTTCAACAACAAAAAAAAAGGATTTGATGAAATTATCTTCACTCTTAGAGAAATTATTTTTTTTTCTTTTTTTTTTACTTCACTCTAGAGGTCTTCACCCCCTACTATAAGACCCTTGCTACTTATTAAAGGTAGCTCCCAGCATGAGTTCAATAAACAAGGTCGAGGTGTGCACCAGCAATGAGAGACTTGCTCTGAAAATCCTGGTGGGAACCTTTCCATTTCTTCAGTTGAGCATCACAACTTCTTTAGTGCCAAGTCTAACAAGACTGGGAAAATAACAATTCTTGTCTCCAGAACCATCTTTGTTCTGTTCTTCTGACCAGTTCTGTCCCTATCTATTCTGCTTCCTCTGGTGTTGTAATTCCCAGCAAAAGCCTGCCCTTCATCTCTAGCTGTAGAGCCACTACTCTGCTTGCTGGAGACCCACCCATCCTGAGATAGAGAGCAGCCTCCCTGTTTGACCACACTGCCAGTCAGCCTGCCCAAACCTTTCTGGTTTTCCTCTACATCAGCTTTTGTGTAAATGCTGATTGCGAGATACTGGACAGTTACTCACAAAATCACTAATTGTAATAGGCAATTTCCCCTCTTGCCCCATTCCTGTCATGCAAAACCATCTTGCCAGTTGTGCTGAGCTTTGCTTTTTCTGCTATGGTTTTCTTCCAGGGGATAAGACTGTAAGTACAGCAGTGCATTCTGCATCTCACATGCCAGCTAATGTCACATGAGAGAGTCCTGCCCAGGACTCCATCCTCCTCCTCCCTTTTTTTTATTTCCTGTCAGTCCTCTCCCCTTTATCAAACCCTTGAGAGACTGGTTCACAGAACAATTTCAACATGTACTCTCAGAAGTCTAGCTGCACTAGGGACAGCTTTTGCTGTTTTAGGCTCACCACTTCCTACCTGGAAATCTGCCTTTGACTTTGTCCCTGCTCTGAGCAAGGTCAAGAGTGGAGATGCAGATTTGATGCTCATCTGAATCCTTGGTGCAGCTCTGTTCCTGCAGACTCTGCAGATCTTTGTATGTATTATCTGACTGCTATGGCTATGGTTTAAGCCACTTGGCAAGTAAGGACACATTTGAATTACAACCAAATGACAACTTTATCCACTATAACTACTTGGATTATTCAAGATGACCATAGTTCATATAGTTGACTTCAGCTCAAGCTTGTTGGCTTTAAGCTTTTCCAAAAATACCCTCAGCCATGTAATCTGACTCTGGATCAAAGTGCTTACTTTGGGCACATCTTTTGTATTTTCAGTTCCTCTTTGGAAGGAGAAGGGAAGTTTTCCTGAACTAATACTGCCCATGTGCAGAAAAGAAGTATTTCAAAGTAGGGGAAGGGCATGTTGTCACAGAATAAGGAATTACTGCTATATAGAGACAAACTGAATACAGGAAGCGAGGCAATAAAGTGTTTTATAGAGAACAGTGATTGGACTGCTTGAACCTAAAGAAATGGATTGTATGTAAAATATGCAGTAAAACAGTTATTCCTACTATGAAAAATCTTATTGAACTGTGCTGCTACGTGAAGACTGCTGCTACTGGGCTTTTATGCAGAATGGGAATGACTTTTTGGGTTTAAATACTTTATAGGATTAGATTAGTTTATTAGATCTATTGTCTGCAGGACTGTTTATTACATTGTGAATGCTAAAGACAAAGCCTGTGTTTCAGCTACCCTGCAGGAAAACTATCTATTTAATATCCATTTGAAATCAGAAGCAAAAAATGAAAATACTATTATCAGTATTCTATAGTAAATAAGTCACGTACATACTTCCATTGCTTGGGGTTTCATTTAAAACAAAAAGGGTTATCCACAGTCCAAGCAGTATTCTCAAAATAGCTACTTATTGAGCTTTTAAAAATTGTTTCCATTTTTTATTTTTGTAGTTAAAGAATTTCCTGTCATACCATATCTACATCCTAATCAGTAAAAGAAATATATCCCACATACACATTTATCACACTCACACCATCTTGAATGCTAAAGTTTTGGTACATGTCTGTTAATTTATGCTGTACCTGTTAGGTTTCACAAAGACACGTTTGTATATGTTAGGGCCTGGGAAAATGCTGTGAACAGTGGTGTGGAGGAAGAATCCCACTGTACAAAAAGGGTCATACCTTGTGGAGAATAGCAGACATAACTGGAATGCAATTATGGATGCTGCCAGTATTGGCATACTATGTAATCACCCAGAAAATAGGTTTTAACTACCAATTCAACTTATGTGCCCAGAGAATCAGATACTTGTTTCATATTTCAGAGGTAGTTGCTGAAACTGTAGTTCCACTAGTGGCTTTGAGTTTCTCAGGAGGAGAAACAGCTGTTGGAATTTAAGAACAAAGATCACAAAAGCTCTAAGTTTCCTGGCTAGAAATGCTTCCTACCAAGTTGAGTACAGGTATTAACTAATTGCCAGTTTCAACTCTAGCTGTTTCATATGCAGCTATATGCTGAATACTCTGGTTGATAGAGCTGGTTAATAATTGAAAATAATATTTTGAAGCATTCCCATTAGAAGTGAAAAATCAATTTATTGTTTCTGTCCAGTTGCTACTGGTTACAACCTATCACCAGGTTACGATTGCCATGCTGGGGTAATTGTCTCAAATCTGTCACATCTCTTAATGTAAAGTAGATTGGTCACCCATGTATTTTCCTGTGATTCTGATTCTTAGAATCAACTTTCAGTCTAACAGGCTATTTCAATTTATACTGCTATTTAAAGTAGATAGATATATTTCTTCCATTTAAATACAAGCAATACCTGCAAATATTAAAATAAAATACCTGCAATATTAAAATATTCTAACATGCGGTCAAGAGCCTTCCTTTTGTAACTTCATAATTTCACTCATAAAAATGCTCCCACATTTAAAAAAAAAATATATATATTGCCCAGACTTCCCCTAGAAGAGGGGAAAAAGGTATCTTGACTGTGGGAACAGCCATGCATCCATGCATTACTTGGCTGCACATCTCTCTGATCCTTCCTTGGGACATGAGCACTGTTTAAGAAGAGCTCTGGGAGGACCTGCTGTGCTGTCAAGTTTTTCATGGCCCTCACCTACAAACTGACCCAGAGCACCTAGCTGTGCAAGCAGCCCTATCACCTCCTGAAGTTTAAGGGGGCTAGTCTTGAGCTTAAGTGTTTTCCTGGCCTAGAACTGTGCCATGAGGATGTCTGGTTTGGCTCTACCTCTTGTATGGAAAGTCACTTTGTTCTTCCATAGCAGAGTAAAGCTGGCTGCCATCACCCCATTCCCACTGCCTGAGTCTTGTGGGATTTCCCACCTCCCTGTGTCCAGAGGTGTTCATCCTACTGTCACTTCAGGGACTCAGGTCTGCCTCTTGCCCATCTCTGGCACTTCAGAAAGCAGAATTACAGCTGCTCATGAAGTGGTGAAAATGCTTTCACTGTGTAAACAGCAAGAGCTGCTGCACTGGAAGCACTGGGAAAGCTTTGCTTGGATGAAATATCTGGTCTCCCTTTCCTGTCAGGATCCCAAAGTTCTTCTCAGGAGTTACTCTGCCTATGAGATATGCAGTACAGGTGAGCATGGCTGTACTTTCCCCATTTGCCCACAAGAGAAGGGAATTTAGGTAAATTTCCCATAACCTCAGTAAGGTTAAACGAACACAGTCTGCTGCCCAGAATTAATCATTTATGCTTGAGATGTAACTATTTTATGTGCATAAAAAAACCCCTTCATACAAGGTGTCTCTGCATGCTGGAAACATTAATATATATTTTGTTTAAGAGTGAAAAATTAAACATGAAGCACGTGACCATCTCACAGCTACCTAATGCAGCTCCATTGGATGTGCACACCTCTGTGGCCTTGTACCTGACTGTATGGAACAACAAACAGTAAACATTCCTAGTGGTAGGTACATCAACACTGCTTTAGGGTCTGCTTTCATATTTGTTTAGACTAGCTAGCACTGACAAATTATTACAGCCTATTTGCTTGTGAAAACATGCTTTCTTAGTATCTTCACATATTATGCTATTAAAATCCCCAGCAGCTTACAGAGCACTGCTAGAACTTGCAGCACTGCAACCTTGCCATGGGATTGTGCTTCTGTCCACGGAACAGGGATGTCATAAATGCCAGATCTGCATTTGCTGCAGTTGTTACACCTTTAGAATATATTAAGAATGACTATATATCCATGGTGCCATTAGTCTGTTTGCTAAAATTTACCCTGGAGAGGCATGTGCCTTACACGTACAGTGACTAAGTTTTCCAAGCAGTAAGATTACCTGTAAGACATTTTTCCAATCTTCGGTGTCACTACTGTCAGATGCCAGCTCTTTCCCTGAATATTTTCTTTGCCTTTTAGCACCAAAGTAAAAATACAGAGTAAAACCACAGGCCCATACCTGGATAAGGAATCTTTCCATATGTAACAATTTCATACAGGAGAATCCCAAATGACCACACATCAGATTTAATAGTGAAAGATCCATAGTTAATCGCCTCTGGTGCTGTCCATTTAATAGGGAATTTTGCACCTAAAAAAAAAGTACAGTCTCAAATAGTCACTTTAATCCATTTCACATTCAGCCATAGATGCAAAGGAGTAGCAAGACATACCTTAAAAAGTCCTATCTTAAATTACTGTCTTTCATATCTAACTAACTGATTCCAGAAATTGCCATATAAAAGCAAACTCCTTTCAGTTAAATAAAAACAGGCAGCCTTTGTTGGGAGTACTACATTAATTCATTTGACAACGAGGAGGAATACAAGCAGAGTCTCTCTAAGCCCTTTTTAGCCTGCTCTAATATTTTGGCACAAAACACCAGGTGAGCTAGGAAACTGTTCTGATAGCAGAAAACACATCAAGGAAACTTGACATAAAAAATTTATAACCTGAAAAGTTAGTTTAATCAATATGCAATGTCCAGAGCTAGCTAAAACCCACAGATATGGGTCTGTACCTCTGAAAACTGCTTAATCAGACCCTTCCCACTGATTTATTGAATTACTATAACTCAGTGACTGCTGAATAGCTCATGCTCCTTTAATCTCAGCTGTAGTGCATTGTTCTCTTTCTTCTTCATACTTTAGTACTTCGCCCTATGGTACCACAGCATCCATCCGGACTGTGAAAACCTGGGGCAGTGACTTGAAAAGGAGAAGGGGAAAGCCAGCCAACAAACCACTCTGGAAAGTTACCCTTATGCATGGAAGCATAAATAAAAACTTTTCACTACAACCAACAATGCATTTCTTGAAAAGATCCTTAACAACATTAGCAAAACACTCATGGCAAAACCCAGACATACACCTTTCATGGAATGTTTTCCCTCTTGCCACCCCTGTTACCTCCCATCCATGTGCTGAAGAGGGACGTGACCCAACCTTCCAGTGTTCCTACTATGCTGCTGAACATGCAAATGAATGCTGCAGCTCCTCAAACAGCTTCCAAAGATAACCAGTTCTCCTAAAGCTTTTCTTGTTACCAGCAACTACACCTGCTACGGTTTCTTCCTTTCCCTAAGTGAAAGGAGGTCCATGTGGCACTTAAGGATGTTAAGAGGATATAAGATCACAGTTTCTTGGCCTTTAATTCTGTGAGAAGGAAGCTGTGATTGTGCAATTACTTTGTTCAATTTAGGAAAAAATTGCGTGCAGTTAAATACTCTCGGTTGTCTTTGTCTTTCAAATTTGTTTAAAAATAAACTCATCAAAAACGTTGGGCAGCACAGAGTGGTTATTTGTTTCCTTGATTCATTTTAGAAGTTGTTGGCATTAGAATGTTGCCCCAGGAAGTATTTTCTATTCTTAGTGACTATATTTCTATTAGATACAGCCTCACTGCCTCCCAGAGGCTGAAGTTTTAAAGACAAAAATAAAAATACATACCTTCCCTTGCTGTGTATTCATTGTCTTCGATCACTCTCGCTAGTCCAAAATCAGCAATTTTGCACATCAGTAAGTCTGAAACCAAAACATTTGCTGCTCTCAAATCTCGATGGATATAATTTTTTCTTTCTATGTATGCCATCCCTTCTGCAATCTGTAAACAAAAGAACAACTATTTTGATATTTCAATACCATACAGCTCCATTAGCAGGTCTGATCCCTCTTCCTTCAAAGGTATCAGCAAAGGCACATCCATTTATTCATTACTGGTGTCTTTGGAGAATTTTTTAGATGGAAGCCAGGAAAGGGGGGATTGCCATGGAAAACTTATGCACAGATCCAGTCCTGCAAAACTCTGCTTTACAGTAGCAGCCCTGAAAGAATTATTTGGGTGAATAACAGCTGGCAGGATTACATACGTATGAAAGACATTTCCTGAAACAGAATCTTGAATAAAATGTTCCTAGAATTTCCATTAAAATACCCTCTTTCCTAAATTATTAACCAGTTTATTTTCTAAATACTAAGAAAATAGAAGGAAATAATCACTTAGGATACAGGTGTTCTGATGAAGCAGGTACTGATACAGCAACAACACAGAGAAAGTTTAAAATCCAAAAAACTTTCTATCTACCCAGTACAAGCCTGGACAATCAGGAAGCAATTACTAAGATAGGGGAATCAACTTCATTTTCTTCTACAACGACATGTACCTGTTCATACATGAGGACGTCTTGGCAACAGCCAGCTCTCAGATAGTATCATAAGTAAATATAATCTGTATTTCAGCAGCCCAAATTGATTTCCAAACCAAATTAAAGAGGATTAATAACCTCAAAATATGCACAGGGGATGATATTTTTCCAGGCTACCTTTTAAAATTTTTTTCTCTGAGAAAAACATTTTCCTTTATGCGGAAAAAAAAAAAAAAAGAAACTGAAATAATAGTTTCTAAACTCAGAGTAATAAAACTGATCTGTAGATTGTATTCTGTCCAAAAGTTTAAGAGGAGCTACGAAAAAAGAAAAAGAAACCCTGTCTTTGGGAGCCATCAGTTTTTCCTGTGATGGCACATTCCCAGTCAGGGTTCCACCTGTGCCACAGGTACCTCTTGGGGTGTCTGTGGGGGGTGACAGACCACATGATTTGGGGAACAGCCACACCCTCAGATCTGCCAATGGAGCAGCAGTAAAGCAGTGAGGGTCCCTCACCAGTGCCAGTTCCTGGCACCTTCACCACAGTTTCTCACTTTCCTGTGCCCCTGAGGAGCAAAGTGCACAGATCCCCCAGCACCAGAGGGGCTCCTTTCAGCTGTGCAGTAAAGCAGGCAGAGCAGCTGACAAAATCTGAAGACAACATGAACATCACTTCTCCTTATTCGTTTTTAAAAAGTCCCCAAGGGGTCCTGCCAAGGCAAACACTGCCACCACTTACAGCACAAAACTACACAGCTTTTGTTCCTCTTTTTCGGTTTAAGCAATGGAAAAATAGAGCCACTTGCCCTCTCACTTCCTTCCACTGCAAACCTCTTCTTACAGTCAGACACACTCTTCAGAGAAGTGTGACATTGCCCTGGTACAGTGCAGGGGGGGTTCTCACACTAAACCAAGAAGAAACTCTGATGAAGAGAATGAGCAACACCTGCATTTCACATTTTCTAGAAATAAGTAAAACATTTACTAATGAAGGAAGTAGCTACAAGTGAATAATTGCCACAGAAAGTCTTCTTAGGGACTTACAGACACAGTAGAAGAGCAGTATTTAATGTGGAGTCTGCTCTGCCTGCATGGGTTTGGGGAGGAAGCAGAGATGAAAGGAAGGTTTTGCTGTAAGATCGATGCTGAGCTTGCACTGGCCAGCATGGCAGATACACCCAAAATGCAGACAGGTCTGGTAATGCCACCAAAAATACAGCAAACACTACAGAGGAATCTCCTTCCCTCCTTCATCCCTGCACAGATGTAACATTTGGGTAAACTGCTGGATAGGGAATGAAGAATCACTTCACAAAAGAAACATTTGTGATTGTGATATTTAGTTTCCAAGTCCAACCAAGAAAAGCCATTGGAAAGACGATTTTATTTCCTCTTATTTGTGCTAGATTCACTAAAAAATGCAGAAAATTCCAAAGTAGGAAAAAATTAACAGCAAGGAATTTTTGAATCAGAGAAGGAGGGGAAACATTGACCAAACAACCGAATTCACACATCTGGTCATGTTAAACCTTTGCTTATGGGAAAAGAAGAAACAAAAAAAATTGAGATTTTTTGATTGAGGGAATGGGTGCCAGAGCCCACGTGATAACTTCTAATGATTATTGTTGGGTTTTCATTGCCAAATGAAATGTTAATGCTAGAGAAATTCATATGAACAAAAGAAAATTAAAGCCTTTTTCCCTCTCTTTTAATGATCATTGGTACCTGTCAAGACTGTTCAGCTACACGGGAGCAGGATGGGAAAGCTAATTTGGGTTTCAGGAATATGTTTTGTGGCCTTTAAAAGAGAATTCTGCCTATACTGCTCAAGTGTTACTGCCAAGAAGGGAGCAGTTCCCCTTCACCTTTAATGAACTACTGACACACATTTTTAGAAATACCCGAATTAAATCCTTTTAAAAACAACCTAAACTAATCTCTACATACTAGGAACTATCCACCTAGGATAAGAATGAAAGAGAAATCCTCCAGGAGAAATACATCACTCCATAAGCCAGCCTCTGTAACTGTAAAGCTTCAGCTAAAAATAATTATGCACTGGAACATTAGAGTGTATCATTAAAAATCAAAGAAGCATGAAAAGGAATACACAGTGGAAATGTCACAATGCCAAATTAATTAAAATTAATTAAAATTAATTATAATCTAGGTATGACTTTCTACTATGACTTTAAAAAAGAGGGTAGAGAGGGATTAAAACACTGCATCAAAAAATCTCTATTAATTTTATTCTAAGTTTACTATTTTTTTCAATGCCACTGTAGCCTTGGAAGACAGAAGGAAGTTGTCAGTCAAGCTGTAGATAATAGAAGAATTAATGAAAGTATCAGCACTGCATGAGAAAGAAGAAATGACTGTTTTTAGGACAAAGCTTTGACCCTTTCAAAAGTTATGAGTTTGTTTAGTAAAAACAAATATCATTTTCTTAACCACAGCCCCTGCACATGTGTATCCTATCTGGAAGGCAATGGATTTGCATAAGAAGCAGGAAGAGTTTACCCATACAAAAGGTTCGCTGAATTCATATCATATGTTTTCAGAGATCTAATCAAGCAGGAAAAACTATGAATTCAGGAAATGTGAAACAAAGAATTGAAGGCTCTTCTGGTAAATTGCCTCTGAGACAAGACAGAAACCAAGAAGTAAAACCCCGAGTCTTCCAGTTGCTTTAGGAACCGAAGAAGCCAGGCTGGTGCTGACTTCTACAGGAGATGCCACTGCTCTGCTCTGTACTATGTGCTTGAAGATATGTTTGCAAAACTCAGTTTCCCTTAAAACATTCTCATTTCAGAGACTTCTAACATTTATCTCCAATGGATAAAATTGTCTTTGCCAGGGCATAGCTAACATTAAATTCCCCTAGCCCCTATTCATAGCACTGATTAAAATACAAGAATTATCTTCAGCTCTGTCAGAAAGCAGGTTGCTTTAGAAACTGAGCTGACCACTTTCCTAGCAAGCACGTTCTTGCCATCTTGTCCACAAGCCCAATTTGATAAATCGTGACCATTATTACAGAAAGGAAACCATCAAAGTCCAGAATCCACAGCTACAAGCTAAGGTAGGCACTACATGTAAGTGTAACCCAGTAACAGCTCTCTCTGCCAAAAATGTCCATCAGCATCTGTGTTCACCTAGACAGCTAAGTCAGTATTGCAGAGCAGGAGTGTATTTGATTACTTGCCTGAAAAATGCTTACTTTAAAAACGTTGTTTATTTCATCTAGAGGAGCAGTCCTCATTTTGCAAAGTCGGAATGTTTCATCTCTTGCAAACACATTTTTTTCAAGACTCTTCAAGGCAAAGGCATAATGAACTCAGAGAGTGGAGTACTGTACAAGAGTCTGGCAATGCAAACAACAACCCACAGTGCTCTTCACTTGGAAAATCACCTTCAGCTGGGGTTTCCTGTACAACTGCCTGTACTATATTCTTTAGCCAGCTAAAATCACAGAGACCACATCCTCCTCTCTCTTTCTCCCATTCCCAGTCTCTCCTGTGTCTTGTAACATCACAGATGGATGAAGGCAAAACTAAGCTAATGCTCAGCTACCAGTTCTTGCATTTTCAGTGTTCCTGAGAAGCTGGGATAGCCTGGCAAAGTGCTTTGCCAGAATGGTGTGATTAGGGAGTAATGAAAACCTCAAGTGTGTGTCCACCAAGGGAAAAAAAAAAAAAAGCCAGATCTTATTTAAGAATAAGAATCTTCACCACAATCTTCCTTCCATGTTAATTTTAACTTCTTCTGAAACATATCTGTCCAAATTTCTTTCCTCTTCGCTCTGCAGAGAGGTTAACATCACTTCTGTAAGAATAAATTAGTGTTCCATTTGTACAAACCAGAGTTACACCAAAAAACTTGCACACATTTTGTGTTCTCCTTTACACACAGCCTACATTCAGGAAAAGTGTGATTCACAGGTTACCTTAGCAGAGGTCTGAAAAGATTTTTGTCCATCTTTTGCCCTAAAGAGCTACCAATTAATTCAGACTGCCAGAGATAGAGAAGACCAGTGGAACATCTGTGTTGGTCACAGAGAAATCTCTGGTCTGGAGCCACACACATGCAGCCTGCAAGTCCATTCCACACAGTCCTGTAATCACACAGTGGCATTAAGGGCTCTTTAAACGTGCTCAAAACCCCTACAAATTCTTTCCCTAACAAAAATCCCGGTATCTCTATTCCAAAGTTTTGTTTGGGCCTCAGCCAGAAACCCTCAGAGAGGCATTCCTGAACTTCCTTTTAGGATGACTGCAAGCCAGTCTCAGGAATTTTTCTTGATGATCTACATCTTGTATGACAAGAGGGACTTCTCACATCACCTGTGCAGCACAAGGTCCTGGCCTCTGGGGCCAAGTGCAGGAACTGGCTCTGAGAGGTTGCTGTCAGATCAGGGTGACAAGTGATGTCCATTTGAAGTGACCTTCAAAGCTTTGTGAATGACAATCTCTGACCCTTGTTATCTTTAAGTGATTTACCCAAGCTGTACACAGAGTTGCTCTTTAGTTCATTACCCTTTTCAAGCCTTGAATTTCTAAAAACAGTATTAATTTTAAATGAACACAACATCCCCAACTCGAGTAAAAAGGTCTGCTGTGAGACCACATGTGCTTTTCTCTCCACATCTCAGATGTCCTTTCATATCAATGCTCACAGATATTCTTTTCTCCCTTGAATTTTACACACTATTTTCAAAGCTATCTTTTATTTTCTTTTCTGCCCACTGTTACTCATCTCTTCAGACCATGACCTGGGATCCAGTAGGTTTTCCACCTCTATAAAGCTTTTATCCCACTAAAAATAAATTCTCAACGACCAACTGCCCAAAAAGTTCAGAAAATTTAAAGAGCCTAAAGCCACACCAAACCAATAATTACAGGAAAAATAGCTCTTCCATTGAGTCTATGTGAAATAAAAACCCATATTTGATATATTGAACATCTATATAACAACATGTGATATATAATATACTGTAGAATACAATAGTTCCAGTTGGAAAGGACCTTCAGTGATCATCTATTCCATCTGCTTGACCACTTCAGGCCACTTCAACCAGAAGTTAGTGCATATATTAAGGATAATGACCAAATTTTAAAATATGACAATTTTGGGGCATTGATCACCACTCTAGGAAGCCTGTGTTTGACAACTCTTTTGGTAAAGAAATACTTCCTAATATCTAATCCTATAATTATTTGTATAGCAATAATTACATAAACCACTTATATAATATTCTTATTGTGATTTTTTTTGTATAAATTCCTAATGCTTTATTACACCTTTTAATGTTTTCCCATCTTTCCTCATAATAGGGTTAACATAATAGGGTACAACACTCTGTAAACTCTAATGCATTAAAACACAACCCCAAAAAAGGTTGGTTAACAACAACCTATCAGAAATCATTACCTACTACTAATGTGAAGTACAACCTGCAAAAGTAGAATTATTACTCTATTTTTGTTACAAGACTCCCTGGACACCTACTTTTGGTAACTGTCCAAGACAAAACACCAGGCTCTAGGATCTTTGATTCAGGCTTTGACACACAAATCACTCTGGAGTCTCTCTTCAGATTTCATTTAAGACAGAGATAACTTGTGTACTTTGAAATAATCATCCTGGCTCATAAATCATACACTAGTACCTGAAACACCATTTCACAATAATTTACCTAAGAATTTGAAACCAAGAAGAGTACACTGAGGTTAAGAGGAGTTTGACCAGTTGACCTAACTTAAGTAGTGAAAAAAATTACACATTTGTTAATTCTGAAGGAATCTGATAAGCAAAAACTCACAAACTTGTCCTTACACTTTCAATTCATAGCTGCTCAAATTGAAAGCAGTGTTTTCACAAAGGAAGGCAGCTGGGTACTGCTGCCATCTAAACAGATCACCAGCAGTATCTAAGAGTTAAGCCTAACCACATATTCCCTTTGAAACCTCTTCCATCTATTTCCTCCTTTCAATTAACCACATTTACTCAAAATTGATCCTTAAATTGCGTTTTTTGAAATGTAAAAAAATCCTTAGGATAAAATGATCTAGTATGAATTTCAGACTCTAAGAGAAGTAACCTTCTATAATTCTGAGCATATTTTTAAAGTTTTACCTGAGCAGAGAAGTCTATTAGCTTTGGAAGCAACAATTTACTTCCTTCGTCACTCTTCAGAAAATCCAGCAAACTTCCTGTTAAAACATAGAAAGATTTAATCAGTGCGTCTTATTACAAAAGCAAAGGTCACATTGGTTCCCCAATTTTCTGGAAAACAAAACTGATGCAGTGAAGTATTTTGATGTACTTTCAAGTTGACTACAGTAAGGCAGTCCCTTTGCATGGTTTAACGACAGGAACACCCAGACCAGCACACCAGACATTCAAGTTTTGCTGTTTCCCTGGCTGTAGAAAACTCCCGTGAGACCATATCTCAGTTCAGTGGTGCCGAGTTTGATAAGCACCCTACTCTGTGGACCATCAGGAAAGCTGTCTAGGAGAATCACATATATCCATCCTTTTCAAAACATACAGACTAAGTGCCTCAACATTTGTTCATTAAGTTACCAGCAAAACTGCTTGAAAACAGAACAAGAAAAAAATATTATCCAAGATAATTTGAAAAGGAAATTTCACATATTTTGTGTGGTAATGCTCTGTAGAGTCTTTTCCTAGTAGTGCAGCCACCCTTGTAGGATCATTCCTCACTCACCTTCTTACACACATCTTTATCAATTCAAGTCCCACATAAGGCAATTAGTAAGGTTTGTTTTAATTTGATACCAGCCACAAAAGTTAGGTAGGGAGTCCAAAGGAACCAGAGCTATTCTGGGGATTATCCTCTGATTTGGAAACAATAGAAAATGCTGCATTTAAGAAAACTGAAAAAATCAGTTTATCTCACAAATGCAGTAATGAGTCATAAAATTAAAGCCTCAGCTCATCTTAAGGATAGCTGCTCCTCCCCTTAATATTTGAACTTTCCAAAAAAAACCTTCTATCATTCCTTTCTTTAAAAGAAAAGGGAACTAGTTTAGGAGAAGCAGAAGAGTTCACTAAACTATTGCTTGCAGATTGTTGTGGTTTAGCTCCAGCTATCACCAGTGGGACCAGGGAGGGAACCAGAAGGGTAAAAGGCAGAGAACTCATGGGCTGAGATAAACACAGATTAACAGGAAGAGGAAAACCAAAGGCTGTGCACACCAGCAGAGCAAAACAAGGAATTCAGTGCTTCCCATGGGCAAGCAGGTGTTCAACCATTTCCAGGAGAGCAGGACCCCATCACATGCAATGGTTACTCAGGAAAACAAACACTGTCACTCCAAACGCCCCTCCTTCCTCCTCTTTCCCCTCAGCTTTATATACTGATGCCACATGGTCTGGAATATCCCTTTGGTCAGTTGGGGTCACCTGTCCTGGCTGTGTTTCCTCCCACCCTCCCATGCACTCCCAGCCTCCTCACCAGCATGGCAGCATAAAAAGTAAAAAAGGTCTTGGCTCTGTGTGAGCCCTGCTGAACAGTAACCAAAAACATCTCTATTATCATCACTGTGTTCAGCACAAATCCAAAACAGCCCCATACAGCACTGGGAAGAAAATTAACTCAGCCCAAATCAGCACGCAGATCCAATATTTTTCTCACCTTTTGCCATAAATTCTGTTATAATATAAATAGGCTCTTCTTTGGTCACTACAGCATAAAGCCTAACAAGCTTATCATGCTGAAGTGTTTTCATGAGGTTGGCTTCCTCCAGGAAGGCTTGCACAGACATTGTTCCAGGCTTCAGAGTCTTCACAGCCACTTTGGTACTGCTATGATAGTAACCTACAAAGAGGAAATAGGATCAGTGCACTGAAGTCACTCTGCAGCCCACAGTGTCCCGACTAGCAGGAATCTGTAAAGCAGGTGAGGCTGGATTCCAGGAATAGCTGAGAGCCTGAAAGCAAGTGCCAGATGTAGCACAAATATTTATGCTAGAATTCCTTTTTATTTTGCAACTTTTACAGCACTGCAGAGAAAAATGATCCATTCCCTATTTTTAGAAATCGGTTATCTGAAAAAGAAATAAAGCAAGCAAATGATCTTACTTCATAGCAAGTTTCCATTCACAAGTAGCCCCTAAAATACTTGGTGGAGGCATGCTTCAGTGAATGTCCACTTAAACTGCCTCAGAACAATAGAGTCCAAGGACTGGCTGCAAGATTCTGAAGTATCTGGAATCCCATGATTACACTTATTCCATGCATGCCAGTCTCATGCTTACAATCCTTCCTGTAATCCTTGCTGCCCAAAATGGAGCATTACAGGAAAGTGCAGTCAAATGATTCTCGTGACCAGCAAGGAGAGGCTGCCAGGACTGCAATCCTGCAGTGCTCAGCACAAGATTTAAAATGTGATAACTTCTTATCACATAGCCCATGCCGGGAGTGGGGGGACTGTGGCTGTGGTTCACTTCTCTGTTTAGCAAACCTTCTAATACAACTCTCTAATTATATAAAAAGCAGCTATGGGTAAAGAGAAAAAAAGCGAATTATTTTCAAATTTAATCTTAGGCAAACATTAAATAAATGTTAAAATGGCATTAACAATAGAGTAACGAGCACTGGTCCTAAAATTTATCTTGTGAAGTAATTTAATTTGAAAAATAAAAGAGATAAAAGAGTGAGAAAGAGGGATATAAATGCAACTTTTACCCCCACCATACCCACTGCAACATTGTAGAACTGTTTCTCAGAAGAGGTAAAACCTTCATGACTCAACAAAATTGCCTCATTTCCTTATCAGCAACAATCTGGATCATAACCGTGACAGATCCACCTCTAAACTGGAATCCACCATTTCCTTATGCTATTTATCATCCCACAAAAGAAATGAGTGGCAAAGCAAGGACCTGGTTTCCAGATCTTAAGTGATTGTTCTGAGCACTGCATCTTTTTTGAAGAGGGATCATCACCTGAGAAAAGCCACTCTGCCACAATCACAAAATATTCACCTGCATGATTATTAAATCTATTTTTCCAAACATGGTCAGCTCAAAACATAACAAAGACATTTCTCTAAGTTACCTAATAATAAGAAATTACAGATAAAGGTCAAATCCGCTGTTAAAGCTCAGGTATATGATTTATAACTATCTGAAAAACAGATAATAAATATATTTTTCTCTGTTTAAGAAACAGAAATATTATTTGTATCATTTCTACTATTCCATCCCATGCCCTAAAACAGAGCATGAGCTCCACTCTCAATTTGTTGAATTCTCTACTGAACATACTAATTCATACAACTCTTTCAGTGAAGCAATTATGACCAACACACTTAACATTAACTATGTAACAGTATTTTACATTCACTAAAGATATCCATCAAACTCGGGTCTTTCTTAGAGATAGTTTGCTTTACTACAATATCTCTGTGATACTGAGGTTTTCTGCTGTAAAAAAGTCTACCTTGACCCTCTGGTGGTAATGTACAGAACAAATAGTTGGTGAAAGCACTACAAATACCTGATCTTGATTTCTCTCAAGTTCATTTATTTCATCATGTATTGGGAGGGATGGGACACCAAAACAAGGTGGCCATGAGTTCTATGAGCACACTCTGCTATTTCTAACAGCTGCAGAAGAAAACACACTTACAAAGCACATATTACTTATATTCTAATTCAGAGCTTATTGAATAAGAGAATCTTTTACACCTGAGATGCAGGCAAGATGTGACTCATTAATAACCTACACCATAATTGCTGCATTTGCCTTGTTAACTTTCCTCTAAGCCCTGCTTGAGAATTCTCTTCATGATTTATTAATAGCACAGAGCATCATGATTCACATCATATCAGTTCACACTAGGAACAAAAAATACATAAAACATAGACCCTGCTCCTGCAGTGCTGCTCTGGTTATCACACCACTAAATTAGCTGCCCAGATGCACTGAACTCCATGGTCTAAAAACCTTTCTTACCATGGCAGGAACTCAGTCTCTTTGCAGTTTTAGCTACTGTTAAAAATCAAATCTGAAGCAGGCAATAGTATGAGGATTGTGTGATGATGTCTCACACAACAAGCCATGTTCTTATCTACATGTCAGAATTGAAATCTCAAAAAAAATTAGTGTTTCGGGTATTTATTTTGGAGTTGATTACTATTATTTTGACAGAGCAGCGTCTTGCATAGCCAGGTTATCCCCAGAATTTTGCATAGGCTAAATCAAGCCAAGGTGTGATATGAACTTGTAATAGACAGTTGAGGTTGAGCCTACCATTTCTGAACAGGACTGAAGATGCAGAACTTTGTGAAGAAGCCTCTAATATGCAGCTTTCTCCTTCCTCTACTTTTCCAGTAATTTCTTGCAGGGAATACTGGGAACAACTTGTTTGAGCCATGGGGATATGACACTGCTAGAAGGCAGATAATGGCTGGAGCAGTTACAATTGGAGAAGGTACTGGGAAAGAGGCTGAGGAGCAGCAGCTTCTCTGCATCCAATTGCACATCAACACTTCACTTCTTCACCTACTGCAGCCATCATTCAGCTGCAGAACAGAAAAATGCAGCAGCAGCTCCATCTCTCACTCATCTCCACACAGCCCATTCAATGTGAGGGCAGAAAGCCCAGGCTGCACAACTGATGATCAAAGTGCACACATAAACACTAACTAAGCCTAATCCCCGAAAATCTCGATAAAACGCATAAAATTGCACTTGTATTGATAGAAAAAAACTGGAAAACTAATAGCAACTTTTCTCTGAGTAAAAGCAACTCTTCAGAGCTGCAGGAGATTCACCAGCCCATTCCATAAAACAGATTCTCAGCACAGGTCATACAAGAACGCAGCCAAGTGCTTGGGGTATATGGAGGTCTGCTTTTTCCTCCTAGGATTTTCTTACTCTTTCCATAATATGTTAATTTCCTCCAAACTCTTTAAGAGGAAGATGTCCACATGGAAGCCCAAAAATTAGTCATAGAGATGCTAAAAAGAAAAGACTATAAAAGCTATAATTGCATATCTTCACTTTGCAGTATCAGCATTATCTCTATATTCCCATATCTCTCAGAAACAGAGGAAGGATGTGTGGAAGGCATCTGTGTCCAACACCCTCAGGGACACCTAGAGCTGTTGTCCAGGATTGTGTCCAGTTGGCTTTTGATTCCATCCAAGAATGGAGACACCACAACCTCTCTGGGCAGCCTGTGCTGTGCTCAGTCACTCACACAGTGAGTGTTGGGAAGGAACCGCCTGGGATTCAGTTTGTGCCCCTTGCCCCTGGCCCTGTCACTGGGCACCACCGAGAAGAGCCGGGCTCCATCCACTCTGCATGCCTCCTTCAGCTATTTACAGACACTGATAAGAGCCCCCTAAGCCTTTCCTCAAAAGACAGATGATCCAGTCCCCTCATCATCTTTGTGGCTCTTTGTTGGATTTTGTCCAGTAGCTCTACATCTTTCTTTATTCAAAAGCACAACTCCTCTGAGTGGGACACTGTTCCCTCTGAAACCACAATTCTAAGTATCCTATATCAAGCAGAAATGTATTTAGTATTTAAACCATGGAACAATATTTCTCTCTAATTCACATGATGGCTGAAAAATATTTTCTCTGCGAGGAAGCAGCATAACAACCAGCTCTCGAATCAGAAGAGTGCAGCAACCAGATTATTGCTCAGTACCTCTACATAACTCCCAAAATCCCTGGGTGATCATTACAATACACAGTGTGTGCTGACACCCTGCACCACACAGCTGGCCTAATATGCTCTTCCATCTTGAACTTCCTTGGTTCTAAGATTAACCATGCTCCTGATTTGATAGGATCTGTGCCATGCAAATCATCTTCTTTCACTTCAGAAAGAAAGCAAAGAAGAGGAAACGCAGCGATCACTTTCACAGTACATTAGTTTTTCTCACAGTGCAGCAATTCAGACACAGGGTTCAGGCCCAATTTAGATGTTAAAATAATGACACAAACAAGAGGAAGCATCTTGAAGCAGAAACACCCTTTTAAAATTTTATTCTTTTCTGTGTGTATGTGCAGAAGTAGTCACTTCTCAAAACGGTCTGCATTTTCAAGCAGTTGATTAGCTCCTACCACAAAGTCTTCCACACTGTTTCAGTGTAAGTAAAACATTTCTTGCCCTGGTTTATTAGACAGAAATAAATGCACAATGATTGAAACTTGTCCTGACTAGTATCTAAATTGTCATTCATGTATATCATAGGTAGAAGGTTTCTTAAGCCTTTTCTCATGAAGGCAGATAAAAGGCTGAATTTGGCCATATTATAGAGCTGTGTTGCTTGCACTTTTTATGTGATTTATACCAAAAGATTGCACCTAAGACTCAATTAGAGCATTCTGATTGACACTGTAGTTGTGTGTGTATAATTTGCCACTCAAACAGCACCAGTCTGTGATTTGCTTTTCTAAATGAGAACACCTCTTCATAGCAATGACATTCCCATCAGACTGACACATTCCCATGGATTATCAGAGACCCCTTCATAGCTTTGTGTCTTCTAGCCAGCTTTGGGATACACTTTCAAGTTGCTCAGAAATACTCTGCCTATAGAATCTTAGGTCTTCTTAAAATAAATAATGATCATCATCACCATAATCTGATCTTTTATTATATAACAAATTTATTCCTATTTAAACATAACATTAAAAAAAAAGAGATTTGGGGAAAGGCTAAGAGAATTAATTGGCCTGAAAAAACATCTTAATGAAGACTTTGGGAGGAAGATACAGTTTACCTCAAGTAAGATGGCAACTGGCAGAAAGTGTGTAAGCAATGAATAGTGCACAAAACATGCAATGAGGAAACCAAAAGAATACACTGATGTCAGAATAGGCAGCATTACAAAAGGAAGATGATTAAACCATTTTCCCAGAATGTGACTGGGCATAGCCCCTTGCCAAAAGAAGTCACTAAGGCTGAGGAAATACTGCTTGTAAGCCAACAAAACAGGTTATTCAGGTTATAATAATCAATGCTATAATTTTCTGCTGGGTGTATATTAATATTTATGACAGTTTTATTATTGGGGTCTTGCCTGATGATTCAAGGTACAGGCTGTTCAATCTCTAGTTTACTTACTACATAAATCACCTACTTTCTGAGCAGCACACTGACAGACAACACTCTTGGGTTAAGTCTGTTCTCTTCTTTCACCCAGTATGGTAGTACCATGCACTACATTGCAGGAGGCATCTTCTTCATAAATGGACAATGAAATCTCTAAACACAACTCACTAAAAGACATTGTTTCTTTCTATTTCATATTCTTTAACACTTTCTAATTTGAAACAAAATTCCGAGAGGCTCATAAATTTTGAGATTCAGGAGTCACATCTTACTATAACCTTCTATTTCCATCTCAAAACATAACAAAAACCATTGTCTTTAACCTTCTAAATTACAGTACTTACTATTTTTTTCCTTTAAAAGACACCAAAAATATTTGTTCCACTTCCTTGTCAGATATCTACCCTCTTTTACAAGCCCTCTCTCCTCATGAGAAGGTGCATTCTGCGCCCGATTTTGCCGTTTTACAAGTATAGAGGATCAGGTTCATGTCCACTAGGTTTCTGAATGACTCTGAAATGACACTTCTTTCAGAGTTAAATACTCATTTCAAAAGAATAAACTTACCCATCCAGACTTCTCCAAACTGACCAGCTCCAAGTTTCTTCACTAATTTAATCGACTCCCGTGGAATTTCCCATGCATCTTTATCCCATGGTTTTTGAGGTTTGGGACTAATACAAGCTTTTTCCAACTTTCTGCATAAGCCATCTGATTGCCCTGGTTTTCAAAGAAAAAACAAAATACAAAATAAATTACTCTCCTATGCTGCATGACTTGAGACAAACATTGCTTGATTGCACTAACCAGCCCACAATAATGTTCAAAAAAACCAGATGCTGTGATGAAAATGTAACCTTTCTGGTGCTTCTACAAAAGTTTAAGTGCCTCTGATTGGAAATCTGGCATTCAGAGGAAAATGTAATAAAAAAGTATCACATGCATCTGGATACTGTCAGATTATTAAGGGGTTTTAGTACAATTTGCACCAAGTAAATACAATATCAGATCTTTTTACTGACACTATGTTGATTAAGATGCACATTGGAGTCAGGCTTGGGATCTGTATTCTGAATTTGTCATAAAATTTTCTTGCAGCATGGTTTCAGACAGATGTGCATGCAAGCATAAGTAGGTCAACATTATTTTTTCTCCAGACACTGACCAGCTATAACTTTTATATGAATGTTGAATAATTCTCAGGTTTTCCAGCAGTGCTGAACAGCTAGCACACATATCTAACTATTCAGAAAAATTTCACGGCCAAGCCCTCAGAATGGCTTTGAAAAATTTCTGTGTGATTTTATGTCCTACATTTTTTGTCTTGTCTTTATTCCCAGTTATAAGATTAAAAAACCTGTATTTTGAAGCTATCCAGCAGGAGGTTATGCAGAATGAGAAGTCAATTTTGCAACTAAAACATAGGTAGACTTGTCCCTTCCTCTCCCCACCTTTTCTTTTTTAAAATAAATGTATACATTCTATGTGGGTGCAATTTTATTTCTTTGAAGTATATTAATATATTTTCTTTTAAAAATATCTATTTAAACAAATGCATTTCCAGGAAAAATAAAACCAATTTCACACTCAACACTAGATACAAGACAACATTCACAAATCTATATGTATTTCTGTTAATTATGAATAAAAATTTACTCTGAAATAAAATATTTTTTACAATGCAGGCAATTCTTATTATAGCTTCACATCACCATAAGCTT
The DNA here is from genome assembly GCF_052056855.1 of Sturnus vulgaris. Classification (NCBI taxonomy): domain Eukaryota; kingdom Metazoa; phylum Chordata; class Aves; order Passeriformes; family Sturnidae; genus Sturnus; species Sturnus vulgaris. The sequence goes on along the minus strand of NC_142243.1, from coordinate 118,304,799 downwards.
GATGAATTGTATTATACAGCTAGTCTTCATTTCACAGTGGTATGCCACAGAGCAACCAGCACTAGATCTGGTTATGGTAACAACAATACTTGGGTTCCAATCAGTTTTACTTTATCTTTGATAACATGCATGCCCAAGTTATTTAGAAGAAAAAGAAAGAAAAAAGGAAAACTTCGAAACAAAAGAAGAAACTATTTTCCTTCACAGGAAATAATGGTTGCACTCAATTAAGTAATTCACCAAATGCTTTAACTTACTTTGATAATGTTTGATCATATCATTGATGTTAGGAAAAGTTATTCTTGGAGAGATGTAAAATCCTCCATTGTCTAGACTCCTGATTTTGTAGTGCTTAATAACGTCGCCATGCTCTGGATCATAGTCTCGTATGGAGAGAGAATAGCTGCCTGTGGATAAAGAAGGAATGCTCATTAATGGATAGCAAAAAATCTACAGAGTCCACACATGTACAGTTAAGCCTAACAAAATCACCATTTTGTCTGCTTTTCTTTTTACTCCCTTATTTCCTCAAAAACCATTTTGCAATCCACAGGAGGAAGTTAGCAAAAACCAGCCCTGAACTGGTCACCAAAATGCTTACAGTCACACTTTCTTTTTCAATCTTATTCAACAAACTCACTTGTTCCATATTCCAGGCAGCTGCACATTCATTGCCCAGTTTTGCAGAAGGTCCCCCAGCTTGAGTAGAAGTGGCTGGGAGAGCAGGACCAGGGCTGTCACCCTGCTCAGGCAGAAGCTGAAATCTGAAGATCAGCATTTTGAAGAAGGAACATGTTGGTTGTCATGGGCCAGCTAGCAAAAGGATAGTTTGGAGATGGCTTCAGGCATAGAGGAGGGAGAGTAGATCTGTTGATCTGCTAGATCTGTTGATCCCTAGGCAGTTCTAGGGAGCCTAACATCATCTGGGATTTAAATTGGGGCAGGAGAGCATCTACCCTTGGCTACAGCACTCTTTGTTTCTTCTACTTGTACAATTCTTGTCCATTTTCAAAGGATAAAAAAGGATCTAACTCCCTTATCTCTCCTCACACATATATCCAGTGATTCTGGGGGATACTTTGCCTTACTCTCAGTACTCTAAATTCTACCTATGTAGAATTTAGGAGACTTCCTTTGACAACTTCAGTCTTCAGCTGAGAGCATAATGATATGGGCCCATTACAGATGATAGCTAGTCAAGAATCTGCAGGATTAGAGCCAAAAAAGCTACCCTGTGGAGTGGGGAAGCATGACCTGCTGAAAGGCTTCACGTGTCTTCCTCTGGAGGATGCAGTGTTACATCATCCAGCCGCAATATCCATCCAGACTTACAGTCAGAGTCCACAGGCTGGGACAGAACTTCTCATGCTCTTCTCAAAGTCTTGGCAGAAGCGCCTGGAGACTTCAGTAAGCTTTTCAGCACAAAGCTGAAAATTTTGTGTTTACAGCACAAAATTTTACCAAAAAGCTCTCTGAAAAGAACACCACCGCACTGTAGAACTGAAAAACCTCATTATGAACTAACTACAATTTCAAACCTGTAGCAATGGATACAGACTCAATAATGGCAGACCATAGAATGCAGCAGCTACTATTATAGTAACGTGTCTTTCAATAAAGGAGTCACAAACATTAAGAAGAGAAAAGATGCTACTTCATTCATTCCTGCTTTTTGTCAGTGTAATCACACACATAACACTTTTTTCCCCCCCCTTATCTCAGCTTTGGGTGTTAGCCTGCAACTCTCCTCTCTTTTTCTGGTAATTTTCTCATTCTTCTCACTCCTACAGAACTGCAGAAAATTCACACAATAGGATGCACTGCAACTATTCCACACCCAATGCCAATTTTTGGTGTAGACTGACTGCGTGTTTTTATCCCTATATCAACTCCCAAGAACTACCCCAAAACCTACCTTTTAATGTTTCACTTTCTCTGATAAGGAAAGCTCCAGGACCATTTCCAGGAGCCAGGAGCTGTCTTTCAGCATCTTTTCGTGTTATGTCTTTGAAGAACCATCTGAAAAGTATTTCAAAGAGTTAGAACCACCTCTTTCCCCACTCGCAAAGGATACACCACCAAGGTGAAGAAGTTCGCCAGAATTTGGGGACTGGGAGAACTTACTCTTCTGTTTCCAGAGTGTTTACTTTTGCTACATAGTTGCTGGGAATGAAACCTTCTTTTCTTGTTGTGAGAGATTTTGCTCTCCACCATTCTCCGGATCTGAAAAACAAAAACAGTAGTATTCACAGGAAAGGAAAATGATAAATTGTTATTTAGGTTCTTTAGTCTGCTTAGATCTTTGCCCAGGCTGGAAAGAGCACAATCTTTCCTCTGAAGTCAAGAGCCCTGAGAAGCCACTGGCTCCACTCCACTGGATCAGTGTTTGGTCACTGTTACTAATGAGGCCAGCTACCAAGCCAGAGAACCATAGACTCAAAAATGGTTTGGGTTAAAAGGGACCTAAAAGATCATCCCTTTCATGGGCAGGAACACCTTCCATTGCAGCAGGTTGGTCAAAGTCCCATCCAACCCAGAATAACTCCATAAAGCATTTGTATTATCACATGTAAGGGAGCTCACTTATCTTTCATACAACCGTGATATGAGTAGGATATCAAAGCATTGTAGAGGGAATTAGATGAGCCCAAATAAAATATGCAATACAACAATATTGTCATACTTACTCCTCAATAACTTTCAGTTTTTCTCCTTTTTTGAAGGACAAGTCCTCTTCATGAATGCCCTCATAGGGATACAAAGCTACCACAATGACTCCATGCTCCTCTGCGTCTACAAAAGTAGAAAGACAAAAGCACGTTCACATCACTTTACAGGCTGACATGGGCACAGCACACAGATTTCTGTAGAAACATACCTTGACTGATAAACCTCTGTCCTGGTAAGAGCTGTGCTTCTGCATTTGCCTACAATAAAATATGTCTTTAATTAGGCAGTTTTAGATCTTTGTGATGATCTTAAATTACAATTACATATTATGCAGTTGCTTTGGTATCATCTCATATGTCTTATAAGTAAATGCTCAGATTTTTCCCACTGTTATTCAAACTATGTATTATATATAAAAACATTTATTATTTATAAGACAATATAAAAATACAGTAGGTTCCCCTAGATATTAAATTGAGCAGCTCAGACCTTGTGAAGGTGTGGCACAAGCTGTGGGGAGGAAGTTCACAGCTTTGGGACTTCTGCTGAAGAGGCTTTAGGTAGGGCACTTAAGCAGGACAGTTATTACTGTGTAGCTGTCATGCTAAAGAACTACAAGCACTGTTATGCCACTAAGACTGCGCAAGAAAAAAAAAAAGAGTCATTAAAAAAAAAAGGTAGTTTGTGATGTGTGTTCATCAGCTGAGAGCACACTGAGTTCACTGTGTCAGCTGGGGAGAGAGGAGAGCAGGAAGCCATTCCCACCTGCAGAGAGCAGGTCCCTGAACAAGGGCAGTCAGGAGACACAGCTTCCTCAGCACAGCAGAGAAGGTGGGGGGAAAAAAGGTACCAGTCACACTGCAAATTAGCAAACCCACTTGGTACCCAGAAGAATTCCCCATCCCATCACCAGGCAGCACACATGGAACACATGACACTGTTCCTTCTGCAGCACAGTGCTGCTCCCTCCACCACTGCACCCCCACCTACACACCTCAGGCAAGACTGAGTAGTGGCCTTCAGTGAGTAAAGCTGACTAGAGCTGGTAATAGCTGTATTACCAGCCCATAGCTATTAAAAACCCAACACCAAAGATTTAAAAAATGGATCTAAACTATTTCAGGTTTTCTAATGTCATCTAGCATTCTCCTACAGACATAGTTATATCTACTCAAACATTGCCAAGTTACTTTTTTTAGGCAGAAAACTATGACAAACATAAAGTAGCAAACCACCACGTTTTAATTTTTATGCCTCAATGTGCTTATTCATTGAGGGTGAACTGCACAACACTAAAAGCCCAGATGGGGATTAATGATAATTTGAATTTTTTCATGCATATGCTTTGGTTTGAAATTTAAGTAATGCCAGTCATGTTTTGTTCTTGCTACAAGAGTTCTCTCCTGGGACTATCTACTTACTGGCCTTTGCTGTTTATTGGACGTTGGATCCCTCACATAAATAGTTCGTTCAGTTTTACGTACTGGTTGATTCTTCAAATCTAGCCCATCTCCATGCAGATTCTCTTTCCTTTTTGATTTTATACACCCCATATTTCCTGTTGAAATAAAAAAGGTATTAAACAAAATCATTGTGCTGTAAACCAAGCCCTTTCCCATGAAATCATCTGGGCTACATAGTAAAAATGTGCTTCCTTTTCATACAACATAGCTCATGGGAAAAACAACTGAAGGTTAAGCCCATACGCTGATAGCTCTTTTCTGTTGCAAAGGAGAGAAATAACCTCATCTCAATCCACAGATGAAGTAAATAGTTATTTACCATTTCTTCAGATTTTTTATATTTTCTCCCCAGTCTACCACCTTCCTCTGCCCAAACCCTTTGTATCTTTCTGATACTTCTCTGAGCTTTGGAATAGATATAACAAAAATGCAATTATTGTAGGGATAACTTTTATCTGTATATTTTTAAGAAAATACTCTTTTGGAAGACATAGGAAAAAAATCCTGTCCAAATTCTGAGAACTGCAGCTGGAACTAGCAACGCTTGTATCTCCCCACTTCATTTTGCAGATGCCAGTCTAGCAGGGAGCTCTATTTGACTCAAATCCCTGTCTCACATAAGGCTGATGACTTGTGCAGCCCCAGCTCCGTGGCAGACATGCAGCTACTGTGACCTCCAGTAATGCTTCTCCTTGTTCACACGGGTGTGTTGCAGCAGCCTAAAACAGCCGATGTGTGTGCCAGTGATGACAAATCACCACGCAAGGATTTCTTTTTCACTATCATTTAGAAGGCTAATCCTTCTCTCAGGATGTGCATCCATGCTAAATCAGATGAGATACAGCTGTTAGCATCTGCATGACTGGAACCTGACTGCTAATCCCATGATACAATTACCTAGTACTCTAGCAAATATATATACAACATTATCTCTACAATCCTCCCTCCAAGGAGAGTAATTATACTTACTCTGCAAAGAATCCACTATGAATGCTTTTCAACCTTCTCCTTCCTTCCTCTCTCCCTCCTTTCAGGTCAGTGCTCTAATGCTAGGTTCACAGTCACATTTTCCCTTGCAGGCACACAGTCTTGCTCCCCCCTGCCCTAATTAATCTTTAAAGCCAGTTCTTTGAAGAACAATGTAAAACCTAAAATAAGAGCTCGGTGCAAAATATAGGCTCAAGTAAACAAACACAGCTGGAGAAGCTAAGGCAGATATAAGACTCTCATCCTACTTTTACCTTCATCTCTAGGACAGAAAAGGTTCATTGTAGTGTACAGGCAAAGCAGTAGTAGAAGCGTCCATAGGCAGACACAACTGTTTCAATGGGACGGTGCCTTTCAGCTACAAAAATTAACCAGATTGGTCTGGGTTCATATTAAGACTCATACTTTTGTAACAATACCTATGATAATCACAATCCTAACTGATGACAAAAATAAACCAAGGCAAGAAGCAGTCCTGCATGGCAAGTCTCAACTTCAACATCACCTTCATTTAACGTCCTATCCTGCCATTGAGGAAGCACTACATAATGACACATGCACTGTCCTATCCACAGGCAGAGTGTTTTCTTCTAAATATGACAGGAGGATACTTCCTCTCCTACCATTTCTGCAAATTATCTGTCACCTATTGCCAACACATCTTGGATGTCCATAAGATTTCAGCAGTGATCTGTGATCCTGGTTTAAAGTAGCATTAGAACCCATTGCTCCCCTTCTTGTCTTCTCCTGAACTAAAAATAAAAGGAATCCTACAGAAAATCAATAGGCACTGACCAGGCAGAGAATAAGTTTCCTCTTCTTGAGTGTCAACATTTCAGTGTTCCTACATTATTTGAAAGCACTGGAGCACATCTTCATGCAGAAGCTTTCCTTAGAAGCAAACATCTTTAATGCCTAATTTTAATACTTTAATTTTTTTAATGCACAGCTCCATGTGGGTTACATACTAGTTGTTTTGTAATACTGAGAAGGATTTAAAATTTTATTTTATTTATTTATAACTGTGTGAATGTAGATTACTCTTGTCCTGTCATTAATGGTTCATAGGAAATTTCTGTACACCCACAGCCAGACTGGCGTTTGCAAACTCACTCTAGACATCAGGAAGGCCAGTGTTTAATTACCTGCTGTATTTGCAAGATCAGGTATTTATCCACTTAAGTGCTAACCTTTTTGCTCTTGAATAGTTCTGCTTCTACAGAACAAACAGCCTGAAGTGGAGGGCATGAAGTAATTTGATCTAAATTGTCAGCCAAAAATCCGTTTCCCTGTTCCTGTAAGAAAGCTGAGCATATCTTTAGAGACTGCAGCATGCCCAGTGCCAGTGTAAACCCAGAGAAAAGCATTTTTTACTCAGACTTTTTTCTGCAGCTGAAAGCTCATGAGAGCTGTAAGTCAAACCTGCTGTGAGGCTGTGCTGGTAAACTCAAGGTTGGCATTTGTTCATGACAGTAATGACTGATCAGTAATAACTATGCAGAGGTGCTTTGAAATCACATAAAAGTCTACTTGATGTCATGTAAAATCACACAAATACAGTTTGTGAGATGACTCTTGTGATGGCTTCAAACAAAGAGAAGATCTTGAGCCTCATCATGAAGCACTGGTTTTCCTGGGTTCTTTTCCACATAGAAAGTCCACAGTCCCCACAGGACTTAGCTAGTTCTACATGAGCAAAAAGCCCCAACAATTGGTGCTGAAGCCCAACTGGTTTAAGCTGGTTTAAGGTTGTAATTGCCCCTTTCACTCCAGTATAGCCGCAATGATTGAAAATTTAGTAGGAACCAGCTGATAACAAGGTTTTACTTAAAGGTGAGCCCCACACTGCATTCTCCCAAAGCAGCCCCATTCTTGCACTCCAATTCTGCTCCAGAACATGGATTACAGCTTAGCATGTGGGCAACTGCTTCAGGAGTGGGATCCTGACCTAACTAAAATACCAGTGCAGGGAGGAATGTATAAATAAATAAAGCATTTCACTTGTTGTAAATGTTTATTTGCCCAGCGCTCTGTCGCTGTGTCACAAGGAAGTGTTTTGTGCAGATAAAAAGATAAAGAGCATACAGTAAGCAAAGAGCAATACCGAGAGCCCAGCATCACTACAAACCAAACTCCATTATTCCTTATCAGAGATAAAAATAATTTGTACATCAGAGAAAATGCTACCAGTCCCTACTCAGATGTTTCCCATTCCAACAATTCTGCAATATAGGAGACATTACTTCCTATTCATGCTTTTCATTTATTGTCCTGTCCACACCTCTAGACATGGAAGATAAACAGTGAATTAAAAGAAATTCTATTTAACATAGCTGCTAATCTTTATAAATAGATATCTAAAAAGGTAACAGCTTCTCTTTTAACAAAGAGCATACTGTAGTTCATGGCTAAAAGGTAAACACAAGTTAGGTTAACACCTGCAGCAAGGTGACAAGAATCTAGGTTCAGGCACCTCTCAAAAAGCCACAGGAGTATTCATAAGAGCTATCACACAGAGCCTCTGCAGCAGGGTTTTCCAAGACACTGATTTTGGTTTCTGCATTTGCCTTGAACTTTCCCTCTGAATCCCCTATCTCATCTTGCTACTATAGCACTTGGGTCTTAATTCCAAAATGGTTTGGGAGGAGTGGAAGTCAGAAACTAATGCAGCACTCTTCCAGGGTTAATAGCTGCTGTCTGTCCCCAGAAGAGAATTGCTTTATGCACCTTTTTCTATACTTCCAGCAAAGTAGTGTGTCTAAAGGCACAATACTTCCTATTGCAAACAGTCAAGTTTCATGTGACCATCACCTGTCCATCACCATCACCAGCATTTGGGGTTTGGTTTCATCCCAGTGCTTACCCTTTGCATCATCTACAAAGGTGATCTCATTTTTTGTGTTCATAACCATTCTCTTCCTTGTGATTTTGTTACATACAACATGTATATTGTATATTAGTGCATATTAGCAATTATTTCCTAAAAAACCCACTTGAGATGTCTGGTCTTTTCTTGATCATAGTCACATCTTCATGGAAATGATTCTCAAATCTTCATAGATTATACTTTGGCTTTTTCAATAATGAAGTAATTTTAAAAATAATTAGAACTACAATGCTGAGCATACAAGCTCTATTTTATCAAAGAATTATGTATTTTATCCAATAAATATCTACTGTTGAAAAGGTCAGTAATCATATATCTGAACACCAATGCTCTATACGGCTTAGGGTTTTAACACATACATACACACATTTTAATAGATACATAAATAAAAGAAATTTGCATTCAATTGAATACAAAGAGTAAACTCTTCACCTAAACCACAAATAAGAATAAAAAAAATTAAGACCCCCAACTTACTCTGAGTCTTGAATATTGCTTTATATTTAAACTGAATCAAAGAACAGGAAGCAACTGTTTATATCTATATATAAAAACCCAACAGGTTTCACAGCTGGAGTTTTAAGGGGGTTTCGAGAGCAGAGCAGTAAATAGTTTTATTTTTAATACCTCTTTCAAAATTTGAAAACAATACCATTGCCCTCCTCTGTTTTAGATGTTTCATTCTGGCCTTTAATGACAGTTGGTTTGCTGCTACTTTACATGTTATAGTCAGAGGTAACACAGTGATGTCTTCATCAGATCTCCTGAACTCCTGTGCCTTTCCCCCAAGGTCAAGGCAGAAGTGTCTCGAAACTCAGAGTGACCAACTTAGATTAAAACTGCTGGGGAGAAAGGATCATGAACCTGCTCTGCTCAAGGACACAAACACCTGCTTTCTCAGAAGCTCTTCCAACATTCCGTGTCACTTCAATCAACTGTTCAAATTTATAATTCTATGAAAAGAATTCTAAAAAATCTTAAATGTAAGGACTTTATATACCTTAACCATCAGTGCTTACTTTCACTTTACATTGATCTGCTTCCACATCATCTGTGCTACCCAAGTGTTGCCAGGATCTCCTTTATCTCTGTTTTTGGGACTATGAGGAGCACTGTTTCTGGGAAACTTGAGTTCATTTCTGACCCATCATCACATGGCAAAGCAACTGCCAAGGAATACAGAGCAGGAGTTTAACTAGAGGTGGTAAAGCTCAGCAGTGGCTTATCAGTACTGCTCTACACATATTGTGCCAGTGAAGATTTGCCACTAGACCATAGCGAGAATAAGAGTGACAAAAATAAATTATCTATGGTTGGGAGCAGTATGAAAGCAACAATTGAAGAGAAGTTGTTTTCTGTTCCTTGCCAGTCTCAGATAAATATATATAATATATTTATAATATTACCTATCTTTATAGATAATATCTATATAATAGATAGATATATAATATTATCTATAGATACACATTTCAATTTTACTGTAAGTCCTGGCTGATAACTTTCATCAAATTAGATTCATGCAAATGCAGAAATATGGGGTCAGCTTTCATTTTGAGCTTGTTTCACTTCCTACATCTTGTTTTTGACTAGCTAGGGGAACTTAAGCAGTTTCTTCTTCCCTTACCTTTCTGCTAAAATGGTTCTGTATGTCTCAGTCAATCCTTGCCGCGTTTATTTTAGTATCTTTTTAAATTTAGCTTATTTCTGTAGGTCTGGATCACCTCATCTCTGTGTCTCCCAAATGGAATTTATCCATGGATAAACACATACACATGGGCATAGACACACACGGGCATAAATCACCATGTGCTCCCTGCAATGCTTATAGAAAGGATAACCTGAATCTACTCAGTGTTTGGCTGTGACAGACTTGCCCTGTGTAGAATCCCACTGATCCTCAGCCGTAGTCCAGCTGCCAGCATTTAAAAGAAAATGGAAAAATAATGGGGGAATTCTTTTAACTGCTCCAATCTTCTTTGTGGAAAAGATGAGATGAAGTTAAAATAATATTTTGGCATACATATCTATATAAACAGGTGTCACTTAGGTTAATCCCTCAGATTTTCTCTGTATGTCTGTCAGAGCAAGACAACATAGCTATCTAGTTTATCAACCATGATTAGAGCAAAGGACTACAAATTACTCATTGGCAAAGGCAGATCTGTTCTAGGCAGCACAATCACATGGCACAAGCTCAGAAGCAAGTTTGCCATTCTCCATTTTTAGAGAGATTAATGGGTGATGGTGGAGAAGAGCAAAATATTATTGCTGAAACGTTTCAGAACCTCATTCCACTTGGCTTAGAAGTTGTCACGTAAGTCCCAGTCTTAAAAATGTTTTGGAGACAATAATGGCATTTAGCCCTTCATCCTCTTGGGAGACTAGGAAGAAGTCACATCTTTTTCAGTCTCTCTTCTTGACTGTAAAGACCAAACCCTCTTAGTTTTTTCCATTTCCTTTGGTTATCCTAGCAGCTTTCTCCACATCTGTTTCACTCTGAACCTGTCCCTCTCAAGTACAGGAGGTTGGAGCCGCTCAAGTGTTTCAAGATGATTTTCAGCAATGCCTTGAAGCAAATAGTATTACTATTTCTTCCATCTACTAAAATATATCTCAATACATACTCAAAAAATCCCAGAAATTTATTAATGATTTTCACACTTTCATCACACTGGCCTTTCATAATCATATGGCCATCCAAAAAGACATCCAGTTTTTTATCACTTTTCATAACAACAAACTATTGTCACAGCAGGCTTTCCTATCTCCTGTGGCATTATCTTACACCCTGATATTAAATTTCTCCCCATTATTTTCTCAGGCTATTCATCGTGCATGATATTCTCAGCCACCTGTGTGTTTCTAATGCCTCTTAATATCACAAGGGGCCTCACATTTTTTCATTGCAAATGAAAGCACTTTTTAAAAGTCTCAACGTAATGCTAATGTAACACCAGGAAACAGAAAGTGGTCCTGCTAAGAGACTGGTAGTGGTTCCCGTCTGCTGCACTTCCCCTTGCTCCATTTCTTTCACAATTCCTTCCTTAGCAATTGAGACTAAGACAAATTCTACTTTGTCCATGCTCAGATTATTTTTATGCTTTCCTATATCATTTACAGAAAGTATCACCCTACCACGTTCATGCTCCCAAACACCTGCATTCCTACTACACTCATACATCTCCCACATTTCTACTTCCTCTGCAATGCTCAGTTTTGAGCCCTGCACCAGTCTTTCTGCCTCTCCTCTTCAGAGCCCTGATTCCCAACATTAATGCACAAATATCTCAGTCCAGCTAAACCAGTCTGGGTTGGCAGACACCTTCCCTGAATCATTTACCAAGCTGAGTATTGTTCTCAATGAAATTCTCACCACCCATTCCTCTATTGTTTGGTGTCCTGTTTTTCTTTCCCACATTTGCCTTCGTATTGAAATGAAGGGTTAGGACTCTGCAATATTCATACCTCAAGTCCACTTCTTTAAAATAAAAATTCAAGTTACAACAGGGCCAAAAGGTGTGCTGCCGTATAACTATAGTGGAAGTCGACTGTGGATTAGAATAAAATAGAATGGTTTGGGTTGGAAGGGACTTGCAAGATCATCTCGTTCCAAGTTCCCTGCTGTGAGCAAGGACACTCTCCACTAGACCAAGTTACTCAGAGCCCCATCCAACCTTGGCCTTAAACATTTCCAGGGATGTGGCAGCCACAGCTTCTCTGGGCAACATGTGCCAGGGCCTCATCACCATCACAGTACAGGATTTCTTCCTAATATCTAATCTAAACCAGATTTAGTTCAGTCTCTCCATGCCCTTATAGAAAGTCCCTCTCCAGCTCTCTTGTAGGTCCCCTGTAAGTACTGGAAAGCTGCTCCCTGGAGCCTTCTCTTCTCCAGGCTGAACAACCCCACCTCTCTCAGCCTGTCTTCACAGAACAGGAGGAGTCATACAGCAAAAACCCCCCCAACAGCTGACATAAGATCCGAAAATTTTCAGTGAGATTAAATACCTGGAGCTGCCATACTGATGCTGCACTGATGTGTTTCTGGAAAAGGCAGCCCCATTCTGAGCAGTCATATCATATCATATCATATCATATCATCATATCATATCATATCATACATCATATCATATCAAATCAATATTTTCTTCCTATACTCCCCATTTACATTTTTTTTTTTACTAGATGAGGCTTTTTGGTGATGCATTAACCAACATGAACTAACACATTGCTACGCTAAATGGCAAATAAGTGACTTAAGTTATCACATCTCAAATTTCCAATAGGAAGGAGTGCTTTGGTAAAACTAATTCTATCAAAGTGAACATCGTTCCATATTCAAATGGCACTTCCCAACCTTTGCCTGTCTTGCCTTTAAGTGTCCAGGGAGAGGGTAACTTTATTCAGTGCTTGGCTAAAATACACAGTCTTTGCTGGAGTTCATAAATGATAGCATAACACATATAATAAATATCATCATAGTTGGTGACAGGAAAGATAGCTCTAGAAGGGGTGGGAAGCTTTAGCCAAGAAAAAAAATCTATTTTTCTGTAAATTCACTACAGTTTTGTCTAGATTAGTTAAAATCTTGGTTTCATGCAGGAATTTTGGCAGTGGTTAAAAACAAAACACATTGAAGTAAATAAAAATCAGCAAGAAACACTGAAAATAATGTCACTGTGGTGGTATAATGATGTTATAATGCTTTCAGAAGGATGAAAATAAAATCCTGAAACAAAACATCACATTGAAATGAAGCAGAATTTGTACAAAAGACTGAACCTTGTTTATTCAATTGAGGAAAATAGAATTACCAAAACACAAGAAAGTTAATCCACAGAAGACTGTAATTTTGCTAACATTGCATAATAGACTTTATATATTATGAAAATGTTCCAGATTCATTTAGTCCATATTTTTGGCACTAATTTTATACCAAGTCTTACATTAAAATAACATCTGTTTTCTGACCTTATAATACTTGCTTCATTTTATTGTAATCATTTGCCTCAGCTTCATCTTCCAGAATTTTGAATCAATATCAACAATGAATTAATTCACTTTGCCAGCCCTCAGGCAACCACATCTTCCATTTCCTCAGCTTTTTTCCACTGTATTATATCTTTTGAAGATAGGGGAAGAGGTCAAATAACATCTTAATTTGACATAACAGAATAAATACTTCTATCACATTCTTCAAAAGGATCATATGACATGGAACAGAAAAGCTGTGCCAACACATTAACCAACTTAAAGCAAAGGTTCCCAAAGTACTTTAAAGACTTTAAAGTGTAATGCAAGCTATAAGTAAAAATGTCTTTTTCTTGACTGGTTAAAACTCTCAGTAATGACAAACAGCAGCTTCATATAACCAAATCTCCATTTCCAAATGAAAATTTGGCCAAACCACTACATTGAGAAGGATCAACATTCTTCCTAACTATTAGGAAGTGTCCCAATCCAGCTAGCAAACCCCAAGGATGAAATCTATTTTCCAAGTTGAATGTATCTATGACTCACATACTGTTTTTTTCAGCTTTAGATTGATGATTTTGGCCAATAATGTCAGTGTGCTAAATTTTCAGTAGTCTATATTTGCCCTGCACTTTATGTATGTCTATGCCTGCCACTAGGATAAGGATCCTTCTCCACTCCTTTTCAGTGATTAGAGCAATAACTGTGATATAGGAACTACCCATAAAATACCCATAATGTGGTACTACCCATAAAAAAAAACAAAGGCATTGGAGAGAGGTCCAGGAGTAGCCCAAAGGTATTCATCCTCATAACAAGTGACATGATGGAAGGATAGGACAAGCTTCACACAGTTTCTTTGGAGAACACAGATCTGGGAACTACTCTTCTTCACTCCCAACAGTGCTTACCCTGCTATTCATCCTCCCCTTCTCCTTCACAGCACTTTGCCTCCCACAACAAGGTGTGGTTGAGAGATGTGGAACCAGAGCTTCTATGTGAGTCCAAAAGGCTTGATTCATGCCCACAGTGGCTTTACTCAGGTGTTGATTTCAACATACTGTTTGATATATTGGAAAGCAAAGGCACAGCCACACAAATCATCTGAGTATTACTGTGCAGAGCCCCATGCCTGCATTTACAATGTGACACACGAAAGAGAAATGAGAGCTTCTCCCTGTTTTCACTGAGCCTCAGAAGACAAGAAGGGGCAAAGTGAACAACTTGCTAACTCATGATGAGTTTGGGGAATCATCACCAGGCTGCACCCCAATGAGCTCTTCAGCTGAAATGTGTTCCTCTGCCTTCTGCAGAAGGTGCAGAGGAGGGTATATTTGCAGGTAGCAGCTGATACTTGAAACTTTTGTCTCCTTCAAGGCAGTCTAATGCTCAACTTCCACATGCCTGGACAAATGGATTGATGGGACTCTTGTTGAAGCAAATTGTTAATAGGTACTAGGACTAAGGGGAGAGGATAGTTATTTATGAAGGTGGCCTTCAACTAATTAATATGTTGTTGGCAAAAAGACTATTTTGCAGATGTGATTTCTTGAAGTGTGCCTGTAATTCAAGCCCACTGTTATATTGCAAAGAGAATGCAAAGATCATGAACGTTAGGAAATTATCACAACATAAAATCATAGAATTGTTAAGATAGGAAAAGACCTCTAAGATCATCAAGTCCAAACTATGTCCCTAGCTGCCACGTTTAGTGAGGTATTTTGAATGCTTTTAGGGATGGAGATCCTACCACTGGGCAGCCTGTTCAAACACCCAACCACACTGTCAATGAAGAAATTTTTCCTAATATCCAATCTAACTCTCCCTTGGCACAACTTGAAGCAATTTCCTCTTGTCCGTCACTTGCTGCTTGGAAGAAGAGATCAAAGCCTACCTGCACACAACCTCCTTTCAGGGCTTTGCAGAGAGTGGTAAGGTCTCCTCTGAGCCTCCTTTTCTCCAGTCTAAACACCCCCAGTTCCCTCAGCCACTCCTCATAGGACTTTGTTCCAGACCCTTCCCCAGCTCCACTGCCCTTCTCTGGACTTGCTCCAGCACCTCAATGTCCTTCTTGTAAGGAGGGGCCCAGAACTGACCCCAGGATGTGAGGTGTGGCCTCACCAGTGCTGAGTCTAGAGGGACAATCCCTGACCTGGTCCTGCTGGCCACATCATTGCTGATACAGGCCAGGATGCCACCAGGTTGGCTCATGTTCAGCTGGCTGCTGACCAGCAACCCCAGATCCTTTTCTGCCAAGCCAATTTTCAGCCTTTCTGCCCCCAGCCTGTAGTGCTGTGTGGGGTTGTGACCCAAGGGTAGCACCCACTACTTGGTTTTATTGAATATCATGCAACTGACCTCAAGCCATCAATCCAGCCTATCCAAATCCCTCATCACATCAACAAAAACATGATGGAGTACAGCAAATTCACAGCCAGCATGTCCTGATGAAGGTTTTGAGGGTGGTCTCATAGAAAGTATGCCACTTCTCCTTTGGGTTTATCTTCTGTTTTCAGTGTGTTTAATAAAAGAGAGAAATGGGGAACAGAACATTAAGTGCATATTAGCTTTTGTTCTTTCAAACTTGGGTAACTATATCCCCAAGGAATAAATCAATTTTTATAAACCTTACCTTGTTTCATGCATTCTACAATCCACCTTCAACATGGATTATGACAGTTATGGCTAAATCAGGGAAGAATGACTTCTGTGTCAATGGATCCTAATTGTAACAGCCTTGTCATTGTGTAACTCATATTGCTTTGCCCCATTCTGCTTCATTGGTCAGAAGGCTTCTTTGTCTGCTGTCAACTCCATGTTTGATTGCTGATATGTACTCATGAATAGACTTGCAATTAATCACAGCACTCTTGTTATAACAGCATCATATTATGTCTTGAGCATATCTAAATCACTGAATTACACAAAAGAGAAGCAGATTTTTTTTTTCACTATCTTCAAATACCAGCATACATTTAAATTGTAAAGAAGTCACTTCTCCAGCAGATTGTATTGTGTTTCATTAGCTGCACAGCACTACATATACACAGACCTCTCCTGAAACAGAGGACATTGTACTGGGATATGTTATATGGATTAAAGAATGGATTCTACGCTCATATAAAAACTTGGGGTTAAATCATTCATGCTGATGCGAGCTAACACTCAAAGTACAGTTCCTCCTGAAAGTTTGCAAACATTGTTTGCTCAATTATCATTGAGCAAGTTTGCTCAAGTTGCAAGAGGAAACTGCAAGACTCCTCAAAAAAAAAAAATCACCATCAAATCCGGTGCCACTAAATTACGTGGCAGAAATGAAATTTTTTGCTGTTTAATCTTTTCAAGGATACTAGACCAGCATTCAGCACTAACTGTATAAGTATCCACAGGAACCACCTTGTCTCATTCTCACTGATGTTTAGCAGCAGAATCCCCCTTAACTTCAAGTGTGTAAGAACATCCTCCAGGTTCTGGCACTTCACAGAAGCCTATTTATAACTCATTTATTTTACTTAATTTAAACTCTGTTAATTATATTCCTTCACGGGTATGAATCTAAACTAGGAATGTACCAGTTGGTTTCTCACCCAGCTTAGTGAATTGTTTCAAGCAACTGTTGCAATTTGTCACACATGGTGTAGCACCAAAGGGTATCATCTGAACCAACAGTTTGCTGCAAACATGATAAATAGAATTAAAAGAGCTCTATGATTAGGAATTCTGGGAGGTTTTTAGATTAATTCCTTGAGATCAGAGGGGTTTTTTAATAGATACAAGTACACTTCTCTTAATTCTACCAAACATATCCTGAGGGGCTGCAAGATCTCAGCAATTCTGGTTTGAAAACCTGTCATGTAAAGAGGGAAGCATGCTCTAACTGAAGCCTTGAGAAACTACACGCTCAAGCTAGGGTGGCAATAAGAGTGTAAAAGGAAATACCTCACTGAAGGAAATATGTCACTGAATGAACGTGAATAAGAATTCACATCCAAGTTTCTAAGCGTATTTTTCACATTTATTGCACACATGAGCACGAATAAGAAGTTTCTCTAAAGTTAACCAAAATTAGAAATATTTTACATGCCTTCTATTTTCAAAAAGGAGTGAGAATGAGAATCTGGAAGCTCTCTTTGAAGGAAAGATTTAAATACCTGGTGTGACAGTTCACTTGACTGCTTTTGCTTCAAAGGTTCTAAGGAAGAACTGGAGTGCTCCTATTTTAAACACAGGTATGTCTTTGCAGATGATCTTTCTCAAAGGCAAGAATGAACAGTTTCCCATATTACCAGGAGAGCAGCTATGCAAGGATATTAACTTGATTAAAGTTCTCCTATATTTGAGAGAAATTATTCTATACTAACAGAAGATCTGACTAGGAGACTGACTTAAAGATGCACATTGCATTTGCTCAATATGCTAATTTATTTCATTTTCAAAAACTGATTAATAATTTGACCTCTGCTACTATTTCAACTTTCCCTTGAAATTTGTTTTCTCACTCTAAAAACAACCAACATTTTTGTATTCACAACATACCACTACTGGACTGTGCAGCACTTAGTATTTTCTGTTGTTTCTAGTCCTGTTTAATGGTCAGTTGATAGCAGATGAAGACCCAGCAGTTACAACCATATCAAGTTTCACTGCACCAGGCTCTGATCGTGCAAGTGACAGCACACAGCTTGCACAAGCTTGACAGATTTCAGGAGACTCACACCAGGACTTTTGCACAAAAGGCAGCACTCAGACCTTAAAAAATAGGCCAGCACTCACCATAATTCTAGCAGACTTAGACTCACAGTAAACAGAAGGACCATGACAATAATTTTCACATTCATACTGCAGACTGTGAGAATTTCACAGCGCTATGATTATAACCATACTGGCTGCTCATTAAAGTTTATAACCTTTGTAACTCCACATAAGTCAAGTATACAGCTCACAGACAGGACATGTGAGTATGCCATACTTTGAAAAACTGCCTTAGATTGTGCAAAAGCCCCAATGTTTAAATGTGACTTCAGCACTCATGGGCCATGCAGCGAACTTTCAATGCAAGAACCAAAACCAAATCAGTGTTCACAGTGGTTATCCAAGTTTGTTTCAGAACAATAAATAGTCCACAACTTGCATTTTAATTTCACAGTATTAAGTGTTGTGCAAAGAAGATGCTTTAAAAACTGGTAAGACTTCTTCATTGTTTGGTCACACATGGGAAGTTCTCAGGACAACACAAACCATATCAGAAAAGGTGTAGGAGAGGAGGCCAAAATCCCTAAGAAATCAGAATTAGGGTTGATACTGAGAAACAAATTAAGCAGGAGGACTGTAAAGCAAAGAGACAAAAAGAGAAAAAGCAATCAAATAAGAATGCAAAGGAAAATAACGAATTGGGTAGAGACAATTATAGTCCCTAGGAAAACACATATTCTCAATCAGTATGACAAGATACAGAACATGTAATAATCATATGTATTCTGTGCTCCAAGGAGAAATTGACACATTCCTGTGTCACACCATACAAACCACCTGCTTTTATTTCAGGAGTAAGGAAAAGGACCTTTCACTCATCCAAACCTAGTCCAATACATATGATTTGAATAAGCTACTCAAATGCATTTTTCACACTTGTAGCCCTACTTAAATGCTCCATTAAGAGCAGAAGTATCTTACCTGAAACAGCCTTCTCTCACTTGTTCACTCTAACAAAACTCTTTTCTGCTGATGCCAGCTCCATTGAACTGGGTTTTTCTAAATTTGCACTGCCTTCTCAAAGCCAAATTTCTTGTTTCACTTTCTGTGGGGTCAGTGCTTGGGACACACCAACACCAATGAGCACAGAACATCAATCCTGGAGCAAGAGTTGTTGTCTCAGCACCACATCCCCACAATACCAAGACTTGATTTCTTCTCCACAGGCCAGCACACATGCTGATAAATCCATGCTCTGCTTCCCTGAACCAGAAGTGTTTACAAGGAGGGTCAATGCTGGCTCAAAAGCTTTTTACATCTGCCACTACACAGCACACAAAAACCTGCATGCAAAAGAAAAGAAACTTGACTGGAAAAGGTCAAAGCAGCATCAAAAGAAGGGCAGACAAAGAGGCAGGGGACAATCCACACTGACCATTTTCAAGGCAGAAACCTGTTTTAAGTCAGTTTGAGGTCACAATTTTAAATCAGACGTGTCAAACAGCAGTTAGCTGTCTCTCAAGATCAATTACAACTACACATAAACTGTACACAGAAGAATCTCGCTGAGCATCTATAGAAGTATAAAGTTGCCCTTAAACAAGGCACAGCCTTAAAATACTTTGAAGACCATGTCAGTACTTCCAGGTTGGTACTCCACTGGACTTCATATCTCTTCAAGAGGCTGGGGGTACATATTTCTGGATGTGTATTCCCTAATAAGTGGTTTACAAATGATAATCGGCTTATGAAAGGTGCTAAGGCTTACTCTTCCAGACAGGGAAAAGAAAATTTGCTGCAGACATCTAAGTCAAGGGGTGAAATATACAGTTTCTAACACTGACAGTCCTGAATACAAAGCTGGAGAGAAAGAAATGGCAGAATGATGGGAGAAGAAAAAAAGGAAATGGTGGTAGGGAGTACTCTTACAGCAGGGTAAAGACTGAAACATGGATTTTTCCAGGAAACTGGGGAGAAAAAGCCTCAAACAAACAGCACATAATTACTAATGAAGACATTTGAGGCAGTGTGGGTCAAGGACTTTTTTGGAAACACTGGTAATCATTATGGCAGAGGGAGGGGAACTGCTCCCAAGGAAATTTAGCAGGAGATTTTGAGAAGAGGCAAACTCTCCTGGCCAGGCATAGTGGGGACACTGCTGTCTACTGCCTGCCATCAATCAGGCCATCTACATCCAAAGAGAAATGGGCTTAGAATTCACTTCAGCATGACTTGGTGTTTCTCCATTGGTGCCAGGACAGCTGCTGCAATCTCTCTTGAAGCCAGTGCAAATACAGCTGGACAGGAAAAGAAGGACAAATTGCCACACCAGCAATCCAGCAGATGATTGCTTAAAAGGCAGGTTTTCTAACACCCATCACGGGCTGCAATGCTTCCCTTCAGCCTTTGCACAGTTCAGCACATCTTTTGCAATGGAGTTACAAAAGTGTACTTTGAATCTCATTTGCACATTCTGCTACATCACAATGGCACATTCAAATGACTCTTGCAATGTATTTTGAACAAGTTGAACACAGAACGTCCAATATAGGATTTCCTCTTTTCCCTGCCCATCCCCTTCCTGTTTGTTTACTAAAAACTTTCACTTCCTCAGTGACACTGACACCAGCTCTCGCGATCACTTAAGCCTGGTTCTCCAGTCCTTGTCCACTCACACCTGAATCACAGCTCCCCAAGGCATTCAGAACTTAGTGAAGGGTTTTTAAAATCCATCAAAACACACAGTAGGGCTGGGGCTGTCCTGGAGAAAACCAGTTTCTGTCCACTGGATCTAATGAATATAAACCTCATGATTCTGGCAAGGGACACCTTGAGCAGGCAATTTCAATATATCCAATACATGTGCATATTCAGATAGATTCAACAGATTCAGGTCTTTCCCTACTCAGTTGATACTACCAGGAAATATTCTTTTTGTCTGAATACAGTAGAACTTAGTCATAGGTCAGACCTACTGATTTATAAATGTGTTACCACTACACAGGAATTCATTCAAACATATTCTTTAACTTTTGGTATTAATTTAGTTCTACGCCCCTAGTACAGTCGTACATGGAAAGAGAAAACCTGCTTAGCAGCCCTAATATACTTCTGTACTAATTCCTGTGATACCATATTTACTACAGTTTAAACCTAAGATAAAACCCGAATAAGATTTCATAAAAAAAAAACAACGAAAAACCAGATTTGTATTCACCTATCTGTACAAACTAATGAAGGAAATATGAAAAAAGCAATAGATTGTAGATACCACATCAGAAAGCCCACTTAGCAGATTATGCTTTTCTTGACGAACTTCCTGAAACAGCTTTTTTTAACCAACAAAGGAGAAGTTAAAAGCACATCTCAGAGGGAGTCCTTTCCCTTCAAAATTTTATCATTTCCATACTTAGAGCAGCCCTCTAATATGGAGAAAATTGCAAAAAGTGCCATTGCAGAAGAGTAGCTGCATCCCATACTTCAACACCTGTCATGAACTATCACACGTTCCAGTTTAAGATTTCACTATTTCCTATCACAGCTGGCCTTTGCAAATTAAAGTAAGAAATTCTACAATATGTCAGCCACAGGAAGAAGTAGCCTTCTGCCACAGAGACCATAGAGGAAGAAGGACACTTTGTTCAGACTGTTTATCATTGGAGTCCTTTGAACTGAAGACGTAAGACAAGTGTGCTGCGCAAACACAGGAACCAATTGTAGATACTTAAGATGCCAGCAGTTTGAAAAAGATAGGCAATGCTGACCAAAGGGAGAGCAAAGGCTGGCCTGGACAGTACTAGCCCACTCTTTTAACCCATCACAGAAATGAAATCTACCCATTATCCCTCCACCTTTCCCTAGAGTCTTCCTTCTTTTCTCCCCAGCAAAGTGTTACTGTCAAAATACCATTTTTCTTCTGACATTTGCCTGACAAAAGTAACCAGTCTATTTACCTCTATGAGTCGTTCTTTAGGGCACAAAAAGAAAAACAAGTATCTCATAAATATTTGGAGGAAATGT
Organism: Sturnus vulgaris; assembly: GCF_052056855.1. Lineage (NCBI taxonomy): Eukaryota > Metazoa > Chordata > Aves > Passeriformes > Sturnidae > Sturnus > Sturnus vulgaris. The sequence goes on along the minus strand of NC_142243.1, from coordinate 118,283,106 downwards.
TTCCAGCACACGATGAGTTCTGCCTTCATGTTTTGTTTCACAAATTCACATTTTTCAGGAAAGATGTTGAACTCAAACGTGAATAATTCAGTATCGGAAATTACAGCATTTAATGACAATGTCAACAGGAAATGTATCTGAATCAGGCAAAAATAAATATGAAAGCACAGACATTTCCATCCTTCCCTGAAGGACAATGAAGTTTAAACTAGGAAGAGTAACACTAAGGACAGTTACATTGCATTTGTCTTTTATTAATACAGGCTGATTTCTTTGAGAAGGCACCATTACTGTTTACAGGGTGGCAGACTTCTTCACCCCGTATGCATCATTAAAGACTGTTTGCATACAAATGCAATGTTACATTTTTATCTACAGTTTCCTGTGGTATGGCTTAGCAAGTCTCGAAGCCTTTCTTATTACACCATCTCGAGCATTCCTACACTCTCATTAAAGAGGGGAGAGAAATAAATGGGAGAAATAGGAAGTAGGAATAAGATCAACAGGACAAAAAATCCTAAATCGCAGCTGGGCAACTGGGCATTCTATAGAATGAAGCCTTTTTGCTTAGAGACCAAAATCCTAGAGAGGCAATATAATAATAAATGCAGCTTAACAGTCACATGGTTTGCTGGAATTATTTACACACTCGCCTCCATAGCTTCAAAAGGAAGTATTCCCTGCATATAAAGCTCACACAGCCCTCAGGATCCCCAGCCCACAGATTCTCCTCCCATCCCTTGCATTAGCACATGACAGCTCACATCCTTCTGGGATCTCTGTGGCAGCAGATATCCACCTCTGTGTACAGCCATGCTACTACAGCAGATTGCTAGGAATCCTAGGTTGCACCTAAGTCTTACCCCACTAATTAGTTAGTCAGTTAGTTAGTTAGTTAGTTAGTTATTCCCCACGTGCTTGTCTTGTGTGTTCACTCAGTTTTGAAAAGGGCTTCGTGAACCCCGAGAGTAAAAATGGCTTTGCAACTCACTGGACAGAAGAAAAAAGGAGGAAGACCTCATCCTCTCCCCAGACCACCTAGCCCTTTGACAAAAACAAAAATTGTCTCATCATCGACATGTGTTCATCCCAAAACCTCAAAATTCCTACTAACATTCAAAATAACATGCAGAGTAGAGGTAGGCAAACATTTCCTTTTTGTGACAGCAATGGAATCACATCTGAGATTAAATAAGGCAGCACTTAAACTTTCCCAAGTAATTACAGAGAGGTTGATGTTGCTCTCTGATATCTGCTCTCTGTCCCACAAGAAGGGCCAGATGTAGCATCTCTGATTTGGTGAGACACCTCACTGCAGAACAGGTGCTGAGCTGAGCCAGGAAGACCTTGGACTTGTTTTCATTGTCTGTCACAGGAATTGTTTCCTGCAACACTTACGGTTCTGTGATGCCATTTAGCTTATAGCAGTCAAAAAGGCCATAGGAAGAGAGGTCACTTCAATTACATAGATAAACTGGGAGGGAAAAGTACTATGAAATAGTTACTTATACATTTGTAAGCACTTATCTATTCATAAATACCTGCAAGGAATAGTTTCACATTCATGGAAACTCTCTTGAAAAGGGTAATATCAAACCCCATAGTATTAAACAACTTAAAGGCAACAGGGTTTAACTTTGCATTGTAAAGTTTCACAATTGTTTTGTCAGAAAGAGCCATTGCACAACTCCACTGGTCAAGGGGCTTAAAAACAAAGGCCCAAACCTTACCATGTCTTCTGTATATTTCTGTAGGAAAATCCTCTTATTTACTCAGAAATACAGAAAAGTAGAATAATTTTAAGTCAGCCAGCTACTGTACAAAGATGATCTTTCTACATCATCATGGTTAAAAAAAGTTAATAACACACAATTAAAATAGATTTTGATGTTATTAAATACTTCTTTCCTAACTAGTGTGTAGCTCACAAAGTTGAAACAGAGAAAGAAAAAACCTTTCAATCTCAGAAGAGATACATAAAATGAGACATCTTTTGATCTCACAGTTCATTAATTTCAATCCTTCTCCAAGGTTTCATAACATCCTATTAACAGTATCTAGCTGATTTCTACCCTGTTGCTACTTTTTCAGAGAAAACGATTTAATTTTTTTCCTCGTCCATACTTTCAGTGCTGTTGATAATACAAAAAAGGTAACACCTATTCTGTCCTCAATTTTGGGTTGGAATCAATCCACAGAAACACAATCTGACTCTCCTTTCGGTAAAACTGAGCTATGTTTTCCCAACATAGCTTTGCAATTTCTCAACACATATCTTCTGCTTTTTGTTTTAACTCTGTGGTGATACTGTGTTGAGTGCAGGCTTATCTACCTGGCACTTGTACTTTACAGATCTTTTCAAGTAACATTACAATTCCTAAATTGCAAAAGTCTTACAGGTACTTGATAGGATCAAGCTTAAAAAATTTAATTTTCAAGTATTACAATGTCCTAAAATACATTAAGATTGGTCAGAGTGTTTCCCTTCCAAGGTGGGAACGAAAGGCAAGAGATGGGATATTGATTATAGGTTTCAGATTAAACCAGCTTTGTGCTCCCCATGTGTATCTGTGGGAATACGATCTGGCTAAACAAGTTTTGAGCGTTAATCTCTTCGGTCTTTAGTGCCAACAGAGGGGAGCAAGGCAGCGAGAAGAGTTCGTGCCAACCCATTCACTGCAAACACTTGAAAGATGCAATTTCCACAGAAACTCTAAACTGCTCTACTGAAGGTATGGCATCAGCTCCTAAACCAAAACTGTAAGGAGAAAAGCCTTCAAGACCATTCCTCACATATATAGTACCTATAATAGTAATCTGCAAACACCGCACACCAAACATCACAATACCATTTTCTCATCTTTCTTTTAATTCCAAGTACATTTGAACATACAGTTAAGAGGAAAAAGCTTTGACTTCCAGAACGCACCAGAAATTACGCTCCTAGAAAAAAGCAGTGTAAGAAGGGATACCCAAGGATCACATCACCTCACCTCAGTAAAGGCTATCGTTTCGGCTTGAAGCGCCGACTGCAGACTTTAACCAGCTAATTTCACACGTTCACCGGCACGAAACAGCCAGAAGGCACCCGAGCCCTCCGGATCACAGCAGAAAGCCAGGCAAAGGGGTATCAGATAAACCATGCTTTTGAGAATTATTATTATTTATCCCAAAAACGGTTATCTCCCTTAAGACCCCATCCAGTCCTACCGGGCACGTCGGGCGGCAGCGGCGCCTCCTCGAGGGGGGAGAAGCCAGGGAGAGCCGCCCGGAAAGCGCCGGGTCCCGCCGCACCGCACACCCCACTCCGCACCGCACCCCCCACCGCACACCGCACACCGCACCCCGCACCCCGGACCGCACCGCACTCCACACCGCACACCGCACACCGCACACTGCACCCCGCACCGCACTACACCCCGCACCCCGGACCGCACCGCACCCCGTACTCCGCACCGCACCCAGCACCCCGCACAGCACGCACCGCGCCAGGCGGAGCGGGGCGGGGGCAGCACGGCCGGGCAGGCTCCGCGGGACCCCGCGGGAAAAGCGGGGCGAGCCGGGAGCGCCGCTCCCGGGGGAAGGCACTCACTCACTTACTTTCCCGGGCGCGCCAGCCGAGGAACAGCGAGCGCGGTGCGGGGTGCGGGGTGCGGGGTGCGCGCCGGGGCGCGGAGCGGTGTCCCGGCGGCAGCGGCGGGGCCGGAGCGCTGCTGTCGCTGCGCGGGCGGGGCGCGGCCCGCGGTTGGTGCGCGGCCCGCGGTTGGTTCGCAGCCCGGTTACTTCCTGCTGCCGGGGAACATTTGCATGTGGTGGACAGCGGGGAGAGCAGAGAACGGGGGGCGGCCCCGGCTCCTCGGCTGGGGGCTGTGCCGGGGACGAGGTGGGGCAGGGGCTGCGGCGGGGTGTCTGCTCCCTCAGAGCGAGCATCATGAGGGGAGCGATACTCCTCTAAAAGTTACAGCTAAACACAGCCCTGTTAGTCTGAGAGGCAAAAAAGGCTGTCTTGTTCCACCAACAGCCAAAATACCATCTTGAACTCCAAAAATCCACTATAAGCAGCTTCTAAGGTCCATTGGAGGCTTGGCTGAGAGAAACGAAGAGCAAGTAAGCTTATCTTTCAATGTTTCATTTCTTTCTAGAACGATTTACAAGCCTGCTGAAAAGTGAAATAAAAATCTCACAGGTCAGCAAAACAGGAAATATAAAGGCGTGGACATAACAGCCAGAGGATGCAGGTGAAAAGCTTTGCAAGAACTAGAGTCGAGGTGTCGTGTGTATTGCCAGACCACATGGGCGAGTAAAGGTCATGGAGATTTCTAAGGCAGAATTTGAAATGAAAAGCATTTAAGCTTTCCATATAAAAGTGTTTAGATAATGGATCAAGTTTGAAAAAAAAAAAAAGTCCAAGCTTTACAAGATGCAAGAGACTCAAAGGCACCTCTGTACACTTTCCCAAAGTCCACCAAGAAAGGCTAACTGTGGGTTGGAGTGGGCTCGGGAGATGGTGAGGACTTCTAAGAGGACCCTCAAATAGCTGAAAATAGCTCACACCCTGTTGGGTTTATGAGGAGAATCTCATTAATGTCAATAGGACTTAGAGATCTTTGGTGCTGATGTAAAGGCCTGCCCTGACGGTGATGTGCAGCTGGCACAATCACTTCACTCTGCTTGCTGGGTGCTGCAGTCCCGTCTCGATGCCCTGGCTCCAGCACACAGGTCGCTGCCTTGATCCTCTAGAAGACTCAGTCCATAGAAGCAGTGAGACCATAATCTGTCACGTTTCTTAATCAGTCCCAGATGTCCCTGGGCATCTGCAGAGCTCGGAAAAGTAGTGGGCAATCCTTTCTTTGAATTGTATCATCAATAATTAAAATAATGTTATGTAAATACTCAGTATTAGACCAGCCTCTAAAAGTATTGTAGGGTGAGACAATAAGGAATTCCTCAAGTTCTATTAATAAAAGGTTGGTAAAAGTTTTCTCTCTTCTCCCAACTTAGGTAAAGGTATTTCATAATAACAATAACAAAAAATAACAATAAAAAAACCCCAGATAACAACATTTTTCCCAATGAAAAGTTTATACAAAAAGGAAAAAGCTGACAATATACATTGTCTTGGGTTTGGGGATTTCTTTTGGTAGGAAATTTAGATTCCAAAAGTTTATGTAAAATGACCTGTTTCTGTTTGGAGGTGCACTGTTAGTACCTCATGTTTCCATTTTCCTCTATAGGGCAAGCACCTTGATCTCGTACCTTTCTTCTTAGAGAAGTGACACACAAATCCCACATCTGCCTCTTTTCCTCTTTATATGTTCATTTCATTATCAAGTGTGCCACTGAGTTTAAATTGACCTCCTAACAAAGCATTGGTTAAAATAAAATTTAGTTTCATAAATGCATAATAGATTCCAGCAGTCTAGTAGAACACAATCTTATCTATAATGTGAATAACCTGGAAAAATAAAAGAGATGCTGAATTACCTTAATGGACTGCTGTGCAGTGGTAAATTGAGGAGACATAGAACAAACTCATCAGGTCTGCCCTAAAAGAACTATTATGAAGAAGGGCTAGAGTAGAATAAATACACTGTGCTTTATAAAATATTTTTTAAAGACAGGTTATTAGTATCATTTGAAATGTCATGGGTTTATGTATCCTTGCTCCCACTATTAAGAAAAATATGTACAAAACCTACTTTAGAAAGTGTAAGCAGGAAAGGAACTTTCTCTCTCATTATATATTTATCAAAAGGGGGAAAAAAGCTGATTCCAGCCTCACTACATTTGTAGATCAGCTGTTCATCAAGTTTTAAATGTCTTTGTGCATAGATCAAGAGAGTTGGGGGATGGTGTAAAATGGGGCAAGAATGAAACTTCAAGCCTGTCACTGAAGGGGAAGTCCTTGCAGGAAGGACTGTGAGTCACATTAGCCAGCCAGTGTTCATGCCTAGCAATTGATTTCCCGCTTTGGGAAGATTTGACTCCCAGACAATGTCTCTACTGCTGATTTAAGCATGGCTGCACGGCAGTGCTCCAGTATGGGGGCCAGCTGGCAATGTGGGAGTCCACGTCCATGCTCTTGGCATCCAGAACATGGGGACTACCCCAAACTGGCCCATGTGTCCTGGTTTCTGCTGGGATAGAGCTCATTTTCTTTTTATTAGCTGGTGCAGTGCAGTGTTTTGGATTTAGTATGAGAATAACGTTGGTAACATGCTGTAGTTTAGTTGTTTATGTTTACCCTAAGTCAAAGCCTTTTTAGTTTTCCATGCTCCGACAACGAGCAGGTGCACAAGAAGCCGGGAGGGAGCTGACCTGAACTGGCCAGAGGGATATTCCATACCATCATACCCAGTAGTTATATATATTATACATATTATTACATGTGGGAAGTTGGCTAGGAGAGGGCTGATCATATCTTAGGGGTGGGCTGGGCACTGATTAGTGGGTGATGAGCAACTCTGTTGGACACTTGTTTCTTCTTGGGTTTTATTGCTTCCTCTCTCTCTCCTTTTCATTACTACTATTATTAGTAGTACTATTGCTACTACTACTATTATCTTTTACTTTGTTTCAATTATTAAACCGTTCTTTTCTCAACCCCTAAGTTTTTACTTTTCCCAGGTCTCCTCCCTATCCCATTGGGAAGGGGGCAGTGAGCAAGCAGCTGCCTGGTACTTAGCTGCCAGCTAGGGTTAAACCATACCACCACACTAACTTTCAGATCAGTTCTGGAATACTTTTTGAGACTGGTAAGTGTCATGGCCAGGGATGAGTTGAGCAATTTGCCAGTAGACTCAGAGGAATATCCAATGATATTTGGTTGGATTCTGTTAATTACTGACTTAATGAGTCTTGTAGGGTCCACACCAATCCCTCTGCCTATCTGTGTAGGTAGCTGCTGCTGATCCCTGTTTGGATTGTGTCTGAGGGCACGAGGAGGCACAAACTGCAGGAAACAGTGACTCTGTAAAACACTTCATCAGGGACAATGAATACAGGCAACAAACTTCTTTCTACATTTTATATATTCCTTAATCTCATTGTTGCTGAGCTCTTTCTGCAGTATGTTTGAATACAGAAGCAGAGTATTAATAGAAGACTAAAAAATATGCATAAGTGGCATAACCAGGGAAATAATTTGAGGGAGATCCCAAGGAATACCTTGGTTCATTCAATTAAAGATAAAGCAAGGAAAAGATCACTTTGTTCAAAAATAGATTTGCAAGGATTTAAATTCTTTATAAAAGAACAGGGAAAGATAGAGCACAGGCACATGTAAAGCTAAAAAATTTAGACATCTGGCTGTTTTGTATGAGCCAGAGTTTTGGAATCACAGTAGACACAGTCAAACGTCTTATCTTTAGAAATTCCATCACTTACACAGTCACTACTTGCATTGTTTTTCTCATGATTTTATCTCAAGACATTATCATTAAGTAAATTGTATATTGTCAACATGCTTTATAATAATGTAGCAATTTTTGTACAAGTAGTAAAGAGTGGGTTATAAAAAATGAGACACAAGTCATACAGTCATTCTTCACACAGTGTTGCTGGAGAAAATATAAGCAGTATATTCTTTACCATTAATTTTTTTCAACATTTCCTTTCTTATTGTAACCTACTATATAAAGGAAAGTCATGTTTACCAGTAGGCAGAATATTTATAAATTTTATTCCAAGTATGCTCTTCGTGTGCTAAAGATGGGTTGCTTTTGTTTGTTCAAAGAAAAATAATATAGAAAATAAATTTTGCTTTCAAATATAAGACAACAAGTTAATACACCTTATATGTGGATATTAATCAGTTCCTGTTCTCATTTCCAGTTTGAAGCCTGGGAAAATTAAGTTTTGTTACACTAAAGAGAAATTAAAACAAACAAACAAACAAACAAACAAACAAAATATTAGTTTTTAAAGACAGTTCTATTATGATTATTTGAAATGTATTACATAATAATTTACAATCTTGACTAATTTAGTGATTAAAATTTTGGAAAATATTAAAAAACACTTTGGGGAATAATGAACAGATCCTTGTAAACTTTGTATATTGACTCAACATGCATTTGACCTGTTGTTCAGACTAACAATACACATACTAACTAGGCTAAAGCTGGGAAAGCTGGAATCTTTCCTGTAGGCAGTGGTCTATCTAAAGCACAACCACTTGCATTTTATTACACTGGTATTTTCTGGCCATAAATCCTCAAATCAGCCTTTTTTATTTCATTTTGTTACTTCAAATTTCTGTGAACAATTCATAATAATACAGCAGACAGAAAAAATACTTGCCTTGCGATCCTCTGATTCTGAAAGTTAGTAAAAGCTGATTCTTCTGCATCTTTGCTGATTTTAAATATTTTATTCACCTGCCACTACCTGTTTTCTATACATAGAAATCTTTCCCATTTTGTTTCCACTTATTTTATGGCTGTGAGTGGAAAAATTGCTATTTAGTGAATCAAAGCAGGTCCAATACTGGAAGCCAATTTGAGAACCATCTCCAATGAACTCAGTTGTGTTGGTGGGACAGCATCCTGACTATCCTGATGGAGATTGAAAATGGCCTATGTGCAATCTACAGAATACCCCGATTGCCTTCCTGTAGAAACAACAGTTCAAATAAAGCTTTGTTGTGGTTCTCATGAATATCATCTTCCACAGCCAAGAAAAGCAGCTGGACTGGTTCTTCACAGTTCATTTGGGCAAGCAATGAGAAGGTTGAGCTGATAACTAGTGATTTTGTGGCCATTTGCAGATATCCTGATTGGCCTGAAGAGACTGCCCACACTAATAAAGAAAGTGTTTAATTTATGCATAATTTAGTACACAGTTCTGTGATCACTAATATTGAATTACCTGAAAGAACAGATTTGAGCTAATTCAGGAGCAGGTGTGTGTGATCATTTCAAATTAGCAAGATCATACAGTGGTGATATTTTTGTTTGCTTGTTTGTTTTTGGGGCATTGCCCCTCCTATTGCCAGCCTGGACGGGCATTCAGCCTGTTCAGTCTTGCAGGTCCTGCACTACAGAGGTTGATAGTTCAGAAGCAACATAGTGTTTCTAGAGGCAGTTTCCACAGTGGGCTGTTATTGAAGAATAGCTTTCCTTGTCCAGGATCAGTGACTTGCTACAGAAAATTTCCCTGTGGAAAGGTACTGGACCATTGTTAGCATCGTTGCCATGCAAGGGCAGCACAGTGCTCAGGTTGTCCTTGAACAGCTGCAGTAGCAGTGGGCAGGTAATCCCATTGCTGGTCACAGCCACACAGCTGTGTGAAGCATCCATGGACCACATGCAGCTTTCATTTTCCTCTGGGACAGCACAGAGCATCAGGTAACATGTAGACGTTGAGTTAATGAAGTCACAGCTGGTACCACTGAGTAAAAAAACGGTACCAATTGAAGTTATCAAACCCTTCCCTTTGTTGCACAGGGTTTGTGAGAAGCAGCTCTTATCTGGGACAGAAAGTAATTATCACTGGAGCAGCTCTGAACATCAAGAAGAAGTTTGCCTTGGTTACATGGACCTAGAAACATTCAAATTTTTTCTGGTGCATTACCCATCAACTTGGGCTTGGGAAGGTGACAGCTACCTATGTAAGTTAGGAGGTGACACCTGCAGCCCATAAAGTTGTCAGCCTGCACTGTCAGTGGACATGGAGAATGTGTTGGAAGGCTGTGCTACCTGTAAGGGCAACCTCATAGGGGTGATCTCTTTATTCCCTTCTCCTGACCTGGCACAATTTTCCACCATCAGGAATGTCAAGAGGAGCTAGCTTGGATAATTTCACAGATACTTTACTGTTGTCAGCTGAGGCTGGCTGGTCTAGCAGGACATATGACACTCATGTCTTTCATATCTCCTGCCTGGCTGGTGCTGTGCAGCCATGCCATGTAAAAATGCTGCTGAGCCCATTTGGAGTAGCAGAGTTGCTGAATAACCTTCATCTTGAATGAGCCTGCTTACCTGTTCTTGCACTTAGCAGCAACTTAGCTGTTGCTAGGACCTCTGGCTTTACCACCTCAGGGTGGGTTTCCAAAAGGCTGTGCAGCATGTCTAAAAGGCTGCTGGAGGGCTTCTGAGCTGCCCTTCCAAACCAGGCTCCCATCTGCAGGCTGTGTCCTTCACAAAAATTCAGAGAGCCAAAAGAGCAGATGGTAGCAGGGTAGGAGTGTAACAAGTGGAACTACAGCCAGTCCCTCCACCAGCTGCAGCTTGATCACTTCCTGTGAGATTTGTGAGGGTCATGTTGTCAGGGACAACCTGACTAATTGTTTTCTGTTGAGTGGTTGACAGCTGTTTGCAGTAACTTGAAGTCACGCATATGTCGGACATGAGCAGTAAATCATCTTCTCTCTGACTTTCCTATTCCCAGTTCTTGTTTCCCCATGAAGCTCTTTGTATCCTGTTCTTGGAGACAGGCCCTAGTAGCTTTGGAATCCCAGCTGTGCCATCTCATCCATCTCAGCTCTGCAAGCTCTTTGCCCCAGAATTTCGAATATTTGAAATTTCAACCCTGGATATCTCTGATGCCATTCAGCCCTTCTGCGAGAGCCCCCAAAGAATGATCTCAGCTGAAAAGAAAAGTAGAAAGTAATTGAAAAGCAAAGGCAAAAAGAAAGTAATATCTTGAACAAAACTGGACACAGGCTCTATTTCCAGACACACATGGAGTGTGGAGGATGGGCACTACCAGAGATATGTCCTGGATCAGGTTGTAGCAAGTAGCTCATACAGTGTCTCCTGCTGGCAGTGCCTGCTCTGGTAGGAGCTGTTCCTTAGCAGCTGCTGAGCGTTGGGTAAGTTATCTGGTGGGGAAGTGTTTAGGATAAGATGTGAGGCAGTCAGGAAGGCTAAGTCTGAGGCTGCAGGAAATTCTGGGGAAGTAAGAATTGCTGATACATTCTATGGTTGCTATCTATGGAGTCTATGCTAGTATATGTGAGCTTTGTCACCTGGATCTACTCTTTGGATGTCCTTGGATATTCTATTTAGTATCACAACCACCTCTTTATTGCTTCCACCCATTTGCTGCCACAGGACTGTTGAGCTTACTGGCAACCATGCACACCCTGTTCTTGCTGTTCTGTTTTTGGCCACAGTCATCTGAATTGGTTTAGCAGGTGAACACAAGTAATCCTTGCTCTTTCCTTAGCTAAACAAGTCCTGAAACTTTACAAAAGTTATTTGAAAGTCCAGATCAGCAGCTTCTGCCCTGACTGGGTCAGCTCAGCTTCCATGTGGTGCAGCCTAAGGGGTGGTTTCTGAGGACCACCAGCTCTTTTTAAGGCTTGCATAGGTTTATGGCTTGACTGTGAGTCAGTGCCGGTGCTGTATTAGTAGACTGTGAGACCAAGGAAAGGGTTAAGGAAAAGATCTGGTGAAAAGATGTAAGGCAAGGCAGAAATCTAGGGTAAGATCCATGACAAAGAAATCTGACTGGTGAGTGTCCATTAGAGATGACCAACACAAGTAAGACTGCAAACTTGCAGCTGACATCCAAGGATGGTTATCCTTGAACAGGGCAGAGACAACAGGGCATTTGGGCAGACTTTTGGAATGGTCCTAGCTGTGAAAGAGCCACTGAATTTATACTTACAATCATTTTAATTTAAAGCCAGCTTAAAGTTCATTCCTAAAAATTTAAACCATCAAAACATTGTACTCTATGTATTAGGGCAGTGTTTTGTATTACACAGCTACTGCAATGTTGGTCCAGTAGTATTTAAAGTGAGATTTACTGTTGTGTTGGACCACAGCCTTGGAAGCAAGGGTGGCACTATAAACAAAACTCAATGTCAAAAGCAAATTTAGACTGAGCTCTGGAGAGATTAGGTATTGTTGTAGATGGCATGCCTGTTAAGATATGGCAGATTATTTAAATTAATTTTCATCCATGTGAAGTAAATTGACAAGCATATTGGCAATGTTTCTTCTGTGGTCCATGCTGTAACATTAAATTTTATTAAACAACTTCCATTAACAAGTTGAACCGTTCATACTACTAACATGAGGTCATTAGTGCAACCTGAAATTAGGTTCCATGCATGTGCACACACTGCTGCTGCTGAGGCAGCTCTCTTGCCCATAAAGGGCTAAATTTTAGCTTCCTGGTACTCAGAAGTAAGTCAAGCTTATTCACAAAAAGAAACACAGATGTGCACTGTGTAGTCCCAAACCAATAGAGAGGCATACATTGCATTAGGCATGCAAATTGCTTAATGATAATTATGCTAATTTGCTATTTGCTTTTCTATAACAGGATTTCTTCAGGTGTATCTGTGAGTGGTCTTATGAAATGTGCAGGTCCAGAGATAAACTGAAAGAACCCAATCTTTAATGTTCTTAAATATGATACACAGTAGATTCTAATTTAATTTCAATTTCCACATAAATTATCATAGAAAAAGTTTTTCCAGTTTTACATTTGTGCTAAATAAAGCTGGTGAAAGTAAACAGGAAAAACTACATTATTTTGGTCTTGAAAAATAAAAAAGATAATATATGTTTTCCAAGTCCTTCACCTCCCAGGAAAGCTACTAAATAGGGAGCTACGAAGAGAATGGAGGGTATCAGAGCCATCCAGAAGATGTGTAGCTACTAAGGGACTCCCAGCACCTTGGATATTGTCACCAAAAGAGTTCAGTTGGATTCAGAGAATCATAGAATCACAGAATGGTTGAGGTTTAAAAAGACCTTAAAGATCATCCATTTTCAACCCCCTGGCATGGGCAGGGATGCTTTTCACCAGAACAGGTTGCTCAGGGCTCCATTCAGCCTGGTGCAGGACATCCAGGGATGGAGCTCCCACAACTTCCATGTGCAATCTGTTCCAATGCCTTGCCAGTCCCACAGAAAATAATTTCTCCCTAATGTCTAAGCTAAATGTTCTCTCTTTCAGTTTGGTCATTCCCCTCCGTCCTTGTCATTTTTTGCTCTTGCAAAAAGATCCTTCATCTCCTCTCCATCTTTCTTGCAGGCTCCCTTCAGATACTGAAAGTTCACAGTTAGGTCACCCCCAAGCCTTTCTTTTCCAGGCTAAACAAACTCAATTCTCTTAGCCTTTCCTCATAGGAGAGGTGTTCCATCCCTCTAATCATCTTGGTGGCCCTCCTCTGGACTTGCTCCAACAGGTCCATGTCCTTCCTGTGCTGGGACCCCAGAGCTGGATGCAGTATCCAGGTGGGATCTCACCAGAGCAGAGCAGAGGGGCAGAATCCCCTCCCTTGCCCTGCTGCCCACAGTGCTTTGGATGCAGCCCAGGACATGTTTGGCTTTCTGGGCTGTGAGTTCACATTGCTGGATCATTGTCCAACCTCTCACCTGCCAACACCCCAAAGTCCTTCTCACAGAGCTGCCCTGGATCTGTTCATCCCCCAGCCTGTGTTGAGACAGGGATTTGCCCAGACCCAGGTGCAGCACCAGCACTTGGTCTTGTTAACCTCATTAAACTGAGTTTCCCATACTTGTTGAGATTGTCCAGGTCCCTCTGAATGGCGTCCCATCCTTCAGATGTGGCAACTGCACCACTGAGCTTCGTGTCATCTGCAAATTTGCTGAGCGTGCACTCAATCCCTTCGTTTATGTCATTAATGAAGATATTAAATAACACTGGTCCCAATAGAGACCTCACTTGTCACTGATGTCCACTGACACTCTGAGCCATTGACCACTACCCTCTGGATGCAACTGTCCCTTTGATTTCTTATCCAGCTAATCAAATCCATCTCCCTCCAAATTGGAGAGAAGGATGTTGTGGGGACCATGCCAGCAGCTTTACAGCAGTCCAGATAAATGACATCTGTAATCCTTCCCTTGTCCTGACTACTGATGTAGTCACTCCATCTTAGAAGGTCACAAGGTTGGTCCAGCAGGATTTGCCCTTGGTGAAATTCCATCCCTTGTTGTGATAACATTATTATTTCAATATAGCTCACAGTTTTGGAAAACTATTGGCATCTACTTAGATTACTAATCAAACAGATTATTCAAGAAGATTTTTAAAATGGAAAAAATACCCACAGCAGAGGTAGGTGATTCATAATTTGCAGGTATTGCTGAAAATGTAAAATATCTAATTGACCAGGTAATACTCTAAATGTTTCCTCTAAAACGGCAAGTGTGCACACATTTTAAATCATGGGAGCTGTTTTCCCATTGCTTGGTGACATTACTCAAATGTTGCCCTGCTGTGCCATCATCTCTGCATGAATGTAGTGCATTGTCAGGAACTGACATTACCCAGCCTCCGAAGAACCTGCCTGCCCTGATGTGCCAAATCAATGTCTCCCAGCTACAGTGACAGCATTATTGAGCAACAGCCGGCTGATCTGTCAAGCTCACAATCAGAGGAAAGGTTCACAGCAGTCCCAAAGCAGTAGAAGACATTTCTATTAGTGACAGCTACAGCCCTGAAAACCATTTTGAGCAAAAACTTTCATGTGACTCTTTTACGAGCGAATTCCAGAAGATGAGGATTCTTCAAAACAAATGGGAATTGTGGCTGGACAGCAAGTTCATGGACATGCCTTCTGTGATAAAGAAAATAAAGGAATCCAAACCTGGGAATCACCGTCTGCTATTCCTGCATCTAAGGGCTGTTTGTCCTAGGCATGAGAGTTTGTGAGAGAACAAGTCTAGTGCAAAAACCCTAGTGCAAAAACCAGTATCACTCACTTTTCTGGGCAGCTATCTTATGTGAATAACCTCCTGCTTCCCACTCCCCATAATTTATGCATACTACTGCAAAATTAATTAGACTTTTAGTAAGCCATTTTTGAGAGAAAACCACATCAATGCTAACCTTTAAAATGAATCAGTGGAACAACAGCTCTCTCAGATGAAAGCTTTTTGAAAAAAAATTTTTGAGATGCTCTAGTAATCTAGTAAAAGAACTACTACAAAGCACAGCTAGAACTATGTGGCCACTTTTCTCATGCATTTTTTTTCCTTCCACCCTTCTACTTTCTTTTGCATGCAGTATCCTAATTGCTCTAGGCTTTGCTTCTTCAAAGCTTCCCTCCTTGTTTTCTTTATTCTCCTTTCTCCTTTACTTTTTCTCCTACTCTATTATCTTTCACCCTTTCCTCATCAGTCATCAGTTTTCAGACTGGAGCTGGTTCAGCAGAGGGTCACAAAGATGGTTAGAGAACTGCATCACAATGATGAAAAACTGACACCTGTGTTCATCAAGGAGAAGAAATGGCTGGATGAAGGTCTAATTTTAGTCTTCAGCTACTTGAAGATGTGTTATAGGGAAGAAGGTGCCAAATTTTTGGATGTGGAGAATGAAATTGTAAGATGCAATGGCCAAAATTACAGCTATAAAAATTCCAGATGGATCTAAGGAAAACTATTTTCTTCATGAGGGTAGTTAAACAACAAGTGCCCAGAGAGCCTGTAGGATCTCCATCCATGGAGATACTCAGAAATCCTAGCCCTGATTTGAGTGGGAAGTTGAACATTAAATGTCGTTGATCTGCTAATCTGTTTCCTTAAGGCTTTCTTCTCAAATAAGCTTCTCTTCAATCCACCCCAGTCAAGCCTTTTTCCCTACCTGATCAGCCATCAGCAACTCTGGCCTCAAAGTGAGACCATGCTTTTCATTCATATCCACACCTTCCACTCAGCAATTTTTCATCATGCTCTCCCATGCCTGTTTATCTTTGAATGGGAAGGAGTTGCTTTAGCTCTTTGCTGATCTGCAGATAGTGGCTAGAAGAAATCTATTGAACAAGAAATCTGAAGGAAGAGTCACATCCAACTTGGTGCCCATGGGGCTGGGCCCACCCGTTGAAATTATACCCTGATGCTGTATCCAATGTCTGCATAGGACAGCACTTCCACTGTGTGCAGCTATTTCCCTGCTTGATATTTAAAAGCCAGATTTAGAAATATAGCTCTTAACATCCAATATAATGTAATGACAAGAATAGCAAAATCTTGATAAAAAAACACAGAAACAACAGAGATATTAAGACCCATTTGTCCCAAATATGAGGCAAAGTGTATGAAAAAAAAGACAAAATTACAAAAATTGCGATAATACAATTATGATAGTATAATTATAATAAATATTGTAATTGCATATGCACAAAAATCCAAGTAGCAAATATCTGAGAACTGTAGTCAGTAATATACTGTTTCTTGAAAGGACAGTTATGAATAGCAGTTTTGGCAAGAGTCTGGTTTTGACTACCAACAGCAGTATTAACTTGCTTTTGTGGCATGCAGAGCAAAGTTAAGACTGCTCACTAATTGCAAAGAAACCTTGTACGCTGGTGTTTCCTGAAAGAATTGGCCCAGAATACAAACTGCTTAGAACGAGAAGATTGGACTTGATCTCAGAGGTCTCTTCCAACCTAATTGACTCTGTGATAAAAATATTTAATTTTGGCACTTAGAAATGTCATTGAAATGACAGATTCCTCAGGCACAGCAGATAAAGCCTTCAAGGACCAAGCAGCCCGTTTACTTTTGATCTCGTGGCTTGTCCCTTATCTGCACAAATGAAGATAAACAGGAACCAGCATGAGCTACTTCTTTAAAAAGAGAAACAGTGAAAACCTCCTTGAAGAAGTCCTGTGGGATTCCCACTGCTCAAAGAAGCTGCCAGGTTGCATGAGACAGAGGAGGAAAGAGGAACTTGGTAGTGTAGAGAACTTCTCCACTGAACAGCCACACTTCAGTGGCATGTGCCAGGAGGGAGCTGACAAGGAGATCCCAAAACTTTTTCGACCTTCAAATGGGGAGTGTGTGAGCATGAGGAGGCCTGTGGGGAGCAACAGCCCCCAGGCAATGGGGGTGGGTTTCACTCAGTATTCCAGAACTGCTTTCCTGGGTGTTGCACTTGTGAGGCTCTTGGGAGGAAAGGGTTAAAACAGGAAGAGGAGGGAATATTTTGCTCGAGCTTGAAGCTGGGAACACTAAAAATGTTGGTTTGGAAAAACACTATTTCTTATGGCTACTGTTGTTCATCTTCTGCCTGTTTTGAGGAGAATTCCTGCCAGGGACATGCAGACATTTTTGTCATGATGGGGCAGGCAGCGAACTCCCCTCCCTGCTGCCAGCTAGGATGAACTTAGCCAAGCTGAGCCTGTGTCCCTGTGTCTCTATGGCCAGGCCTTGTTACCAAGGCCATGAAATAAATTAAATCCTTGCATTTTGGCTGTGGTTTGAGGGCAGCTCATGCTACCTGTAGGTGTGAATTCACAGAGAGGGGGAGTGTGTCCGCCCCACTGGACTGTGGCAGGATGTGAAGGCAAAGAGAGGCAGATGTTTGTGAGGCACAGAGATGTCTGTAGGAGAGTCTGATGGCTCTTGTTCAGCTGACTGGGTGGGTGAAGGCAAGGTTATGCCTCAGCTCAGCTCCAAGGGGGTCAGGAAGCACCTGCCCGGGACCACCACACTGTGCACCTGCCTCTGCCAGCAGCTGTCTGCAGAACCCTGAGCCTGAGTGCATCAGACCAAACTCCTGTGCAGAGCAGCCATGCAGCATTTCCCAGAGCCACAGGCAGCCCCAGGCACACACCACAGCCTCTGGGAAGCCACACCTTGTCACCCCCTGGGACACCACTGCTCTGTAGCTGCAGGCTCCATCACCCAGACTTCCAGCCCCAGGAGACTGGGGCAAAGCCAAGCTGTGAAAGGGCAGCTTCCTTTTTTCCTTTATCATGCTGCCTCAAGTTTGAAGTTTTTCTATTCTGCTTGGGTGTGCTTTTCTGTTGTGCTAGGGTGATGAAGACAAAACAGTCCTATTCCAGTTAAGAACTCAAGGACAATTTCTTCAAACTTCAGGCCCTAAGCACAAACAACGTGGAAAGAGGAAGGTGGGTTCATGCAAATGAACCAAAACCTATAAAAGTGTGAGATTTTGTGACCAAGCTCTCTTTTTCTTCCATCTTAGAGCCATCCAGGCAGCGGCCACGACTGTGGCACTGGTGCTGCCAAGGGTGTGGCCTTTTGTAGGCCTCTCAATAAATACCCATTTTATTCTCCTTAACTCTTTGTGTAGCCTCTGTTCCAGCTCCTCTAGGCATCAATCAAACAAAACTGTGAACCCTGGGGACAGGTTGTGCCATACTAAGGGACAGGGGCAGTGTGACCTCCATGTAAGCCACCCACCAGTTCTCTGACAGACATGCATTTTGGCCAGACAAAGCAGGATAGATAGAGGCAGTAGATGGAGAATTACCCACTCCCCATAAAAAACCAAGTATGTCACCTTTGAATGTGCTGCTGCACGTGCTTTGTGAGTTTTATGCTTTTTAACATTATCCAGTAGTGGGCTATATTGAAGCAGGCTTTACAAAAATAAATAAACAAAATGATAAACGTAAATGTAAAAACCTAACCTTCCCGGCTCCACTATTTATTTCCTGGGATGATTTAAACAAAAATTTTTCAAATAACTACTCAGAAAAGACGATTTTTGTGAACTGGTTCAACTGTGTCAGTCATCAAAGATAAAGGAGACAAGAGCAACTTTAAACTAGAGTATTAGATGTGATCTGAAGTATAAAGAGCAGTAAAGGATTACAGTGATTACACCAGACTAAGTGATAAGAACGTAATAGAAAAGTGATACCACAATCACCAACAACAAACACTGAAAGCAGGTTAGTGGGTAAGCTATATATAGAGTTCCCAGCTATTACAGAAATACAAATAACGTCTGGGACAAATGAATACTTTTTTCCTGTGACATTTTTTTTATAGCATATTTTACTATGCCGGTTAAATCAAAGACTTTAGAAAACAATAGTGTGAGAACAATTAGAAGTAGAAGATATGGTTCGGGTAATATTTGAAGAAAAGCCGGGAAAGCCCTGATTATTCAGGAAGACTATTGCAAATAAAAGGGAGAAAAAGCTCTATACTACAAGTAATGAACAGTCTCAAGAGAAGCTGCAAAGCCTAAAACTGCGTGAAAGAAGAGCTCAGGGGTTAGGAGAGCCAGGAAGAAATGGATAGTAACCTTCAACTTTTGGTTAAGGCTAGAAAGCAGTGTTTAGAGCGGTTCCTGGAATTAATAGGCTAAAACCTTTTCACCCACACCAATATTAGTTACTGTAATTGGACTTTGAGGTTTGAAGCGGGGGCTTTTTGAGGATAAGTAAGCATATATAAATGTTAACCTAGAGACAGTCCCTGCCCTAAAGACTTCCAGTCTAGACTTAAGGCGTGAATCTGATGTGGAAAGCAGATAGGGAGTAGAAGGTGTTTTGTTGAAAAAAAATGTTGTGAAATAGATGGAACTGGAAGAGGAAAAGAATCAGTGACTGAAAAATGGGGGTAAAAAGTTTGCCAATACAAACAACAGAATGCCTGCTGCCAGCATACCTGTGACCAGATCACAAAAACACTTGAAGAATGAGGGAGTGGGAGAAGTCCAGATGAGAGGTGTGTAAAAGAACTATGGGGAACTTCTCAGCCAGAAGATAATGCTAATGTAAATATCAAATGAAACCAAGGAGCCTTATCTTTGTTGTTCTGCCTGCTGAAGCTTTGTGTGTATGGGAGAGATCCGAAGAGCAGTGCCACAATTAAACATACATTATAGCAGTTAGACATTGATATTTCTTAATTTCACTGTCAGATCATGAAGTTATGAGACTTATTTATTGATAGATTTGGTTCCTGGTAATTATTAGTGAGGTTAATTGAAACCATGGCCACAACAGAAGACTAACAGAAGTGCTAGGTACTGTATAAACAAAGTTGAGTGTTTCCTGACATGATGTGAAGGGAATATATAATAAAAGACAATTAAAAATGAAATAGAACCCTTTTTAATACAAGCCTATTCCAGTTTCATCAACTTCTAAGTGTCGGAGTAGCAACAAGTTTGGAAAAGGGATTTTGAGGAGGGAGATAAATTTCAGGAGATTCCAGTTATTTCATGTGAAGTCATACCTCCAAAATTCTGCCAAGACTATTACTGAAAGTTGTGCTTTATTGATTTGTTCTTTTTCCACTAATTCCCTCTCACTTGAACTGTCAGCATAAAGCTGTCTGTTTAATTTTTGGTGATTATATATGTATACTCACACATATGCAAACTGTCTCACAGGCTTACTCTAAGATTTCCGACTAGATGTTTATCTTCCTTGGATCCGATTTTTTTTCCCCAAGGCTTTTGCGTAAGATCAGATTGGCTTTTTATAGATCTAAGGTTCAAAGGCCTGTTTGTACTTGCATATAGAGTAGAAAGAAGTATTTTATTTTGCCAGTTATTCAGCTTTTCCTTCTGTCTCTTTAAATATGCCAACTCTATGACGAGAATTATGGTGTTCTGATTTATTGCTTTCTTTTGTTGGGAGCAGCATTTGTTTGACTTCAGTTACATCACTCTTACTGGTATTCTGGCCATCTCTATCCCTTTGCTGGCATCCAAAAGAAATGAGTGAAATCTCTTAGAAATTGTTCTAGTGGGCATGTAAAATCTAAAAATTTAGCTGGGGATGATTAGTCTTGAATTTGGGTGAGAGAAAGAACTGCCAGAACAGAAATG
Source organism: Sturnus vulgaris (assembly GCF_052056855.1). Taxonomy (NCBI): domain Eukaryota; kingdom Metazoa; phylum Chordata; class Aves; order Passeriformes; family Sturnidae; genus Sturnus; species Sturnus vulgaris. The sequence goes on along the minus strand of NC_142243.1, from coordinate 118,262,580 downwards.
CCCCTTCCAGGTCTTCCCCAGAAGAGTTCTCCTGAAGAAACTCCTCCACAAGGCAAAAGGCTCAGGAAAATAACATCAGCTTCTCTAAACTCACTCAGGAGGCTTTGCTTTAGAATTACCTGCTGCTGGTAGGAGCAGATCACAATCCATCTGTACATCCCAACACCAGTGTAGGTAGTAACCCCAGAGGTGATTGACTTCCCTCCCCTGATGTGGAAGGGAATCCAAGCAAAGAGGAGTGCCTAGACAGGACTCTACTGCCACTTTCTTTCCTACTTCGCTATTTATGTTGTAGGGGAAAAAAGGGAGAAGTTAAAGAAACTGCCCAACGGTCACAGGATGTCCTGTTGCATTTATCTGGCGATGCAGGCGAATGACTCACCCAAAATATTTGATGATCGGAAACTATTATGTTTTTCTTTCTTTTTCACATTTCTTCCTGAAAATATCAAGCATTCAAGCTCTGAAACATGGTCAAAGCTATGGTTAAACGACATCTTAAAGCTATATGAATTCAAGGCAAAAATAAGGAAACTGTCTTTGAAGCTTATCATAGTCCAGAGAAAGCCAAGTGAAAAGAATCTGCTTGCTCATCTCTGAAAGCTGTGCTACAAGAGAGCTAATGGTATCATCCCAATCATTGACATGGGTTATAGACTGAACTTGATTTTTTTTTTTTTTGGTAATTTAAAAATGTGCCTGAGTGGTTATCATGCCAGCCCCACCTCAGAGCAGCATAAACAGCCTTAAGCTTTTCTCAGTTGGTGTTTTATGTAGCCCAGTGCAAGGTTGCTCACCTGTGAGTGTCCATGCTGTAATCCTGGCACTCAGCCTGTGCACAGCTGTGGGGACCAATGGTGTCTGCTTCCTCCCTTTGTCACATCTCCTCTGGCCCAGCCTGGCAGCAGGGGAGGCTGAGTCCCTGTCCCTGCTCAAGGGTCATATAAAGTACACAGATCCTGGCTTTATATAAGATACCTGTACAAAGAGGTATGCCTGTAAACAACCTGTCCAAAACAGATCAAGGAAGAGAAATACAATTATCCTCATTTTGTACAGAAAGAGTGGAGGAACTGTTAGGGCTACTTCCCCAAAATCACGTGGGAAGTCTGTGAGGATGGAAACTACTTCCAAAGAGTATGTGTGTAATAGCAGGGGCATACAACGTTTTCAGGGAAGAAGAACACAAAACGCCTTCATTAAAGAGAGAACAGAGAGAACAAACCACATGTAAATTGTGAGAATATCTAACGCTTATTGTGGTAGGCTGATTGTCAGTACATGCTTTTGGATTGGTAAAGGAGAAGAAAAATATTAATCATAAAGGTTGCTGACTAAGGGTGAATACAAAGACTGTTTCATGAGGAACCAATTTTTTGTGTGGTCATATCTAAGAGGTAGCTAAGAAACATTGGGAATAACAACTCATGAAGAGTGAATAAAGTGTCAGAATTACTATCAGGTGATTTTATTTACCTTCAGGATTTAAGACTGGCTTCATATTTACTCAGCAATCACAAAGTGAGTTATTTACATGTGATTTTTTTTCATTGTGTTAATGAAGCCAAGGTTATCATGTGGTTCCTTGATTACCATCAGCTGGGGAATTAAGAAAATGTCAGATCCCATGACATTCACAAGGCTGTGAGAGTTGATGGGACTGGCTCTAAGTACGCAGAACTATCTCTTCATACTGTGCTTAGTTTAGGTACTGAGCACTCAGTTATTTCTGGGTAAATTTTCTACCTCTCTCTGTGCTTTTAAGAAGGATTTTCTCAGTGTTATGCAATAGAGATACAGATAGGAAATGCCAGTTCCTGTCCTGGGGACAGGCAGGAGAAGAACAATTCAAGCATCTCACTTGTTTGGCTAGGCACTGAGCACTGTTCTGACTTTCATCTCAGAGTTTTGGACCCCAGTACCATTTACATAGAAGGTATTGTTTTATAAAAATCCACTGTGTTATGCAAAGCAAGGCATAACTAAAGGCAGTCTAAGAATATCCTAAAGACTGACAAAGTCCCTGTCTTAAAAAGTCCTTTTATGGGCCTTTTCCAAAATAATAGCTCCCCGAGGCTCAAATGTCTCATACCCAAGTAAAGATTTTGTTTAATTCATAATGAAGTTGATTTGTCTGCTAGATTGTTTCCCATGGATCAGTCTGTTCTCAAACACAAAACATACCGGCATCCAGCTGGGTGTTACTGCTGCCAATTTCAAGACAATAAACGGTTCAGTACTGAGCAAAATTCAAAACTTTTATTCCACAAAGCAATAAAAGCAGTAGACATTGCCTCCTGACACACTGCCAGAATAAATATTACCTACCGTACAAGTTTCCATTCAGATCTTTCATCAGGTCAAGGCACAATCAGACATTATCAAGCTTCATTCTGCATTAAGAGAGTTTTCATGAATGATTGAAAAACTTTTAAATTGCATTTTTGAGCACATTACTCATTGAATCTTAATGACCTAAAATCTCCCTCAACAGCAGTCTGTAATGGGCTGGTACTGTTCTCCTGAAGACGGAGTTTATTTTGGGATGCAGCCTTCAAGGAAGACTTAAACAGCTTCTTTGGCAGTTCTGGCACCCCAAGACATATGTTCTCAGCACATAAAAAAACCAAGGGAAAGGGTCTGAGCTCATCACGTCTACAGTGTGGCCCCTAGCAGAAGCCAAGCCAGGAGCAGTGTTTTGAGCTCACTTTTATGATTTGATTGTTGTTTGCTTTATTAATAGATCAAATTACTTCAGAAAGGATGATGAAGTGATTGTATGTGGTAGGTGAACCATTGATAGGTTAGGCTGGGGAGCTGTCTTAGTGTCAATGGAAACGCTTGCTACAAATAGACCTGCTAGATATCAAAGAAATGTCCTAGATAAAGGAGAATTTTTATATTTTTTTACTTTGAAATAAACCCACTATGTTCTAACCTTGGCATGTTGAAAGGAAGAGTCCTTTTGGCTCTTTCTGCATCTTTAGTAAAGCCAGTTCATACCAGTTCACAGTGGCTGGACCCCATCTGGAGCGAGGTGTCCTGTGTGCCAGCACACAGCCACCAACAGGCCTGGCTCTGTCCTGAGCTCCCAGAGAGCCATTCCCTCTCTCCCCATGCTGCCATGGAGGATGCATTTCCTATGTGAGCAATTTATGCTATTGCACAGATAGGAAACCCTCTATCAGTGATGAGAAAAAGAGAGGCTTTTTAATGGGCTGGAAGGTGAATGCACTTGGTTGATAGCGAACCTAAGATGTGAAGTGAGCATCATAATGGATATCCACCAGCAGCTCTTTATGTTCATACTGTAAGAAAATGAGCTGAGATGCTTCATCTGGCAATAGGAGAGCAGCAAATTTCTGGGTGAAAAGGTAATCAAGGAAGTGAATGACATGCAAGTATAGTCTAGGGAGGAGCAAAACCTGATTGAATAGAGCTGGTTATGCCACAGTTTCTGGGCTCTACTTAATTTCCCATCGTTAAAAAGGCAGATTTAGATTTTTCCTGAGAAAATTATATTCTGCAGACAGGAGGTAGACCATAAAATGCCTATACAGTCTCCTAAACAAACCTTCAAAAAATTTCAGCTACTTCTATTAGTTAACCTAGACCCTTTTCCCCAGTTTAATGCAAGTCCTTGTGGACCATCTTACAAGGTTTCATATGGTCTAGATTTTTTTCTTTCCTTCTTTGGTTTGTTTTTCCTTTGCAATGCCCCTTTAGAGCTCTGTTCTGTAGAATACCATAACATTTTGAGGAAAAGTTTATTTTCTGGTATAATAACCTACGCTAAGCTTTATTGCACGCAGTAGTGCCACACTGTTGAATCCCCCCCTCTCTTTGCTCTGAGTCACTTGCTCTGCTACTTTGCTTCCTTTTAGGCCAGACTCAGATATATTTTTTAAGGCAGTTTTTAAAAGCAAGATTTTTCTCAGCTCTACCCACTTCTCACCAGCTTTGTTTTCAGCTAGACGGGCATGCACAGCATTTTTAGGCTGCTCCAGACGGTAGCCTGGCAATGGCCAGCAGTGTCCCCTCCCAGAGCTGGGAAATGCGTGCACAGCTGGGAGGAAACACAAGAGCAGCCCAGGAGAAGATAATATGGGAGCTGTTCACTCAGGAAGCTTCAAAGAAATGTGCTTTACAGCAACATGCCATGGGATGGGTATTGCTTAGGGATTGCACTTTTATTTCAGACAAAAATACTCTTTTTTTTTTGCGGGATATATCATTTGATGGGTGAGAACCTCTAAAGAAATAACAGGAATGAGCCATGGAAAAGCCAGAGGTAGGAAAGATGGTCTTTGGGACATTGAGAGTTAAAACTTTAAGGCTGTAATTATTTATGGAAAAGAGCTAAGAGCTTTGTGTATATGGTAACCAGTCCCAGCTCTCGGAGCCATTGAGGTGGCAGAATCAAACTCAGAACTCTAATTAGTGTAACTGAAGAATGAGTATACTTATTATCTGATATAAAGCAATTTTAGAAACTCCCACAGTTTAGAAATAATAGTAATAACAGTAATTGAAAACGTGAACTGACAAGTCACTAACAACCCATTATATCATGGCAGTGTGGAAGCACCTCGTACCTTTACAAAGCACCTTTCTGTCTGTCTCTGACACAAACACACACCCCAAGCTCTTGTTCTCAAGAGCTGCTGCACAGAAGATGTTAAAATATCTCTGAGACCAACACCCAAATCATGGTGTTTCTGCAAGGTCTTTTTGTTTCTGGAATAAGGTGCAACTCAGAAAAACTAATCTGTAGCTGGCTTCAAAAACATTCACTGGTTTGTCTAAGCAAGTTTGTTTCTTGGTGTAAATTAAATCAATTATTCTGAGCTATCTGGTTTTGCTTGGATCAAGACAGATGTCTCAGCCTTCTCTTATTTGGGCTTGTATGAGATAAGAATAAAAGTAAAGGACGTGAAGCTGAAAGACTGGCCTAATTTATCACGCAGAGGAGTGATTCAGTGTGTTGCACAGAGGCTTGTTGCTTAAGCTAGAAGTGAGGACCCTCTCCCTAGGGAACTGCAGCTCATCCTTGCCCACCTGTGTGCTGAGCTGAGGCAGGCCAAGCAGGGAAGGAGAACACATGGCACAAGTCCCATGTTGCTCTCTATTTCCTCAGCCTGCCTTGAGAGGAACAAAAAGACAAAAGGTTTTGTAAAGAAGCAAGAAACTTAGTTAAATACAGACTGGATGCTGTAGAGAAAAAAAAAAAAAACCACCAAAAAACCCCTCCTAACCAAAAAACCAAACCAAAACAAACAAAAAAAACCAAACAAAAATCCCACCAAAAACAACCAAAGAAAGAAAGAAATAAAAAGCTTTCTTTGCTTCCAGTCATTCTTGTCTTCATTTCATGGAATTCCATTTTTGGGAGTAGTAGCATGATGCAACTGAGAAAACAGCTACATAAAAATTCCCCCTCCCTATTCCACATTGGCATTCAGCTGCTCTAGAATACCTTATCCTGTGGCTGCTGAGGGAGAGGGACTGGCAAAGGAGGCTGGGGGTGGAAAAGGGAACATATTTTATTTGCATTCCTTGTGCTTTCTAATTTTGGAATTTTATTCCGTCTAGTGTATAGATAGGTTTATAGAGAGAGAAATGCTGCAGATTATAATCCAGACTCTAATTAGCCCCAGAACTAATGAGCTGTCAGTCCGTTTGTCTTTCTGCAGCCGTTCTGTGTGCCCTGCAGCAAGATCAGCCTCAGCCACATCAGGCTTGCCAGTTCCTCCAGATTTGTGCAACCTTAGAAGATGAGATCGATCCGGACTGTCATCCTGATTTTTCAGCTTCTCAGAGGAGTCTGGGGAGTTGGGGTCTGACTCTGTCAGTGTTCCCCAAGCTCTGCCCAGAGCTGTGATTTGCACGTTTCCATCTGTGGGCAGCCCCAGCGTGCTCAATGCCACTGTGCACGACACAGCCATGCTGTGCCGTCTCCTTGTGCCTTTCCGGATGTCTGCCATCTGGCAGACCCCACTCCCATTTGCAGTACTCTGCAAAGGGGGTGATGGATTTGCTTGCCACCAGGCACACAAACACTCACATTGTCCGGGGCTGGCTGCGTGCCCCGCTCCTCCCAGCTGAGTGCAGCCCACCCACTCTGTACGTCTCAACCTGGGTGCATAACCAGCTTAGTATGCAATAATCATTAATTCTTATTTCAAAACAATCTTGCCCTACTTGCTACTACATCATTAATTTCGAAGAGTTGCATAATTTCTTTTCTGAGTTATACCCAGTAGCTCCCTTCTACCTTGCAGCTCCAGAACAGTGTTGTCCTGAGCATCCATGGGTGTGAGGATGGCCATCAGCCGTGGGCATTTGGGGCATCACAAGACAGAGACAAACGAGAAAGAGGAGGAGGCAGGGTGTGAGATAACCTATCCAGATAACTGTGATGTTTACATAGCAGCATCTGCAATTTTAGGAAAACCCATGGTTGCTATATAATTAACAGAATAATATTTATTAGCAAATTAATCTGAGCCAACACCTGTAAGGGTATCTGCAGCTCTTACATGAGGTGAGAAAGGAAAAGGAAAGGATTATAATTTTTGGAGGCAGCCAGGATTTGGGTGTTCCCTCTCCTGGGCTATGCCAGCATTACTCCAGTTCCCAGTTGCCTTTTTCTGCTTCAAACCAGCCCTCACAGCTTGGAGCAGGATGTCCTGCATCCACATGGATATTGCCTGCAGCTGGTGGCCCCTGCTTGCACAGTCCCATCTGGGACTGCTGTTCCCTAGAGAATGAGATACTGGTAGCTTGCCAGCCAGCCCGACATCAGCCACCTCAAACTGAAAAAAATTTAAGTGAAAGAAAAGTGAAATTACATTGATATGCAAAATAGAAGTGTTCAGTTGCTGCCTGTAGAGACAGACAGACACAGAAATATGAAGAAGGATAGATAGCTAGCAGTGATTTCCTTCTTTTTTTTAAGATGTAGTTGGCCCTCCAGTTCTCCCAGCTGGAAAGTGTCAGGATACTGAGCTGGGTGGGGTTCAGTACCCATAAGGCACTGAATTAAGGCAGTGGGCAAGGCACCTGTTATCTCGAGTATCTCCAGGCTGGTAGTTTAATTTGGATCACAAACACATTTTTAAATAATTTTGTGGTTGCCCCCCTTACAGTGGCTGCCACTGCAGCACAGTCCCTGGAGTATGCAATCTGGATTCCTGCCAGGGGAAATTTAGTCAGATCACTCCAGCCATCACACATGGGACCCACAGGACTGAGTTTACAGCTGGTCTGTGATAAAACCACAGAGATGTGTGGCTGCATGGGTCTCTGCACTGGCTGTTTTCCTCTGCAGGCTCCCTTCCCAGGGTGCTGCATCACTTGCTTATATGGACCTAGCTGTAGTAACTTCTCCAGCACGGCTGGACACTGATTTTGGGATTGGAATCTGTGTTGCCCTCATAGGTAATATGACAGAGAGAAGACTGAGAATCTCTCCTTGGCTCCAAGGAAGGGATTTGGGGCTCATACCATCCATGCTACCAAGTAAGCATTCAGCTGGAATAAGCAGGTATCAGCAAGAAGTCATGAATTCAAAAGTTGTTACACATTTCTTACTTACTATAAAAGTGTTTACCGGCAGCTCTTTTGTGTTAACCCCCAATGCTCTTGGGGGCAAATCCATTTTATAGTGCAAGCTACAAACTGCAGCATTGCTATTTTCTCCTATGGTCAGAACACTAACTTCTCACACCCAGAAGGTAAGTGCCATCACCTAAGGCCCAGACACATTTTGACCTGTTTTTAATGAAAATCTAACCAGGAAAGGACAGTGCAGGTGCTAGATGGGGGCTGGCTACTCATTCCACTGCCTCCTTCCCCTGGCTTTCTTTGGAGACCCATGGGGAGCCTGAAGTGTTTCAGATGCTGTAGAGAGGGTATCTGGTACCACCCTGCTGCCTGTTCTGGTTGCATTGGCCAGTTATTCTTTGCCCCCAGCCTGGGACAGCTGGCTCCCAGCCCTGCCAGTTAAAGCATCTGTGGCATTTTTCTTTAAAATCCAGTTTGCCTGGTGTGCTACAGGGACTGAGAGTCCTGTTGTGGCCAGTACAGAGCAGCTTGTATGCTTACTTCCTCAGCAATAAACTGTGGAAATTGATAGTACTGGTGGAGATCCTAGCATTGCCACTCAGCATGTGGTCTCAAAAACATGACTTGATAGCTGTCACCAAGGTCATCTGATTCCTTTTCTTGAGTAAATGAAAACTAAAGGTCCCATCACAGCCCAGAAGGCAATACAAAACTCTTATTACAGACAAAGAGAGGAAAGGAAGGGGCAGTGTTTGCTTAACACAACCTGGACTCCAGCAGGAATTTGATCTTTCCTTAATTCTGCTTTGTCTGAGTTACTGCAAATTGCCATGGATTTTTGCCATTCCTCTTTGCTGATGAGGGTCCTGCAGCAGTGCAGGGCAGCAGCATCTTTAGCACAAGCAAAAATTGTGTAGTAGCCCAGGCAATCCCTCAAGCACCTGCAGTAGTCTGGGCATGACAATCTGCTGCTTCTTTCTCTCTTAAAACTCATGAAACTTTTTGCAGGACCACATAAAATAAACTGTGATTTGTAAATTCTGGCTCTTTTTATTTCTCACCCAAACAAGTAACTGCCAAGATGGAACCCTCTGCTCCTTGGAATTTCTTCTCCTGGAAGTTTTCCCAGGTCCCTAATCCCTGTCACTCATCATGTCTGTCAACGTGCTCTGAGCTGGCCAGATACTCACGTTCACTTCCGTCATGGCTCATAGCTGTCAAGCAGCTGCTCTTTGCTGGTTCCTTTTCTGGGCTGAGTTGAGATCATGAAACTTCTAGGGGGTTTTGCATTTTCTGTGCTGGTATAGCTTTTTTTTTTTTTTTTTCTTTAGCTATCTGGACTGATGATTTTTTCTCTTAGCTATCTGACTGTTGATTTTGCCAATTCAGCCAGATTGGATTCTTCTTGGCAGACCTTGATTCTGCAGCCTCTGCATCCATTTTTTAACTGTTTTTTATACTTGCAAAGCAACTAAATGATTTCTCCACTTTGAGTTTTTAGAATAAGTGATAATAATTTTGGATTAGGTCATTCTTCTCATTAACAGAGAAAACAAACATGCAAGAAGTCAGACTGTTTCCGACTTCAACTTGTTTATACTAAATTCTTTGATCTTTAAACAAAGCTGATAAATTGGAGCAGCAGCAGGGACAAGCAGCGTGGTCAGTCCAAAATGCTGAAAAGTCACGTCAGCTGCTATCTCTATGCCTCAGGCCGAAACATGAGGTGAGCCTGCCGACAAAGCAATTTAAAATTAGTTACATTTTGGACATTCTTATCTGATTTCTGAACTATTGCAATGCATCCAGCTCTTGTTTTTATGTCAGCTGTTTTATCGGGAATTTTTTTTTTTAACTGCAAGGATTACAGATTTATTTTTAGGTGAAGGTTGGGGGTTTTTTTTCAACCAATGCTCCTAACAAGCTGCAGAAAAAGAAAAAAAATCAAAAGAGTGCCAATAAAGTCACGAAATTCGGCAGTAAGAAGCAAAAGTGTTCACAAGCAGTGTGTCTTGTAGAAGTTACAATCCAGGCACTATGACATTCAGCTCTGCAGCCTGAATTGTGGGCTTTGCTCTGTCCTGCTCCCAGTACTTGGCTCACTCTTTGAGCCATCATGTTGGTGTCACTCTGCATTACATGACTACAAGGGCTGTTCTCAAACCTGACTCTCCCAGCACCTCTTCCTGGCTGGGTTAAGGAATACCCTGGTGGGCAATTTCTGTGTAAGGTCTAGAACTCCCACAGGGCTTATTATTCTTGTGAGAACCGGCCCTTTCCGTGTCAAAAGCCCACACTAAACACTTCCTGAAGCGTGGTTTCTCCTGCGGGAGGAGCCCAGAGCTCCCCACACAGCTGCTTCCTGGGGAACTCCAGCTTCTGTTTTGGGGACACTTTCCAGAAGTATAGATGTGAGCCTGAGCTACAGATAGCACTGCATCTCCTGGGAACATCCAAATGTTCTGACATCTGAGGGAACCCCCTGGACAAGCTCAGCTGCAACCTGCACCATGGAAAGCATTCCCACCCCAGCACGGAGGTTTGGCACAGGCAGTGCCTCACAGGTGACCCTCTGGGGTGATGGGCTCTGCCAGGCTGGAGTTCTCCTAAACAAAGCTGTCTGTGTTTAATCTTCCCAGGCAGACTTTCAGATGAAGTTCGTGCATACCGGGAAAGCAGAGCGTACAATCTGCTCCCCTGTTTGACATAATCATAGGCTGTCCCGGTGCCTGGAACAATTTAATGAATACCTTAGGACAGGTTTTGCTGTCAGATCACAATACTGCCTTTCACAAAAGCTCTTGCCACTGTTACCATCACTGTATCTGACACTGTGACAATGTGAAAGACCCCCCCCAGAGGTTTAGGTAGTAGTACAATGATGTGATAAAAGTGTCTGTTCAACCTGCAGCAACGTGTGATGACTATGCAGAGGCATATCCTCTCTGATGTCTATTCTTCGGCCATATTTTTAGGATAAAATCCTGGGGAAAGACATTTTATTAGTTCCAAAATACTGAAGGTGCTCTGTGAGCCCCTGTACTTATATTTACACAGTGCTAAAGCTCTGCTGCTGCCATTGCATTCCTCTAATAAACCACAGCGGTTTCACAAGAAGGTTGAAGCACAACCTTGAGAAAAAGGAAGAGAATGAGCAAAGGCACACAGAGAGACAGGAAGAATTGCGCTGTCATCAACCCAGACTGCCTCCAACAGCATAATGTTTTCCTCAGCAGTCTGAGAATGCAGAAACCCAAAGCAATGTTTCAGGTTTTCACTAAAGCTGCTGGGGAAGCATCTTGAAACTTGCTCTCGTTTTGGAACTTTGCAAGGTGGCAGGCCAAGACCTCAGAGATGTGTGGAAAGAAGAACTCAGAAAATACATTTGGATGAGACTTGAAGTAGGGTCCACAAGGGGCTGGCAGCAAAACCACACTCCCTGACACTCTATTGTGACACATGCTAAAAAGACACTGATCCTTGGGTCTCTATATGGAGAAACCCAGGGCTGACCTTAGGCTGCAGGGATGTTACAGGAAGTAACAGAGCTGTGTGCACAGCTCAGCTGGGAATTCCCCTGTGTGAGGAAACCCTTGAGCAGAGCCCAGTGCTGCCAGGGCTGCTGCTCTCCACACCCCCTCCCTGGGCAGTAGCCCTGCTCTCAGCATCAACAGGCACCATCAAAACCTTAGGCATTGCTAAGAGACACCACAGAACCATGCTGAGCAGAGGCAGAAACCAAACCCTTCAGGAGACAAGTCCTGTTTGCAGCCAGCCTTCACTCCTGCCTCCTCCCTGTGTGTACGTGCAGCTCAGGTCTTCAGAGCCTGCGTGAATCTTTTTTTTTTTTTTTTTTTTTCTTTTTTGTATTAATTAATTTTGGTGTTTGGGGGATTTAATTTAACTGAATCAACACAGCATCACTCTTACATGTACTTTGCTGGAATGTGCATATTCCTAATACTCCATCCAGATGGACTAGGCTGAAGCACTTGACAGCTTTATCATCTGTCAGCTGAAACAGGACAGGGTCTGAATTGATTTCAAGCCTGGTTTTAGAGCATTTAGTCCTCTGCCACTGCAATGCACACTTACAAAGATATCTCTATGCCTTCATAAAGAAATCTGAAACTTCTTTACCACTGAAATCAACTTTTTGTAAGTATTCTGGACCTCACAAAGATATTCAAGCAGGAATACTAAGATGCCTGTGTGGAAAAGGCTACAGCAGCAACAGTAAATCACTGTACACTAAGTGACAGGATTACACCCCCCCCACCCCTTGGTATTTGGAGATGGGAAGGTTTGTGTACAACGACAGTTAAAGCAAAGAGTGACTATGAGGCATATGAAAGCTGAGAGAGCAAACCAAGTGAAAATAACCTAATTTTCTACTGATTTGTTCAGTGGGTTATGGCAAGTAATTTTCCCTTCTGATATTTATGGGGTTTCCCTCTGCTAAATGTTACCACGATCACTGTGGTGTAACATTAATTTGCTTATATAACCGCTGAGTTGCACATATAGACCCAGATGTTATTTCAGAAACATTACACTTGGGGAAGATTTTCTAAAACCTGTACATGAAAAATTCATGGAACACTTAATATTTTCTCTTAACACTAATGGAGCCTCATTCAGAGAAGGGCACAGTGATGTCCTACCATGAAGAGATAGTTGCTCAGCCCTACTGATGCTCTGCTCTGCTCCCCCTGAACCTGCAATTAAGCTTCAGCCCTGTGATGCACCTAACTTCATCTTCCATCACTTCTCTTCATTCCATGCACCAAAAAAAGAAATGAATGGGCTTGATTTAATATTGGATTTGATTAAGATAAACCTAAAGAGATTAGGGGCTCAAAAGCATACTGGAAAGTAGAAGGCAGTATGTGTTTACTGCATTTAGTCCTTAAAAAACAAAAATCTGCATTTTTCCTGTAGCTTATTTTGTGTCTTAAAATGGGTAAAAGACCAAACTTCTACGAGTATTTACACTAGCAATGTAACTTCTTTGTTGCCCAATGTATCATTTACAAAATACTACCTAGATTCAGAAAGGGTATTAAAACAGTGGCCACGAGCTGTCCAGAAATTCAACAGTGTCTCAGCCCATGTTAACTTTTTCCTCCAATAAAAAGCAAAGCAACATTTCATAGCAAGTCATGACTGAAGTTCACCTCCATTAAGGGTTTGTTGGTTGAAATTACTAACAAAAAAGTACTCACGGATGTATTTTAGGCTTAACAGACTGGTAGATTCAGAGCCCTGGCGAACATCACCAGTTCTCTACAAGTAGGAAGTAAGGGCAAACATTTATCACAGCCTGGCAGAGTGTACTCTGACTTCAAGTTGTAATTAAAAAAAAATCCAACCAAAAACCCCCCTTTTGTCCTTCTTGGTTAGGGAGAGGAACAGCTATGAACGAAGATACCCTTCTGCTTTTGATACTCCATGTGCTTGCAAAGCTCAGCAGAGATCTTTGAGAAACTGTTCGTTTTTACCATTAAGTTCATTACACTGGAAGTAAAAATTCAAACGGGTAAATGTTGTACCTTTTGTATTTTAACTTCCACACTTTATATACTGTGCACTGAACAAAATCTAACTACTTTCCAGAAGGTAAAAGTAAATTCACAGGCATTTCACTGTCAGAGCTTCCTTTTATAGTAATATCAGCAAGATCTCAAAATGCTTCTAAAGCATCTCCTTAAGGAGGAAAAGGGGACCAAATAATAATAAAAAAAATAATAATAAGACAAGGGTATTTCTACAAGCAGCAGTAAGCCAAATATAGTAAAATTTTAGTGTAGAGAGTACTGTGATATACCCAGTATAAATGAATCTATTCTTCATTCAGCCTCATGGACGTGCATTTTTGCTTGTAGCTTGTAGTGAAAATCTAGCAGCATTATTATATTAACACAGTAGGTTTAGAGCTCCTGTAGTATTAGAATCTTGCCAAACTCCCCTACGACCTAATAGGAAACTTCTAAGAAATATTATTTCCTTAATAATTCCCTTTAAATACCGATGCAGAGCCAGCACAGGATTTCTTCCTTTCTGTAGCATCGTGGCAAACTGCAGTGATCCAAATTAGCCCAAGCATCTTCATAAAACACCTTACACGAAGCATGAATGTAACAGTAACAGTGTAGCACTTTTCTGGTTCTGGGAAGACAACAAAGCTAGAAAACAGATATTTCCCAAGGGCTCTTTTACTGCACTGCAAACTTGCACTGAGTCATAACAATTCATTCCTTAACGGAATATCTTATTTGGTTATTCTACAATTATTCCAGTTGTCTTGGATAGCACTAATGCATGGTTTAGTGCTTAGTTTCTCCTGCCTTCAGCATCCTGCTGCACTCAAAGCAGAGGAGAAGCAGCAATAATTTATCTTAGAAATTATTATTTGTACACTCTTGCCTCAAAAACAGGCTCAACATTGAGCTTGGGGACTTAATGTAAAAGTTATTTCAGTGAGAGCAGCATAGCCATGCCCTAGGCACCTGCTTCCTCTTCTGCTTGGAGAACTGCACAAAGGCCACTCTTCCCCTCCAAACGACAAGCGGGAGCAGAGAGCCCTCACCAGGAAAAGCTGGCTTATTTCTGCCCTCCCTGAAGCCTGTGTGAGGATTCCAGTCCTAGAAAAGAGGGGGGACACAAATCCCTCTGCTTACTGATACAAGCCTCCAGGCAGACGGTTTCTTCAAAATATCTTGCAATGAAAAAGAATGGCAGGGAGACAAAAAATGAAATAAAATGACAGTATTCAGAGGGTAGAGTCCCAGCCTCAGACACACAGACCCAGCTCTCTCTTCGAGCTGCAACAAGCCAGAGCACTCACTAGAATTAACATGTGAACCTTCATGCTGCAAAGAAAACCTGAAAAGTTTTCTCAGTGAGCATGGAGCAGAGAGGAGGACATGGGTTAACCTCTTGTGGTGTACTTGACCCTCTAGTTCCACCTTATGTTCAGATGCCTTTGCTTCTCAAGCACAGACAGCAGCTCCTGCGGCTTTCAGGCTATTTTTCTTGACCCTCTGCATGCTCAAAACCAGAGCAAGCACAGAAGTAGCACATATGAGATTTACAAAGAAATCCTGAATCCCACCTCCATGGGCCGGCTTTGAACGTTGCAAGACTGCATTTTATAAAGAGCTTTCTTCATACAGTCACAGCTTTTCTACATTTACAGTTTTGTCAAAATTATTATAAAACATTTATTGACAGTAGCAATAAACAGAGCAAATTTCTGTAAACAGAAATTAAAGCAGAAAATGGCTTTAAGTCATTTTTGACCAGCCAGCTGTACAAAAGCTTAAGCAAAGCAGCAGTCAGGGACGCTGGGTTTGAAAGAATCCACATGGAGCTCAGGAGATGTCATGCCTTATTAGATCACCAAAATAAGCTGTTATTGTCTTCAGTTTGTTATTGAGAAAATTTTGTTCTATTTCAACTTTCCCTCCTGGGCCTGCTAAGGAAGCCACCTGAAAAACAAAGAACAAAAAGTAAACCAATCAATGCAAAGGAAAACAAGAAAAACTTCAAACTTCCTAAAGCACAATCACAAAAAAAAGGTCTCTGCTTTATTAATACTGGTGGAAAACGTTCCTTGGCAGCTAATGCCTCTGATACTCTTTTTGTCTCCTTTCACTCACAGCAGCAGTTTGTGGCTTATGACTGAAAAACCCTCCTCACCCAAATCACGAAAACAAGAGGATTTCAGAACCGAAGAGAAATACTCAGAGCTTGACATGCTGTGCTGAGGCAAGAGATGTTAAACTCTGGTTTGCGGGGTACCTGGCATTTGGGACACCCAGGTGTAGCAGAAAGCAAGCTGTAAGCTGTGCTTTAAAGATGTCACATCCCAAATTGTGGGTGAGGAGTAAAACCAATTTTAGTAATTAGAATCAGGAAGCATAAAGGTTTCACTGAAGAGTGGCAGGGTGGAGGGGAACAACCCAAACAAAACCAAGCCCCAAACATGCAGAGAAAGTCACAAAAAAAGGTCACAGTTAACTGTTGTTCCTATTGCAACCAAAGAAAAAGCAGTTGTATGCATTGGAGTAGCAGGCAGCGCTGAGGACAAGGCTGGAGCAGCAGTGCCTCTGCAGGCTGGGGGAGCCTGTCAGGCAGCACGGGGCCCAGCTTTGTGTTTATGATCACTGGAGTGAGAATTTCACCATTCATGCTCTGTTGGACTGAGCCTGGTGCACACCTTTAATGCTTAATGATTACAGACAGACACCATTTCACAGGGGACTTTGCATTTCAGACTGGAGCATGCAATACTCTCCTGCTCCCACTCAGGCTGCCTTGTAGGATGCCTCTGAGGGATAACAGCATACAGGCATCAATTCCTCATCAGGAGAGGCTACACAGTCAGAAGGACAAAAGCCAAAACTGAACATTGTCTGCTTTTCCCCCTCCATTGTGGACCCTGAGGACCTGTCCTGTGGGGGGGGTTCATGCTCCACACCCAGTTCTGCTCCGTGCTGCCATTCTCCCAGGCTGCTGCAAGATAATTATTTCTACAGTTGCCCGTGCAGGGAAACTTCCCAGGCAGACATAAAGTTACCAGGGTGTACAAGCCTGCGGTAGATTTTTAACTGATCTTTAAGCCAAGATGTTAGCAGCTGAAATTTTAAGTTCAGGCTGTGTTATTAACCCTTCTAAAGCCCCTTGAGACTCGACTCTGTCGTGCAGGTTTAAATAGAAACAGGCTGAACTTCCTCTATTTTATTGCAAGTAAAAAACTAGCCTACTATCAAGAGAAAAGAACAGATTAATTTAAATTACACTTTGAACCTTTATTCACTTGTCCACAAAACTGCTACCCTTATCTAAATTAAGCATTTACTTTTCTGTTTTGATTTTCTCTCTTTTAATTTTTTTGTTTTTGCAGACAAAAAAGTGTGAGCAGTTTCTTCATCCTTCAACTTATGGTGATAGAAAAAACCGCTCTGCGTTCTTGTCAGAGAGGAACCTGCCACTTAAGTAAAAAAACAGAGGCTGGCTGACTTATAAATAGCACAAGAATCTGAAATTGGCAAGTGATCAGGAATGTTAATTTTACAACTTATCTGTTCTTACTTGAAATCCACAAAGCATTGTGGGATGATCCATAGTTTTTCTAGGAAGATGTTAACTTTTAATTTTTTACAAACAGAAGCTGGAATGTCCCTTCCAAAAAGCATTAAAGAGGCTTTGCACTTTATAGCTGATGTCACGTAAGTGTTCTAAAATATTAACTAGATTAGTCAACTTAATATAAAAATACGGAAATTAGTGTCTTGGGGTTATGCACTCCTGCTTTCTGGGCACAGTTTGTGTCACTAGCATATCGAAGTATGACTAATGCATTGATATTAAACACTAGTGTTTACTAAACATTTCTCTTAGAAGACCAAGTAAAACAAGATGCCCCTACATTGATGGGTGGTGTCCACCAAGAGGCAGCTGAAAATTTACATATGCTGTGTCTGGTCTTGTTACATCCAGGACAATTCTGATATATTTCTCTAATTGTTAAACCTAGGATAATTCTGATTTATTTCAAACAACGACTAAAGGTATTTGATAAACCCAAAAGTGAAAAAAATTTAAATAAACACATGGGAATAAGCTTTGCTGTGACAGATCTGGTACCATATGCTCTTTAACCCACCTGATATTCAGAGGAGAGAAATACAAATCCTCTGTGACAATGCTTAGCTGTAAATTGCTGGAGGCTGCAAACTTAATTACGTAGGAGTTGCCAAGTTTTCCTCGGCAGGGCTCAGTCAAGCCTGACAAGTGTAGTGAGGGAAGGCTGCCACACACCAAGCTTCAGAAGGGTGCTGGCCTGGCAGAGGGACACCCTCTAAAAATAACAGCAAATTGAGGAACCATGCTTTGAGAAAAACAAAGGTGCTCAGCTATTTTTAGAGATACCGACAAACATCTCCTGTTTTCGCAGTGCACTACAACGGTGAATACAGAAAGAATTCTTAATCTCTTTTAAAAACTTGACTAGTTCAAAATTTCTTTATTTTGCACTTTCCTGTGTACAATGATTCCCTGCTGGTAACTCTTCTTACCCAGGCTTATTCTTTAGCCCAAACTGACATTACTTGGATGGACAGATACTGCCTCCTTTGCTGTGGTGCTGTCCATTGGCACAGTTGAAGGTTGCAGCTTCAGTCAGCACCTCCCTGCATCCCTCTCATTTTCATCCCTTCAGTTCAGTGACCACCACTAAAGAGTCCACAGCCACAGCACATCAAAAAAGTAGCCAACAGGTTTGAAAACGGGACAGCAGAAAAGATGAAAATATGAAAGAGAAAACAAACATAGACTATTTCAGGAGCACAAATTACTTGAGGTGCAAACTTCCCTGACATTCTCCAGTGTACTTTTGAACTTGAAGGTTTTCCTACTGGTCTTGGGGTTTTTAAAATATTTTTCTAATCATACTGAAACTCTTTTAGTAACTTCCTATCTGTTCCAGCCACCAACAAACATAACTGTGGACAAAAAAAAATGTCATTTTTTTTCTCCTCTCCGAGAAACTTTTCTGAGGTAGGAGAAATACAAGCTTTTTGACTTGATAAGCATTGACACAAGACACTGTGAATCAATCAATTTTATAGAATTCCACTAAAATGAAGAATCCCCCTCTCTCTGTGCCCAATCTGAAATCTAAGGGGAACAAAACTCAACCCACTTGAAAAAGAAGGCAAGGGTATTCTTTATACTGAACATAATAAAATAAAATGCTCTCAGGCAGCATTTTTGAAAATGCTCAGGTATGCACGTGAATTGTGACACCGTCACAGTGGTGCTGCCGCCCTTTAACAGGCCAAACATTTATTTATTTTTTTCTTACTTTGCATAGGCAAACTACAGTGCAATATGCAAGCACTACGAGCTTTAGGAAGACTGAAGTTCAGAAGTATCACTCTGGCTTGGTGTATGCTGTGGGTAACTGCTGTCTCTTTTATCAAGGACAGAGGACATATGAGCTTAAAGTGGGCTGCTTAAAAGCTGTTGTTATTAACACAGTAATAGTCACAGCTGAAGTGTATGCAATTACACTCACTTAGAAATTATCAGCCTGCAAAACACATCAACCCACGGTCTCTTACCTGCCAACTCCCCTAATACCCAAGCATCTTAAAAATACTATCAAATCAACCTCTGTTCATTTCCTAGCTTCTCACTCTCTGCTTTGCTCATTGTTCTATTTACTCCTAAATAAAGATGACTCTGCTTGGCAAGTCTTATTTGGCTAGGTCTCCATTTTAAAAATCATAGCTAGAAGAGAGAAATCAAATAAATAAATAAATAAATAAATGGGTTTTACCCATCTTTACACTCCCTTCATTGAGCAGTCATTTTGAACAGCTGGAACTTCCCAAACAGAAA